>NW_027332235.1:12410000-13010000 GCF_041222505.1 Epargyreus clarus
AAGCCTAATCGTAACTTTCCAATCCCACCCATAAAGGAAACCACAAAAATATCATAAAACTAACAAGGCACCATCATCAATTTATCAACATTTCTATAATGACGTATGCCCTAATAAATCGAATGGTTTTTATGTGGCATAGTCGAGATTCCTCATCTCCCCTCTCGCTCGCACATCCCATAAACATGACACGGTTAATTAAAAACGGTGCATTAGCATAAACAAATAAAATGCCCCATTACGAATTCAATTTACAATCTTTGAAATCGGTTGAATTAGTCGCAGTAAATAATACTTCGGATACAGGTCGTATAATCGCGTTGTGGTACATACTACAAGCGGAGCGGGCACGATATTGGAAGTATGGAACTTCAAGCTAAGTGAAAAAATAAGACAATTGAAATAAAAAAAAAACAGTAGGTGCAGAATTAATTTTTATCGATTGCTACTTTCTAGTCAAATATAATTCATAAATAATCATAACGTACTTACATCTTTGAATGGAACATCCATTTGAAAAACCTTTATATTAAAGTAATTTTCAAGACAGTATTTTCTACTTTGTAAAGTTACCCAATTTTGTAATAATTCCTATAACATGTCGGAATTAAATCGCTACATCTTATCAATTAATAGATGTACGGAAAACGAGACCGTTTCTTTTTTTGGTGTTACGATGTATGTTTTTATTTAATATCCCGTCAGATACGCAAATACTGCCTTTGGGGATAGAAGCTGGAATTTCACTAAAATATCTTTTATATAGTTTGCTACTGATGAAAAGAATTCTCATATTATTGTTAATAGCTTGTGTCTAATATGGTCATCGAATAATAAATATATTGTTGTATCATAACGGATAGATTTTCTTTTGACAAAATGAAACTTGAAATTAGTTAGCAGAGTCGGTTTAAAAAACGTTATTATTTCTCGAATAGGCACATATATGGTTGCAACCAATTTGTGTCCCACTTCTGACAATGTGGTTCTCCTGCCTTGATGATGGAATTCCTGCACCTTTTTCCACTCCATTATTCTAAACCGAAGTAGTAAAATAACAATTTAAGAAATACCAAAAAAATTTACGATCAATAAGTTGGTTTAGTTTCTCAAGTATTAAGTAAACAAAATACGAGTAACTTAGTAAGATTAATATTTCTTAAAATATGTTTGATTGTTCAACAATTAAATATGTAAGCATGTATCCCTTCCTCGTAACACTGCGGGGCGCTATTGTTGGATGCGCACGCGCACGTAGTAAACCAATATCGATTACATGATATAGAACAAGTGAACAGACAATTAGTTTGGGTGTAGCCTCACTCCCTGTATACCTATGGATTTCAAGGACTTAACCCAGGAGGAGTCTAGATTGTTTTATGCAAATTTATTCACCTGCTTTTGCGCAAAACCACGGTTGACTAGAACTAAACCGTCGTTTCTACATTAAACTTTTCTGAGGTAATGGATGAATCCTAAGTTAATCGAAATAAATTTAATTCAATTATTTTGGCAAAAACATAATTATGTAATTATCTAAATAGGTAATTCAGCGATAAATTTCTTTAATATACAGCTAACACTCCATAGAAAACAGAAGCAAAATTTCTATCTAAACCTATAATTACTTTTACTACTTGTACTACTACTAGTACGATATATGGTTCAAAATTAACATGACTCTGCGATCTATTGTAACAGTTTTGTATAGGGAATGGTAAAACCCACACAATATGTAAATAAAATATCAACATGACGTTCATAATTTACAACAAATATGTATATTTGAATAATTATAAATTTATTTGTTTGTTTTAGGAACAATTAAACGACTTGGCGGAGGCACTGCCGTGCCTCCAGATGTATAAGAATGTCTCCCGTGACGTGTGCGGGGCTCGCCGCGGGACGCCATTGTCCGTCCGAGGAGGGCCACCGCACACTGACATTAATAGGGCAGCTATACGTGATGTATCGATATCGATATATTATTATTTTAACGATTTTAATATTTACAAAATACAAAGACAAAAAATACTGCCAGGTTAATTTTCATAAATTTTAAAATAGGTAAAGTCTCATACACTGGATCACTGTAGTACTTTCATACTTAGAGGAGCCCTGTGCGCTAATAACTGAGATAATAACAGGTATTATGATTTAATGTTGTCGGAAACATTATCTGGATTTAAAATATGCTTCGTCTATAGGTAATAGTGCCATATGTGTAAATGTGTCTAGGATTTATACTTTTTATATTAATACTATTTTAAATTTGACCTTGCAATAATTAATTCATAGACAATTTTCAATACATCTGAAGACGGCAAAAATATACTGAAGTAAAATACAAAAGATAATTTTTGACACGAATGTGGACGAACTTCAAAAAACACCCATTAGCATTATTTATTGAGACATATTACGTATTGAGTCAATGAACAATGGATATTGAAAATTATTTATTCCAGATATCGACACATCTTAAAAGTATTTCTTGAAGTTGTCCATCCCTACGCTGGCGCCTCGTGCGGCTCGCCGCGGGGCGGCATTGTCCGCCTGCCTCATATACGGTTACCGCACGGTATCGGTATCTTTACCCTGCTCATCCTCCAACAACCCTAAAACAACACTCATAGAACCGAAACTCAACCATAAGGTAACATCACTAAGTCGGTATTAATTCACAGTTACCTCGGATGTTGTATAATAAACGCCGCGCGATAAAACGATATAATTCTCATTTTACTACTCCCCGAACAAACACTCGCCTTCCAATAAATAATCCGCACAAAGAACGACCGTCACACCTTATTTGAAATCACTTTTGTCATACCACTTGTCTCCGTTCCATACATAATTTATATATAATGGGTTACGAGGAAAAAAATCTTTATTTATAAAGCAATAAACTAGAAAATTTATAGTGCGTTTTTCATTAATATGCCATGAAATAGAAAGATACGTTAAGAGAATAAAATGAGTGTTGGATTGTTATGAGCTGTTTGCATGTGAATTGTGTAGTTTGATGCGCGCATACGTGTCGTCGTTGTGCGGATAGGAACCGTTCCGTCCCACAACTATGCTAATTAAGTGTTGTACCATAAACTTATTGATTGGAATGCTGTATTAGGTGACGATAAACTTTGAATAGCTACTAGAGTTTTTGTAATAAAAAAAGAACTAAAATAAAGATAGGTAATAAAAGACAGAAAGATTAAAAATATTGATATTAATTATGGAGACATTTCTCAAGTTTTGTATTCCTTTATATTAAATTCGATATTTTAGTTATGTTCAAGCTAATGACAGTTTCGTTATATTATTATACAAAATTACGTTTACCTTATATTTGACAGTTTAAATAATGTGGCTAAATATTAAAAATACATATTTAATATGTATAATTTTTACGCTACTAATGACAAAATGCTAAATTTACAGACTTTGCTACAGAATTTGTTTTTTTATGAGTTGCTAACACATTTCATTGGCATTCGAAGTATTCAAGTATCATCCCTCCTGGATCTAATTCCCTATTGTGAATATCCTACAAAAAGCTGAAATCCAACCTAGTGGAAGGGACTTAAATAAAATTCACGGAGCGCCTCTCAGCAATGAATCATAAAAAAATAATACTTAAAAAATGTCAAATGAATTTTACTTCAATAACTGTTGACGTGTGCGTTTAATGCACAGGGTTTTTTCATTTCAGTATTTATTATTACGGCAGCTGCAGAAGTAAATAATAATAAAAATAAATATAATAATATTCATATGTCTATCTGTTACACTTCGATAGAGGCTTATGACTGACGGACAGACGGCGAATGCTTAGTCTTCCGTTTTTACTCTTTGAGTCCTCTTTCTTCTGCCATTCGCTCAAAGCTGAGCATTGTGATGATTCGCCTCGAGTCTTTTTTGTACGAGGTACAGTGCGATGGGTCTCTTGCCTTCTACCTTTCCGGTTATAATTAGTCTCTCCAGCTTATTAGCGGGTTTCCTTGCTATGTGTTCGAAGTACGCTAAGATTCGCTGGAGGTATATGATAAGTAGAGTAAGTGCTCTTCGAGCACCGAACCGTAAAAACAAAGAATAGTGTCTACTAACCTCAGGGTCGATGTTCCTGTAGTCGGGGTCGTCCTCGTCCACCTCGAAGTAGAGCTCGCTGGCCGTCAGCGACAGCGTGCCCGCCGCCACCAGCCCCGGCGCCACCAGCCGCGCGCGCGTGCTGATGTTCACCGGACCTGACACACGAACGTACTGTTATTAAGGTACCGTACTGTGATCACATTTTATTACTAATATGATAAATCCGAAAGTAACGCTGTCTGTCTGTCTGTCTGCTGGTTGTCTCTTCTTTACGCTTAAACCACTGAACCGATTTTAATGAAATTTTGTACAAAGTTAGTCTGAGACCCGAGAAAGGACATAGGATAGTTTTTATCCCGGAAATCCCACGGGAACTTAGGATGGCGATCTAATATCGATTAATCGGACAATCGATCTTTTGGACCTAAAAAATCTATTATTTTCATATCATAATCAATTCAAGAAAATCGTTGGAGTCGTTTCCGAGAACCTTGATATAAATATATTTACAAGAATTGCTCGTTTAAAGGTATTAGATAGATATGAAATATTCGAATCGCAAACAAATTAGACCGGACCTGGGTACAAATACATCATCAGCAAGGCAACACGTTACAATACCAATTACACAGGTCTCCTCTCAATGAGAATAATTGGGCCGGGATGTTTAGAACTGGCTTAATTATTAGCTGGATTGCATACTAATTTGCTGTTTTCATATTTTAACAAAAAAACCATAGAATTTTGCCTTATTTCATTAATATCTACATTTAAATTATATATTTTTAAAGAAAATGTTATTAGCGCCTGCCAAATTCTTCATGGCAATTTTCACCGTAAGACATTAAGATAACCAACAACTTTAGGCAACTTATTAACAATATAATAATGTTACAAAAATCAATATCTGTTTAGTATAAAATATTGACAACGTGGACTTAAATAAAATGTAGATTTTTAGTCACGACATGATATATGAAAATGAAAAATTACATTGGGGCTAAACATTTTTTATATGTCGATTTAAATAATGAGCTCGCAATTCAACTGATAATTACTTGAGTACGACTACAAAAGCGTTGCTACCCCTATAAAAAGTTTTTTTATATATATAATATAGGAGTAGCAGACGAGCATGCAGTCCACCTGATGGTAAGTGGTCACTGCCGCCCATGGACATCAGAAATCAACCCCAGATAGGGTTAGATATTCCTACCTGACGCCGGACACAGATGCGCCGCTATCCCTGAGGACTAAGCTGGAACGCCTCACAACAGTATGTCTCCCTTACCACACCATTCAAACCAGAACACAGCAGCGCTTAACACTGCTGTTATGAGGTAGAAATAGGTATTGCGGTGGTGCCGCCGGAATTCTACCTACCACCACCAGGGTAGTAGGGTAGCAGTAGGGTACCAAGGTAGCAGTAGTGTTACCGGCGAGGTCCTGGTCGGCGTCGCGCTCGTCCAGCAGCAGCTCGGCGTCGTCCAGCAGCTCGGCGGCGGGCGCGGAGGCCAGCTGCGCGCCGCCCGCCGCCGCCGCGATGCGCGCGTGAAGTTCCTCTGTCGCCTGCACACCACACACATTCAAGACTCATTTTAATAGATATTCGTTCAATCAAATTTCTATTCAAGATTCAAGGAAGTCAAATCGAGATTATCATAGCGTAGCTAGAGCGGAAGATTTTCACTGTAAGTGTATAAGCTCTCCCTAAAATCGCTCAATCCTTCCACTGCGAGGGAAACGGAATATAGATACGAGTTGCGCGGCCATACGAAGCCAGCGCGGAATCCCCTCGGCACCTTCCGCTGCCCACTTGCCCCGGCACTTTCGCCCACGGGTACATAGCTGCGTTAGTGTACCCTTATATTGCAACGGAGTATAGGCTTGTAGTTGTATTCAATTTCATTGGCTCGTTGACTAAGCCTGTACGCAACACCTTCAGAGCGGACTAGAACTTTGGCGTGGTCTATACCCTCTCAACGATCAATGAAGATCATGTGGCTGTGTATAGTCCGCTCCGAATATAGAAACGAGTCGCGTCGCAATATAAAATTGGAAATATTTGCGGGATGAAGACAGCGCGGTCCCCCGGCATCCTCCGCTGCCCGCTCTCGCCCACAGGTACATAGCTGCGTTAGTGCGCCCTTACGTTACGGAGTATATGCTAACAAAACCTGCGCGTAACAACTTTAGAGCGGACTAGCAGTTTGGCGAGAACTGTACCTGCGTGATGGCGTCCCTGGGCGGCGGCGGCGCGGCGTGGTGCGCGCGCGCGGCGTGGCGGCGGCCGCGCGCGTCGGGCACGAGGCGGCGGCGGCGGCGCGCGTCGTCCTCCCACGAGTCCAGCTTCCAGAACCCGCCCTCCGCGCACCCCTCCGCGCCCTCCACACTGGCGACAGATACAACATAATGTTTATAAAATATGTAATCAGAACTTAGAACAAGTTTTATTTTTCCGGTGAAGTACCACCGTCATGCTTATTTCTAGTGTGAAACAATTTTGCGTTTTAGTAAAAAAAATCATCCATGCCAAAAAGGAGGATGTTGAAGGTGTGTTACACGTGAGGCAGGCACCTTCAACATCCTCCTTTAAAGTCCTTCAAGACTTACAACACAAACATAATATCTGTAACTTGTTTTATGGTAGAACCCTTTCCTTATATAGAATTAGTTACATATGTCCATGGGTTTTAGTAACCACTTATATTTAAGAAAACTCTGTGAAGTAATACTCCGCATATTCTGGCGATTGTTTGAAAAATTCCCACGGTAGTGACACGCTTATGACGGGCTCAACACTCAACAGTTACTGCCTATTATAAAGGATATTCAATCAATGAAATCAGTAGAGATGCAACGGATAGTTTGGCCGGATACCGGATACCGGATATTCGGCCTGGTCACCGGCCGAATATCCGGTATCCGGCCGCCGAATATTCGGCCGGCCAAACGATACCTACATTTTAGTTTGGCGGCGGGCGCTTCGTGCAGGTTTCAACCTGTTACGTTCGCGCGGACCGAGGCAAGAAACGAGTTTTATTAGTTCAGTGTACGGAACTATTTCTTATGCAGTACACGTGCTCCCGCCTATTTTGCTGAATAGATAAGTTTTTTTTTTGTGTTTAATGTGTATAGTAGTGTAAACATAATTGTGAACTCGTACTTCATTCTGTGTTTATTTTATTTGTTTAAAATAATGGCAAATAAACGATCTCCGTTGTGGAACTATTTTGAAATAGAAAAAGACGATGCAAAGTACGTAGTGTGTTTCATTTGCAAATTAAAATTATCTCTTGGTGGCGAAGGGAAGAAGGCAGGGACTTCCTCTATGAAAAACCATTTGCAAAGCAAGCATCCCGACAAATTCTCCGAAATTTACGGTGGTCCATCTTCAACTTCATGCGGCGGAAGCAGAACTTTTTCTTCTACGAGTTCATTTGCAAGTACGAGCGCTCCCGCTCAGCCGGCTTCACATAAACAATTAACTTTGGCAGAGACAGTAGAAAGAAAACAGTATTGGGGTATTAATGACTCAAAATCTAAGGAATATCATTATTTAATTGGTGAAATGATTGCGTTAGATAATGAACCACTATCAATGGTGGACAGAGTTGGTTTCAACAGGCTTATGCATAAAGCAGTTCCTCGGTACAAGATCCCCAGTCGTACATTAATGACTGAAAAAATAATACCCGGCATTTATGACCGAATCAATAAAAAAAAATATGGAAAATATTTCAAAAGCTGCCGTGGTGTCTGTTACGTCAGATATATGGACTTGCGACCACAATAATGAAAGCTTTTTAAGTTTTACAGCCCACTGGATATCTCCTGATTTCAAACTGGAACATGGCGTATTGGCAATCAAACCCTTTTCAGGGTCTCATACCGGGGAGAATATAGCGAACGAACTGCACGTTATTGCCGCGCGCTGGAACATTCCTCTGAATAAAATACACATTGTTGTGCACGATAGTGGGGCTAATATGGTAAAAGGAGTTCGGGTGGCTGAATATGATTCTGCTCGCTGCTTTATTCACTCGCTCCAAAGAGTCATCACTGTATCACTTAAATGTCAGCCTGATTTAATGGAGATGTTAGCTGCTTCTAGGCGTATTGTAACCCATTTCAATCACTCAGGACTAGCGCAAGAAAAACTGAAGGCCATTCAAAAGGAGCTGAATTTACCGGAACATCAGTTGGTGCAAGATGTCAGTACACGTTGGAACTCCACCTACTATTTACAGGAGCGTTTATTAGAGCAGAAACGGGCTGTTTCTTTATATATTGCCGACCACGATAAACTTAGTAACTTGACTCCTCATCAGTGGAATTTAATGGAGCAATGTATCAGCCTTCTTAAACCTTTCGAGGAAATAACGAAAATTACCAGCTCAGGTTTGTCATGCATTTCCGAAGTCATACCACACGTGGCTACATTCATGAGGTACCTTCAAAAAGAAGAAACTGCGCGGAAAGTACCGAATTTGTTGCATGTATTGATGTCTCTGAAAACTGAAATAGAGCAACGTTTTCAACATCTTGATGAAGATCCAAAATATTTCCTGGCTACTTTATTGGATCCCAGATTCAAAACCAGTTTTTTTTGGATAATACAAACAGAAAAAGCTAGACAAAAGCTGCTTCTGGAGGGCCTAAAAATGAGTTGTAGCGAAGAGGATTCAAATAGTAGTGAAAGTGATTCGCCTCCAATGAAAAGAAGGGCAGGCAATGGCGCAACTGTTGTTCATGAAACATTTTGGGATTGCTTTAACGAAGTCGCTCAAGATAATAGTCAAACCGAAGATACGACAAATAGTGCTATAGCCAACGAGCTTGACTTTTACTTAAAAATGGTCCGAGTTGATCGACAGAGTGACCCTTATGAATGGTGGGCAGCAAACGCCAACCAATTCCCAATATTGATAAAATTTGCCCAAATATATCTGTCCTCACCATGTAGCAGTGTTTATAGCGAAAGACTTTTTTCAGAGGCAGGACTTGTTTATGAAAATAGGAGGAATCGTCTGTTACCCAAAAATGCAGAGAATCTCGTTTTAATCACCACAATTTGCCGTTAGTTAATTATGAATATTAAACTCTCTTTTTATTTATTTGGTAACACTTATTTTATTTGATTAAGAATTAACATACGATACGCTACGATTGGTTGTAGTATGCAACTAATGCTGATCATAGGATTCCTTAACAATCTTAACTATTTTAAATGAGGCTTTTTGATAAGTTTAAATTGTACGTTAAAGGTAATAAACAAATATTGATAATTTGTTGTTGTTTTCTTGTATACTAACCATTTTTCAAAGTTAAATACCAAACAGAATCACTATTCGGTATCCGGCCGGATAGTGTGTAACTATCCGGTATTCGGCCGGATAGTAAAATAATGGCCGGATAGGCCGGATACCGGATAGCAACCGGATATCCGTTGCATCTCTAGAAATCAGCTTTGGCAAACGAGTTATCCGACCGTATGCGCACAAATTGTACGGTCGGGACCCTGAGGCCGCGTAACTGCATTCCAGATACCCATTAGGCGGACCAAACCCCCAGCTGTTGCACAAACAGGATGTTATACTCGTATGTATGTCTGCTATACCCGGGCCTGGCGGCAGCGGCGTGGTGCAGCTTGTCGAGCAGGCGCGCGGCGGCGGCGTGGTCGCGGCGGCGCGCGGCCGCGATCAGCCGCTCGCACGTGCGCTCCTCCTCCACGCGCTCCGTCGCCGTCGCCGCGCACAGGCACTGCGGACAACACACGCACATATACAACACACATGTAATGGTGGTGGAACGGATATAGTTCAACCGAGGAGGTAATACCAACAAAACAATTTCTATGAAGTAGCTGTGTCGTTCCGGTGGAAGAGTGTGAATTTCGGCTGACTAACTTATGAGACCACCACCTTACTCTCATAAAATAAATCAAATCTATGATCGGCTTCAGCTAAAACCGGTTCTTTGAAATTCGAATTCGAAAAAGTCTATGTAAAAAGATCCAATAGGAGACAGACTTCCAGTATGACCAAAATAAGTAAGTAATGACACACAGTCAATACTTACTTACATACAAAAAACTAATTGCACAATTCAAATTAATATAAATAAAGTACCAAGATATCATAACATTAAAATAGCACTCACCTCAAAATCAGCATGTTTGAGCACATCGTCCGCCCTCATCCTATTCAAGATGAACTCCGCCTCGTTAGCAACCCTCACGATGTGATCTCTCATCGCATGGGACAACAGACGACCTTCGTTGATCAGCTCGATGAAAGCCAATCCCGCGTGCTTCTGGAGAGAATTCTGCCACTCCTGGGAGCAGAGGAGCATCACCAGTTCTACTACGGATGTGCTCGATTTGAACGTTTGGAGGCCTAGAAGAAATGTTCAATTAACGTATTATACAATTTTTGTATTGATTTTTTTGTGTTAAATAAATACATATAAAGCGTTAATATAGAAAGTAAGCTCACATTTAAATTATAGATATAGACATATTACATCTTAAGTAGCGATTTAAGTGTTATCTTACTAAAGCATGAATATCCTCGACCCAATCCACCAAGCGCACGTTTACATAGTTTTCCAACATGTAATAACCGAATAGACTTCTAACAACATTTCAACAGACATAAAATAACAATTAACAACAGTCAAAAGACATATAACAACAATTACACACTTATTAGCTCAAACTGTACGCTTATTTGTTCGGGCAAGTGCGTTGCACGTATAAGGTTTTCAGACGTATTTGACATGACTGATGTATTGCCAATAAGATTTTCTACTAGTAAAGGTGCAGTGACGTCACATGAGCCCTCCGTATCTTATACGAAGACAGTGTAATCGCATTAGGAGTGCATTCGGCGTGTCCGTGCGGTATAGAGCAGTACCTTTACCCTCCATCAGTAGCTCCTGTCCGTGGCTGCCGACGAGCGTCTTGGAGAGGAAGGGCGCGAAGTCCAGCATGATCTCGCGGAGCAAAGGGCAGACCGGCCCTAGCGCAGTCTCCAGCTTGTGGGTAAGGGAGGCTTCGCGGGATAACCCGTCGGCCGGCAATGATGCACCCATAGCGCCCATTGCGCTCAGCCCTGCTAAGGTCTCGTTGTCCTGCAATATTAGACATGAACAGACTTATTTACATCTTATCTTATAGGTTAAGGAAAAAGATTCGGAATACAGATAACTGATACATAAAAAGGTGATTTTTATGTTAAATTTAGTTTTTTGTCAAATGATAAATATTAAATTATAAAAACAGACAATTTATCAAAACGTATATTCGTGTAGTAACGCCAAGGCCTAAGAAGCAAAATATATTCGTAAGGAAAGTTTCATTAGTAGATGAGTAGTATTCATTAGTATATAGATGAGTCAGAATAATACGTACGGGATGTAAATGTCTTTGCGCGGCCTGCAGACTCCTGCTCTGATGGCGCTGCGCGTGATGATGCTCCGCACTACGCATGTGAATTTGTTTGTCGATATCTATAAAGAAACAATTATTTATATAAAGCAGTTTATACAGATTGGGTAAATTAGGCTGTAAATGCATTCGACGAGAAATACCTGTTTATTCTTCACATATTACTCGGCAAAAGATGGCGCCACATGTCTATTAAACCTCGCTTCTTAGATATACACAATATTTTCACGCCGATTACAGAAATATGGGGGCCAAGTAGTATCACACATTCAATAGTTTCAATTTTTTAGCTACATTTTCTCAAAAGTAAATATATAGTCTACTAACCTACGTCTAAAGCTAGGCAAGGTCATATTTGTAAAAATAGTTAGGTAGATATAATTCGCCAAACTGCTACTCCGCTTTGAAGTTGTTGCGAACAGGTGTAGTAATACAATTTGCTATGGCGACGAGATTCATTTCTATATTCAGAGCGGACTAGCAGTTTTACGCGGACTATAGTCAAGTTAATAGTATACCTTCATGGATATTGCCCTCGTGGTCCCGGGTGCGGCCGGTGATGGTGGCCGGCCCGCGCTCGCCCTCCTCGTTCAGGTTCACGTCCGTCCACGACTCGTCGTTACTCACCTATTAACATTACCAAACCAAAACTGAATGAACCGTTCAGAAATTTATTCACTTATATAGAAAACAATAGTATGTAAGTATAGTTCAACATTGGCACACCACAACGAATCTTTTCGGGAAACAGTGTAAATATTCATATTTAGGTCACATATTATGGCTTTGTTGTAGAAGTAAATGAAATTGAAACCTTGAGCCCATGTACATTAACGATACATAAAGATTAAAGATTTAGTATTGACTTTGGAAAATATATATAACCTTAAACAGATAAAATTTGAACGTTGTCAACATTATATGCAATGAATTTTATAATTGTATAGATTTAACGACGGAATGGTCAAAGATTATTACTTACGGGATGTTTATTGTCGTCCATAGCGATCTCGCTAGAAGTCTCCGGATCGTTATTGGTGGTCTCCGTGGAGTTCAGGTGGAACGAGCCCGCGTCCTCGATAGAGTCCACGCTCTAAGGAATTGTACAGTTATTGTAAAACTTTACAGAGGAGGTAAAATGCCGAACCCGTCAATTACAGTCTTTTCAATGCTTATTAAAACTTCCCTCGGATAGCTTTTATATTTGTCACCTACAAAGTACAACTTATCAAATACTTACAAGACTTCTTTTAATTTAAGAAATAAAAAATATGTTATTTGTCAGTATACATACATTCGGAATGTTTACATAATTTTGAAAATATAACCAGATGGTATATGAAATTGGATTTTAATAATTTGAATCCGATGAAAATAATTACTCTAAAAACTTTCAAAGGGAATCATATGAAATTAAACCAAGTTTTTTAAAACACATATATAAATAACTAAGTGATATCATAGGTTAATCCCGACTCAAAAATAGCGAAAGTTACATTCAAAAGTGAAAGACAATTTTACTCAAGTGAATTATATTACACACATACAAATAAAGGTGGGAAGAGGTATGACATAGCATCGTGACAACTACATGCAAACGACACGGGTGGGTTGGAAGCAAGCAAAGCCACACGACATGCAATACTTATAAACACAAGTTTTCTCTATTATCTAATAGTGATATAAATAAGAGAACTTACAGTACATTTATATATTATTCTATAATACGTTGATATGAAAACGGACTTTTATATAAATACATAGTAATTTATACTTAAACTCGTCTATATTTTTCACAAAAAAGTACACATGTAACAAACGTCTAGAACACAATAGAAATTGATTTTAATACGTATTACTACAATACACAATTTTACAATAATGAATCTAATTCTAGATAGATAGGAGAGGTAAATATCACGAGGAAGTTCATAGTGTATCATTTTATTATTGTAAATTATATTATTATATTTTACAAGAGTCAGATAGAAAGAAAAGTAGATGTTACTTGTACAAACACACATAAAAAAGAAATAGTTAACACAAATTAATTATAAAGTAACATTTTCATACTAGTTCTTTCCTTAGCAGGTACATTGCTTTTGAGCATAAAATGCAAAGTGTTAAATATATTTTTTGTTTTCTTAACATTTGACTTAAAATTTTCATCACGTGAAGGTGCTATGTGCGTATATCATATGTACACAATAATTACATAATATTTCTGTGAGCTTTAGCCTATTAGTGTTAACACGCGAAGTTTTCGATTCAATCGTGACAAGCGTGTCTTACTTTGTGTGGATTTTGTGTGCTTTGATTGGTACTGGAAACCCAAATTAGAAGTTATAGTTTTTCATAGAAAGTAAATCGATGTTTGTTGAAAATAAATTGGTAAAAAATATTTTGCATAATTATTTTATATAAGAAATATGTTAATGTTTTATATAAGAAATATGTTGGTACGAGACATTAATGCATGTCAAATGGGCTGTTGGCGTCGGCGAAAATAACGCCATCTAACTGTATTAACTTCGTAATAGGATTAACATAAGATTTAATGAATAATGTTTTTAACAATTTATTTCTGGTGTTACAAACTATATTGCAACTCAATATTAGTAGCACAAAATATATAGTTTTTATTTCGTGATATTAGTTAGTTAATTAATTATTATACCCCACCGAAAATTAGTTAAAATAAATGAAAAATACAACATAACTAATTTTAAAGTACCCGGC
This sequence comes from Epargyreus clarus, assembly GCF_041222505.1. Taxonomy (NCBI): domain Eukaryota; kingdom Metazoa; phylum Arthropoda; class Insecta; order Lepidoptera; family Hesperiidae; genus Epargyreus; species Epargyreus clarus. Next base: position 12,424,279 of record NW_027332235.1, read on the forward strand.
TTCCAGAACCAACCAGCAGGTCGTGTGGACACAATACGTGTGTATCAATGTGTACAAACCAGGTTGACCACCGACACCGTTATCTCCGGCAAGGGTTTCGGCCTTGCGGCGGGTGGCTTACAACAGGATAATAACAATTGTTTAGTACGCTAAGAAGATGTTCAGTTCATAAATAATGTTAGAGAAGATTCTAAAACCTAGAGGTTAGAGCAGTTAGATGATTTTTACGGTTTCGCTGAAATGAGGTCCTTGTAAAACTGATTTGGAAAATGATAATTGAAATAGAGAAAATGCTAAATTTAAAAACTTTAAAGGTACTATTAAGCAGATCGGAGAACACTCACAATAATGTTTATATAAATATATTTTTCCAGAAAATATGTCGTAATAAAATAATAATATTTTCTTTAATTATCGTCGAGTTAAAATGTTCAAGGAAATCGAATCGGACCTCATTCAAGTGAAGTAATAGATTCTAATGTCTAGTTATTAGGGACTCAGAAGACCACCAAACGCGAGAAGAGAACGCATCTAATAGAAAGGGACAGAGCAATCGGCCTTTTCATTCCCACACCCCGACTAACCTTGGGCTTAGGATGGACTTTCACGCGTAGGCTCGATTTGAAGAGCGGTTCTTCCTTCTCGCTAGATGGCGACAATTCAGATTTGTCGGTTTGGGGAGGTGACGTCACGTCCGCCTTGTCGGCCGTCCCCTCCTTCGGCTTATCGACAGCGTCCGGTTTCACTTCGTCCGTGGTCGTCTCAATTTCGGCCACGCTTCCTTTCTCGTCCTTTACCGAATTAACGCGATGGCGAAAAAAATAATAAAAAACGGATGTAACAAGCGTCCATGTGACAATGGGATCACCAAAACATATATACGAGTAACACATGAACGACAACGAAAACCAATGGTGGCAATGGCAACAGCAAATAAAATTGCCAAACACAAATGATGAATTGGATTCATCGAGGGTCGCTTCACATGCAGTATTTGCTAGGGGTTACCTAAGACTATTTAAATATAGTAAAATTAACATACTAATTAGAATACTTGTAAATTCTAAGAGAAACGAAAATACATAATACCTCCTTCATAGATCGGAGAAGCATGCTATGAATCTCAATAAGTTTTACAAAAAAAAAGAAGACACAGAACATAAGAACAGTAAATGACATTCATCAAATTGTACTAGTGAAAAAAATACGTAAGATAAACTATAAACGTATAATGAAGCATCACTACTAGTACTAAGATGTAATCCGTCGAAATTCGAATGTACATACATTGCACTAGATGCTATAATGTTTCAAAGTGAATATAATTCGGTAAGATTATCGTGACAATAAAATGACATAGTCATTTTACTTACTAATTTGACATTACTAATGTTAAATGTCATAGACCGCCTTATGAAACAGAGGACCTACAACTAATACTTAAACGTTAAGAACTACAGATGACAAATACAAATTAATAAGAACAAAGTAATCTTACTTAGTGTTGTAACATTAAAATCCTTCCATGCTAATTTCAACCTTCATGAAATACAACAATTATATTATGAAAGAAATACAAAATATGATCTTACCTTCATTGAGGGAGAGTCGAGTTCGTTCATGGTGGAATTGTTTTCGTCCACTACAATCATGGCGTATTCCACGTCATCGCCATTGTGATCTATGGGAACATTTAATAATGTAACATAATTAAAATAAATGTATTTTTCTTTTCACAATAATACTGTTGTCACAACAACAATAGCTTTAAAAAGCAGGTTTGGATATCTTCAAACAATTATTCGACGATGAATTGACCAGTATACAAGGTAAGCAGTTATTATTCTTTTATCTAAGCTAGAATTGAACGTAATTCGCATGTTTTGTGAAAATTGTATATCTTATGAACATTTATCTCTCTATATTATAGAATAATCTAGTTAAAATCTAAGTTTCATTATAAAATTGAGTGCGGGATTAAGAAGTTTTACAAAATTGTTAAAATTGAAAGAAGCTAAAATAAAAAAAAGACAAACGGTAAATATTTTTTACATTAGGTACATAAAAATAATTTGATTAAAACATGCAATGTTTATTTATAACATGCACAGAAAAATGGAAATTAATCTCGCACTCATTTTAAATATTAATTATAAATTCATTGATGAACATGGTACATGCACGTGTGATGATGATGTATGACGTAATCACTCAAACTCTACGTTGATGATGGGGCAAATCATAGAAAAACACCAAAACAAAACATTTCACAGCAGTGCTCAAGCGGTGCCAATTAACACTGATTTGTCTTTTTGAATTTTGACTCGTCATCAATGAAAATATATTGAATACAGACACGATTATAAATCACATCAAAACATAATTGTATTTGAATGTATGTAAGTATTGAAATGTATAGTGTGTGATGTGTGTTAGAAAACTAAAAAAATAATAGATAGATATGTGTTATAATGGCTTTAAATTCCTTCTCAACAAAATATTCACAAGAGACAAAACAGTGTACGCGAACATCGACCATATTGAGTTGTATCGAGCGTTCGTGTCGCAAGATTTTCCTTCAGATTTTTCATAATCTTTATAACCTGTAAAATACATCTCCATTTTATATTTCATGCAACATTTAGATACGCTTTTGCGAAAAAAAAAGGCCGAGAAATAAATCCGAATCGATCCGAGTAAGTTTTTTACATACTCGTATTAACCTATTTGTCCATGTACTTGGCGAATGACTAAATATCGCATAATTTCTATTGATAGACTATTCAATTGAGAATCGTTTTGAGTATTTTTAGACCAGGAGTGTATAAGTTACTCCTGCGACACGACCGCCCCGTGCGGGTCGTCCGGCGTACCTGCGTGCGCGCGGTGGTAACTAGCGATGCGTGCGTGAGCGTGCGTGTTCGTGTGTTGGTGTTGGTGTTGGCCGCAATCGAGCTTGCAGTGCGAGTGGCGGTGCGCGGGGTGCCCACCCGGCAGGAACTGCGGGTACACGTGGTGCGACCACTGCGGGAACAGCGGCCGGGACCCTGTACCCCGCACCGATCGAACATAACCCGCAACCCCGCAACAAATGTAACGGGCAGCGTAATGCACGGGCGTAACGCGTAACGGATAACCGCCCACCGACACCCGAGAATGCGTGATGACACAGAGTAACGAACACGCGTGACGAGATAGGTTGCAATCGAAAAGGAAAATGCAAAAAGAGATTTTTGGAAAATAAACGACGTACGGATTTAGGAGCAAGTATGCATAACGAACACAGAGGTAGGGATAAAGATGCCGAGACGTTTCGTAATATATGATAGAAGAAGAATAGACAGGTTAGAAAAAAATATGGAAAATAACCGACGTAACGAAATAAGAAGTGCGAATAGATTGAGAAAACGATACATTATATTAAGAAAAGGATGAAAAAATGTTTCGAATGAAAAAATGTTTCGATACAAGAGAAAGCAGAGGATCATATATTAAAGAAAGAATCAATGATCGATATACATCATTCAAAACATGCATTTTATGCATGACATAACAAGATAAATTGAGAATATTAAAAAAAATCAAGTCAATCAAGGACGTGAAATAAATATAATTACATGATTTAAAATGATACAGACACAAAGAAATGATAAGCAAGCAATAGCAAGCGGAAAATCAACATTACAGAGTAAGTAAATAAGGGATTAAAGCGTATAAGACCAATTTGTAATACAAAATTGTGTACATTGAAATGAATAGCATGAACGCAAATAGCATCAATGAAATGTATCGATGTGTGTTTACATGTGAGTGTTGTGTTATTGTAATTATCGATGTTTGATCATAGCATAGTAGTGTTGTGCCGTGAGTGTCGATATTCGAGCGTCGCAGCGGCAGTGTGGGAGTACCGTAAGTTTTACCAGTGTCCAAACCGTGACGCGATATCAAGCGGCGTGAAAAAGAGGAGAAACGACACACTTCAGATATACAGGTCAATAGGTAAACTTCAGTGTTCATATGTCGCTATCAAAATGTATCCCATGATTTTTAATACAATGTTATTAAAATAGATGGACATTAAAATCGTCGTAAAGTTTAAACAAAAAAAGTAAAACATAACTTTGTGTGACACTTTTAACACGCGTCTACGAGTATTTTTACTTACTCAAATTAAAGCTTGTAAAATACCCTATCAGCCAATGATATATGTAAACTTAAAAAAAAACAAAAAAATATGTTTCAATTCTTATAACATAAACAATACATTTTTAATTTTGAAAGCGACTTAGTGGGTAGTGATAACCTAAAAATGTTTACGTTCTTACTTTATTAAACATAATAAATAGAGAACATTGTACGGTAATGGCGTTATTCCTGTAATGACATAATTACCGTATCATCAAATAGTGCCAAGCATAAAAAAGAAGCAACCGAATAGCAAAGTTTAACAAAATTAAAACTAATGAGACTAGGATGGTTCGAGTGTAAAATAACTAGAAATATTAACTGACAGAACATTATATAGAAAATAGGTTAGGAGTTTATTAAATTATCGACAACTTTCTACTGTGCACAGCACTACATGGATGTAATGATATAATGAGGTCATTAATATTAACTCTATTTACATTATTATTCAAAAATGTTATAAAGAAATTTAAATCTTAGTATAATATTTAAGGGGAAATCATACAAAAAATAAATTTATAACGGCTTGCGTCTCTTGCAGGCGATTTGTATATGGCAGAACTGAAGAAAAGTTAAGAGTCTAAAAATAAAATATAAATAAAGAAAACGTTTAACAAAAGGCAAACGAGCAACATAAAAAGAACAAAACTAAAATTTGACGGCCCTGTTGTTATTTGAAAAAAGAACATAATATCCCACTCCCTACTCATGGACTAAAATATACTACACTAAAATTAATCATAACAATATCTAACGTATTATGGAAGTTGAATCGTTATTCAACTTAATTATGTCAAACACAAGTATGAATCGTCTATGTAGACATTTATCATATATTTTTATTATTTTTTTAGAATACACACAGCAATACCAAAGAAAGTGCTTTACTATCATTATAATACAACGACAAGTAGGTACTACTTTGCTTTGACAATAATTTAGACAGTATATACACTACGTTTTTCTTCACTTTAAATGTTTCTGCGTTTTTTTTTTTATTTTCAAAAACAATAAACAACATTTGTGTATTTAAATCACAGTATAAAAAATCCATAACATTTATTTTAAACTTAATTATTTTAAAATCTAAATATGCGCTGTTCATCAAGTATCAAAGTTTCGAAGTATCGTTGTGTCAGTACCGTGGTGTTCGTGCGCGTGGTGGCTGCGGCGCGCGCAGTCGGGCGGCGCGTGCGCGGGCGGCTCCAGGATGTCGCGGTACTTCGACACCATCAGCACAGAGATGAAGTACACGATCGCCAGCGACAGGAACTGGGCCTGCTTCGTCTCCTCCTGGAACATTAACCATTCATGTTCACTTTTAATATACTAATCCACTTATATCCATGAATATAACTAGCAATGGGCGTGATGACAGTATTAAAAATCGAAGAATAAATGATTTAATTAAAAACAAGATCAGTTGCGGACCACGCACGTGCACACCTGTAGCACACAAACTAGCTACCGCTACGGGACTATGCGACTGCACCATGCTGTTTATGCGCGCCTGGTACACGGTGGTACAGATTAACCCATTCACTGATTATGAAATTGACGCACAAATATGATTTTTTGCGCAATGGATTTTGATGATTGTACAAAAAGATAAATAAACAGCACAGTGCGTTTAGTCTGTAAATGAAATTCAAAAATCTATTAAAATTATACACATAACATTCAAAGACTAGTATGAACTTCATTTTAATAGTTTCTCACTATATACTTAGAATTAATAACCCCATATAACGCTTCTTATGTTAATAATATTAACACTAAAATTATTTACAACACGTGCGTGTTTCATTGACAGGTACATAAACATCTTAATTCATAACAAATATAATCTCAAAATGTTCTTAAAACGATAGCAACGATTAAATTTTATAGTGTATTATGAGACGTTCAAGACTGTATAGACTTTCGTCTTATATAGACAAGTAGTTAAAAAAATATCAAATATTAATCATAATCAATACGTTATGGAAAATGAAAATGTATAAAATTTAAAATATAATATTTCAATGTGTTCCAAAATTAATACTGCATAACATTTTAATCTACTATCTACATAAATTTAATTTTTCCATGTTACATACCACATCTCTATAAATAACAGCTCGCAGTCTATTGACGTCCATGTCTTGGAGCAATCTCTCCGGATCCTTTACTGGACTTGACGCATCTGCCAAGCTCGCCACCACACTCTGTGCAAGTTGTACAAACAAACATATGATTCTAAATACATTTTAGTAGTATTATGCGAAATAAAGTAAGATAAGATCCAGAATTCAGTTGTATCTAATCATTGTACTGCAATCAAAATAATTGCAATAATAAAAAATAATATTTTATATAAACTAAACATTTTACGGCTATTTAAAATATACATAAATAAACTATGAATACATAAAAATGCACAGAAAAGCATTGGCAGTAAAGCCAAAAAGACTACTAACAACCAAAATTAGAGGGTTCTATATGCACGCAATATCAAATAATCTATTGTTAAACGAGGTCATACGAAAAACATTCCATCAAATTTTAACCCTTTTGTAATAACGTGAAATGTACAAGGGCAGCACAGACTATAGGATGTTTCAAACAAATACAACGCCTTCTTTATGAGAAACGAAACAGAAATATATTTCTTACTTCCTCTTACATCATTTTACGCAGGTATAGACAAGGAAGGGTGATGATTCTTATTATTTCTTACTTGCTCTTACATAATTTTACGCAGGAATAGACAAGAAAGGGTGATGTTTTATCTCTTTCTAATTGTAGTTAGAAAGATCACATGTATATTGTTGTCTTTGTATTGCAAGTTATTCAGTAAACATTACTGAAGTTTCAAGATAATATGAGCAGGACAGAAATTGCGTAACTAACCCTTCTTTTTCCAAAATTAAGGACTAATCAATACGCTAACGAGGACCTTAACACACTATCGTATAGGATACGGTAAATCAATAAGTAATATTAGGTTTTCGGTATCAAAGTACCAGAATAACATAAGTGCGAAGTAGACGTGGCTGTCGAAATAGCTTAGAATAATATCATCGTAACAATTTATAAATATGGTTAACGTGTCAGGATGTTCATCAATAATCACCATAATCCCAATTAGTAAATCACGGGTCTGACAAAGTACCAGGGCCCCATAGTGTCGCTGGAGGTTACCTTAGCGTCCGCATCGTCGCGGGCGGCGCGCGCGGCGGCGCAGCGCTGGCGCTCCTTGCACTCGAGGCAGTTGCGGACCGCGCACGTGCACACCTGTAGCACACACACTAGCTACCGCTACGGGACTATGCTACTGCACCCTGCTGTTTATGCGCGCCTGGTACACGGTGGTACAGTTTAACCCGTTCGCCGGTTATGAAATTGACGCAATACAGTTTATTTGCACAATGAACTTTAGACGATTATACAAATGATAATAAACAGCAGAGTGAGTTTAGTCTATAATTGAAATTCAAAAATCTATGAAAATTATACACATAACATTCAAAGACTAGTATGAACTTCATTTTAATTACTGGAATAAAATTAAACCAAAAATACCTATAATTTCACATCTTGTCATTATAGATTTTATGAAGTATGACTGTCTATGACTTACATAAATATAATGAATTCTAGGAAAAATGTAATAAAAACATCTAATTTCTTTCTTCCAATTAAAATACCTATTAAAACAGTTTGCACAGAAATATCTAGTTATATAATCAATGCTATGAACATTAAAAACTATATGTACACGTTTAAAGATTTGAAAGTCTAATTACGCTATTTGAACTCCCTACTCTAGATTTAAATATTGAAACACAGTATTACTAAAATTTATTAACACGTAACCTCATACCAGTACACAACGATTCAAATCGCTCGAAAAGTTTCAATCGTACGAGCTAATTGCTATCAAATAACTACATAACACGTTAACATTCCGTTGTACAAAAACATATGGCGAACGCATTACGATCATTTGCGATTGACAATTGAACTAAACGAACGAATGAAACCTTGAACAAACAAAGGCAAAAGCACATTTTATCAAAAAATCTTTTCAGTAGCCTGTTTAAAACCAAGCTATAATGTATTCAACAAGCAAGAAACGAATGCCAACGTTCGGAAAAATGGCTTTTAAATTCATGTTATACAAAACAATATAAAGACTAGCGTTCGTCTATCTTCAACTTAAACGTCACATCTCAATCACAAATGACAGTTTGCTGGCCGAATTAGGTTATATGTTCACTCACCAGTCGCAGACACTGTCGCAGGATGCCCCCACTGGACATATTCTTCTCCGCTTCGAGCTCGGCGAAGTTGAGTGCACTAGCGAATATGAGAACGTCGGCCATGGAGACCAGCCGCTGTAGGAAGGTAACTGCCACTTCCACTGGCATGCCCTGTGTTGGCTCGATCACGTCCAGCTCGTTCTGATTACCGTACACATGATGTTAATAAAACAAGTTACGTAGTATGATAAACGAGTGTGTGTGCTTTAAAGTCGCATTATTATTATTCATATCATTGTAATATATCAAATATCGACAATAAACAACTTAACTAGTAAAATATGTTTTAAATTTGATTGTTTTATTTATGAAACGTTTTTTTTGCAGTAACTTAAATGTTACTTTATAATAATTGAGTAATAATTGAAAATATAATAATTGAATAGCTGTTTTCATAAAGTTAAACTATATAAATGCACCTTTTCATTGTATAGCATAAGCGGATATGAATTGTAGACATCGCGTTTGACTAATGCAAACAAAAAGACGTTTTACTTTTTTAACTTACCTAGGCAACCATGAAAAGTATAAGACTTTCGTTATCCTAAGACGTTCTTGTTAAATTTCAAAATTAATTTTGCTAAAGATTGATCAGTATTAACACACGCATAATATTATTTCTTCTGCAATTTGTGATACAAATTTCATAAACAACTCACGTTAGGCGACGTAGCGGAGGCGAGCAGCGGCAGCAGCCCCCCGCAGGCGATGATGAGGTTGTCGGCGAGCTGGCTGATGAGGTGCACGGTGTTCACCACGAAGATCGCGTTCTCGCTGCTGTTCACGAAGTCGATCACTGATTTCGTCGAGTGACTGCGCCACACCTGAAATGTACAAATGTTTATGGGTAATTTTAATATTTATTTAAATTTAAATATGTATTTAAAATGTCTTAATGTGGAAATTTTAAGACTTACACGGTTTGGAAAACACTGATGTAATTTTTAGGGTTCCCTTTTTACTTAGTAATAACTAAGACTCCGTTGTCTGTCCGTCTGTCCGTCTGTGCGTCTGTCCGTCTGTTACAGCGCTCTACGTCTTAAACCGTAATAGATAGACACTTGATATTTTTAAAAATGTTTAAAACACTGATGTTATTGTTTTAAATAGTTTATACCTGAATATTTTCAAGTTATATTGGTAGTTATCACTGCCACATACGATGTAGAATTAAGTTTAATCCCTCCAACAGCACCTGTATATCAGTTTCAAGTGAGAACAGCACGTCGGAGAGTAAACGCTGGTGTATGTAGGACCAGCGGAACTCGGGGATTCTGAAGGGAGGACGCGTGGGTCCCGGCGAGAACATCGGCCGGCTGCAACGTGATGGCCGCCTTGTTTCTGAAACATTGACGATATATATAATATAATTATGTATTGTTTCTTTTCATATTCAATTTCAACTAATTCTAGCAAGAAACGATGACACTTTGAGGATATTCACTATTCATTTATTTGGAACATTGCTTGTACATAATTATAAAACAATAAATATTTTATAGTACAAATAAAATAATTCATATGCTTACATTGTCTACTACAAGTTAGATTATATTTTTATATAGAATCATTGTAAAAACTTCCAAAAAAGTATGCTCCTTATTTTAGTTTAAAAGCAACCGTTTTTGGAGGTATATTAATTTACATGATAAACGTAAACATTAACTTAATGGATACATTTTATTCAAATTCAGGTTCAAGTTAGCTGCAATTCTTACCGAAATGATTAGAATCCACTTGTGTGCTCGTAGAAGCACTCCGCGGCCGCCGTGGTGACGTCGAAGTGTTTGTACCTTGTGAAGCGACACCCTCAGCTCTATTGCTGTCCTGCTTCATCTCACCGTCTCCAGGTAAGCTGACGCGTCGCTTCTCTCTGTCGCTCTCCCGATTCCTATCCTCTTCAGCCTCGTGCTCCTTTTTATTTGCCAGCGAAATATTCTCACTGATAGTCGAAATTGGAGGTATTTCGGGAGACTTGTCTTCTTCGGCGTCATTAGATTCTTCTCTTTGGTTTTCCTCCTTAGTATCTTCGGTTTCATTATCCTTTTCATGTTTAGCTTCCTCTTTAGTTTGTTCAATTTCAGGATCGATGACCAATTCTTCATCGGGAGGAAGTACATCGCTTTCTTGCGGTAAGTCTGGTACAGTTTCCTTTTGAGGACTGCTATGTTCGCTTATAACGGTCTCATTGTCACTCTTAGAGACAACCGCAGATATTATATCGTTTACAATATCATTAGCAATAGTTTCAACGGTTTGTTTTTGATCTAGTATATCTTCAATGTCTTGTTCTAAATCGTCTCGGCCATTGGGTGTGTTTCCCTCAGAATGTAATCCACCGGAGATAGCACCTGAATCTGTATCATCGTCTGTTTTCGATCGCACCGTTTCTAGCGCAATCGTTAGTACATCATTAACGATATTAATCGCAATATGTTTAGGGTCATCGTTGGTCAAGACTTCATCAGACATAGCGTCGCTATGGATATTATCTTGGATTTTCTTTGGGCTCGTCGCTTCGCTCGGGGTCAAGTAAAGTTCGGACGGATCAGACAGTTCTGATTCTCTCTCCGTTATAACGTTTAAACCTTCTGCTATTCTTTCAGGGCTTGCCGTTTCACTTGCAGATAGGCTAGAGGGAATGCCTTCGCTTTTATCAGTATTGTCATTATTATCCTCCCTTGAGACGTTATCTCCGACATCTCTAACTGGAATGTAATCAAGACTTCCTTGTCTAGTGAGAGGCTTATCAGTTTTCTCTGAATCGGCTTCAATTGTCCCAATTCCGGATTCGGAGCTTTCTAGTAATTTATTCTCAATAATTGATTGTACTAATTCGTTTTCAGCATTGAGCAATTCCGGCTTGGAGGCCTCTCCCTCGTCGACAGCATGTTCGACTTCGTTATCTGTACATTTAACACTATCACAACCGCCTTCGGGCACTTCGGTATTCACTTCCTTGGCAGGACTATGCACTTTACACACTTCACTGTACACTACTGTAGTCCGACTGTCCTCGACGTCGTCACTCGTTTTAGACTTGGAACATATGCAGTTTCCTTCGACTTCGCGTAACGATAGGCCCTTGCCGATTTCAGTTTGTGCGGCATGGTTGAGTACGTTCTGTTTCCTGATGGATACAGGGGACGTTTCGCTCTCGTCTGTGTCTTGGATGGTTTTGGTGTTGGTGTCGTGGCGGTCCCAGCCGGAGATAGTGGAGATGGGCCGCTGTTGGCGCTCCGCGGGGTCAGTTATGTTGTCGGCGCGCCGCTGTTCGTAGTGCTCGTACATTTGGGCGAACTGTAACTTGAACTCTTCGTATGATACCTGAAAAATATGGTACACATTATTAATATACTATTATAGAACAAAATAAGACTCAAAACAATTAATTATAATATATAGAAACAATGATGTATAAATACTAATGGCATTAATTTAGCGACACTTGTTTTTATTAAAAAGATAGACAAGGCTGAGAATGGAAGATTTTAAAACCAACAATCAAATTTTGATTCAGATGATCAAATCTCAGGATATAATAGGTTAACAGAGTATAGAAATAAATATAATAATAATGTCTAAAGTAGGAAACTTAAAAATAAATGATGATAGAAATATTTAGATGAAATACAATGATTTTGAAAGTAAAGACATCAACTTTAAGTCCCACCTTGGAGTGCACGATAGCGAGCGTATCGACCCACACACGCCAACCACCGTACTCGTGTTTAATCGCATGGTGCAGTAGCATCCTGAAGAGCGAGTACACCATGTCCGATATCTTCTGCTCCTCCGCATTCTTGGGATGTATATACGCCATCGCGATGAGCCACTCCTGCCACACGGACATCTGTAGCACCGTGCGGCGGTTCTCGCGGTTGTTGCTGCACAGCAACGTCATGTCTGAGAGGAACAGCTTCTTCACCTCCAATAGCTGTTCCGTTTGTTTCGACTGCCGGATCAGCGTGGCTACCACTTTCAGGATCACTGTAAGATAATAGTTTGATTATTCGCATTGCAATTATTAAATAGTAAATAATGTTTAGTATCTAAACTCTTTTATTTGTCGTCATAGTTATAAACTGTATTAAATTTGGAGAAATTATTATTATTCCCATATTGAATACTAAAACCAAACTTAGTCCTTTTTTTGACAACTTAGACTTATTTAAGAGACAGATGATTGTTAATGGAAAATCTTAATTTTTTCATAACCTATTCCTACGGAGCTTGCTTTAATGTACTCTCAATCACGGTTTTGAGGATTCTGATTTAATTGATCTTAAAGTGGCTGGTAAGTCAACTATGTTTGCATATTATAATATGATCATAGTCAATCATATTAATAATGAGCTAGATATAGTCTGCTTTGAAATTCTTGCGCGCAGGTGTAGTCAGAGAGCCAATGAGGTCGAATACAATTACAAGCATATACTCCGTAACAACACACACTAAATATGTCTCCATGGGCGAGAGCGGGCAGCGGCTGTTGCCAGTCCCGCGCTATCTTCGTCCCGCTGATATCTACAATTTGCTGTTGCGACACCACTCGTTTCTATATTCGGTCTAGAAGTTTGGCGCGGACTCTACACACTTACGTGAACAACATTAGAGCTAAGTAATTATATTTTTGTGTGATAACGTACTAGGGTTCTCCAGTCGGAAGTGCGGCTGCGGCTCCGGGTGGCTGGTGTACAGTATCTGCTGTCCGACGTGCTCGGTGAGCAGCTCGTACAGGGCGTTGTACACGGCCAGCGCGAGCGCGTCGCCGCCGTGCGCCAGCCGCGTCGCCAGCAGCGTGTACAGGTTGTGCGGCGACATCACGTCGTACTTGCGTCTGGGTAACATCATCATCATCAACAACAAAATGAACAACATTATGATTACCATCACAATTGCGTCTGGGTAGCGTTATATCATCATCATCAACAAATGCATAATTATTATCATCAACAACATTATTATTACCATCATGAACAACAATATCATCATGATCAACATCAACAACAAGTATCATCATTATTATCAATAACAGCATCACCATCAACAATATTATCATTATCAACATTAAAAACATCATCATCAATAATATTATCATCATGATCATCATTATATTAGTAACCTAAGACGAAACGGTTTCAAACATTTTTTTCTTTTGTTTGTGCACCATTTTTTTTAATATGTTTATCTAGTTTTTGACAAGTTTTAGTGTTATCAACAAAATAAATCCTCAAATACCACTTTTTGGAATGAATTTATAAAGTGACATTATTTGATAAATTATAATTTTCATAAAAATTATGATTATAAGAATCTTTTTTTCTCATACAAAATCTAAACGTCTACACTGTAGAATATCGTAGGACATACATCAGATACATTATTCGCTACTGAAACACGTGCCTAAATATTTTCAATTCTTACTTGTGCGTACTCCGGCTCAAAAAGAAACCGAGTAACTTGAGGGCTTGTAGCCTTATCAACTGGCTGTCCGATGACAGCAGTTTGAAAATTGTTCTAACTCCACCCTGTGAAATGAATTAATACATTATTTTAATATTTTAATCGCAGTACAAGAATACAAGATAAGTTTATGTTTTATAAGTAAGGGATACATCATCATACCTTGGCATCAAACGCAGGCACCATTGAACTGGGGTGTTCTGACATAAGGGAAATCAACATCTGAAGGACATCATGTAGATTCTCGTCCTGAAATAAATTTAATCAAATTACAATAAAAACTAATATAGCATAAACTTAATCAATAAATATGCAAAATATGACTTTCTTATATAAACTTTCTTATCCTTTTTAACTAGATATTTCCTTACCTCGTGCATAGTAGTCAAATAGTTGAGTAGGGCCTGTAGTTCGTCCTCTTTGACACCGTTGCCAATCATAATCAGTTGTTTCAGGAACAACAGAATGTACGCTCGGATAGTCAGGATGTCCTTGTGGGCGGGCCGCGGACCATCTACAACAGATTTATCGTGATTGGATGTATATTGACGAACGTAAGTTTGATACCTACTTGTTACATTAAGTAAAAAATCCTACGAAAACTGAGGTAATTTCTACAATAGTAATACTTCCGCAAAACTTAATTTCCACATTGCAACCTACAGAACTAGAGTTAAATTTAATAACCAATGTAATAAACTTTGATTCCAAAAAAATTATATGGATTAATATAGTATGCTTCAAATAGTATTGATCCATTTAGTAAATTAGCATTTGTGAAATAAATCTTTCACTGTACCTTGGTAGGTGCAATAATTACGACTGCACTTTACAAGTCTCCTTCAAGAATTATTTATAATCTAATCGCCGACACATATGAAAAATATTTTCTACTCACCGATTCCCTTGGGATTAATCCCGCTCTTCGTCCTCGGGTTAACGACCCAGTAGTAGTACTTCAACGTGTGTACGGTTTGCAGCACGGTGCTGACGCGTCGCACGCTGCCGTAGATGTGCGCGTCCGCGAGGAAGTCGGTCGCGAGGTAGCAGTACAGGCGCGCCTGCACCGCCGCCGGCGTGTGGATCCACAGCGCCGGGTTGAACAGCACGTGGTCCAGCAGCTGCCACGTGAGGAACGATTGGCAGAACGACTGCCGTTAGCACAGACCTTCTACTGTCCGATGGTTGAGAGCGTATGCGTACTCTTGCTTGTCTGTTCAGCCCTAACTATTCGTTATTTCGTTCATCTAATGGCATATTATAATTTTATAACAGATAACGATCTCGTATCATTTTTGTATTATCTCAAAAGAAAATAGAAAAGTTTATATTATGGTCAAAAAAGGAGAATTTAATAAAAGGTTTTCAACATCACGAAATAAGGGTTACATGCTGATATAAGGGATCAATAAACACAACATCAATTGAATGACATAATCGTAATCAAAACTGATCTTTATTTCTTAATATCTTGATATAATGAACATAATAAATTCTTATTATGTTTATCCAATCAGCTTAATTCAAACACCTCTACAGATAAACTTGAATTGAATCTGACCAAGCGTCCCTGTGTGCAAAAGCTGTAAACCTTCATAACTTGTAACCCATCAACTACTTCGTGAATTAAACTTATTTATATACCTTTGTGTGCGTTTGTGAATCTACATACGTTTTTACAAAATCGAAAAGCACTTCATAAGTGTTCTCGTGATTGATTGCGGTGATTTTAATGTTCTGTGTAAAATCAAAAATATTTGAACGCATGATACCGTGTGGGGAATATGAATTTAACTTAAATATTGTAAGAAGTATCGATTTACAAATACATATCTGTAGAAATTTAAACTGCTAAGCTGTGCCACTAAGAATATTATGGCCAATTATACAGGTATTTTTTATATTTTTTCAGGTTCATTATTTTAGTTACATTCGTTTTCAAATTTGCATTTTGCAAATTTTGTTAAAATATTCATATTTTTTCTTGTAAATCGACTTCCTTATAATCGTGTGGCCTTATCATTTTTTTCGTGAAAAAATGGGTGTGCAGAGTAAAATAATTACAGTAGGTAAATGTTTAAGTGAACAGTCGTGGAAGGGTCGTGGAAGCAAGAGGGGCATGCGCTGACAACCATCGAAAACTAAACAGTTCAGGATTGAGAAAATAAAAAAATATCCACTTATAATATGTTTTAAAAGACAGCATATGAAATAGTTAATTTAATTAAACGTTGCCAACACCGGAATGATTTTATCGCAACGTATAACCTCCGTCTTCTATTACGAAAATAGTAAATGGTTCCGATTTCAGATGTTTAAAGTTGGCTTTAGAACTTGATAGCATTTCAAATACTAAAGCCAACATTTTTTTCCACTGTGAAAAGTTATATGACAATTATTTGGGGTTCGTATATAATCTATTGTTTAGATGATGCCAAAAGCAAAAGTGAAATCAATAACATTTATTTACTTAAAAATCAAGAAAGCAACGCGTGAGCATAATTAAAACCATGAATAATATACGAGTATGTAAAATATTATAACAAAATAAAGAATGTCTCATTTTCAATACTTTAATATACACTTATATAATATACACTTTAATAAAACGATATATAACGACACTCATAAAAACGCGTTAACAACAATCGCGCGACCGCGGCGGCCGCCCGCGCGCCGACGAGGCCCTTAAACGCTGAAAATATATCATTTTACGGCAAAAATAAATATTTTACGGCGTTATTTATTTTTACTGAGCACGTCGAGGCTCGTTATAAATTTCACCCCGAAGCAATTTTCTCCCTTACTTAGGGTGCAATACGGCATAAACCCCCATTCATCGCCGGCAGCAGAAATTACGTAGCAGCCGAGATTTGATAGCAAATTAATATTTCGGGGAAGGCGCAATGTTAATTTACGTTCTTAATTTCGTTGAACGCAACCGACCGACGCCACTCGAGCGTTCCGTTAACTTGTAATCAAAGACTACTAAAAGTAAAGATTGAACTTTCAGCCATCTCGAGGGCTTCCAATCATAATTTCTGACTTGCTAACTGTAAATGTATGTCAAAATCCATGGCGAGCAAGTAAAACTTTGGTTCGTATTCTTTACTGTAAAATACTGGAATACGTATCTTACTCTCACACTTAATACTCACTGAAAGGTAATATTTTTGCAAATAATGGATTCTTCGCATGATTGATGCATAAAGAAAAGTTTAACTTATTAATAGCCTTATTTACTTAAGTGCGCTAAAACATTAAACCCTTTAAAATAAATACCTTCTACGAAGCGCAACTTATGTACAGTTTATTACTGATAGAGATGGAAAAGTGCTGAAGCGTAATTACTACTTTGTGCTCAACATAGTAATCTGCATATTCCGATGCTCCGTCTGCATACAAGAGAAAGCAAAGCTTTGCATAATATTATCCGGACCATTACCCAGCTACTGGCCATCGCTCACTTAGCAAATGAAAACATTAATTCATCTTAATTGATAGATACAAAAATGCGCTTTGAGAAAATATCAATGGTTAAGTTTTTACATTGAAAAAAGCCTAAATTAAATTAAATTAATTTAATTAAATTGAAAACACCTTTGTTTGTTTTATTTCTACTAAGGACTGCATCATTAAGTTTATGTTTACGAGCAAGCAGTCCAGCTGATGGTAGCTACGAGGTGGACTGCATGCTCGTTCCAGTCCAGTTCCAATTTAAAATATCGTAATGTTGAAGGTACCTATATTTAGCGCTTTTTAATCCTATAAGTAAGAAAATACGATGACCGCAGATCGTCAAAAAAACTGAAATAAAAATTATTGAATTACTGCTGCAAAAAAATATAATACACATAATTATTTTACGAACAAGAAACGAACTGAAAATACATCGACGAAAGTTCAAACAAGAATTACCCAGAAAAAGCAGCAAATAAATAATTGACATTTCGTTTATTTTCGTATAAAGTGACAGTGTATTGAACTGCTTTTAAAATTGTGACTTTTTTCAAACACAAGACGCTGCTTTTACGACATTGCAACTATGTGTCAATTTTTTGTGGATTTCTGACTTGAAATACAGTATCATTATTAGGAACATATCTCAATCATAAATCATTTTGAAAATAAACTTAATACAAAATAAAGAAACAAAATATAATTAATACGTATAAGACAAACATATTTATCAATGTCATTAAAATGACTGGGTATTACAACCCAAAATAAGACAATAATAACAGTATTTTAACATGTACCTGATTGGAGGTTTAAATTTTTGGAGTTGCTGTATATTTTGGACACATCATAAGATAAGTATAACCATAAATATCATACTCGACAATAGCTCTATCATCATCATCATCAACAACATCATTATCATCACCATAATAATCAACAATAACAAAAACATAATCAATTCAAACACCAAACACTAAAACATACCTGTTTGAGCAATAGATCCGAGTTCGGCGAGCAACTAGTGACGAGATGTTTCGTGAGGTGCAGGAATGAGGCGAGAGTGTCCGGTGTGAGGTGGTCTCTACCGCAGCGTTGTAGCATGTGCGAGATCACCAGGAAGCCGCGGCACTGCAGCACGTGTTGCTGCACCGTGCCGCACGACTCCACTAGGGAGCACACGAAGCCGAGCAGCTTTGAACTGAAACGAGAGATGATATTAAAAACACTGTTTCGATTAAGCGTCTTCGATTAAGGCACGACTAGACTAGTTTTGTACTGCACCGCGAAATAACGAATACATTTATGTGTATTTAACAATTAGAATGGGTAAATTTATTTTTTATATATATCTTTATATTTTACCTAATCTTCAATTGTTCAACAATCACTATTGCTAATGGATAGACAAATCGAACACTCAAAGGACAGAAGACTCACGTTACCTAAGTTAGATCAAGAATGCATTGATACTACTGCGAAGAAGATGCGACCAAGGTTCGAACATCTAAGTTACTAACATTTTTAAAATAGCTTAATACCCCAAATACACAAACCCTTACTCAAAAGAGTTCTACTACTTTTAATAGCATAATACAGACTAAACAAATTGGAATTCAAATCTCATTTATTCAAAATTGATTCATAGATAATACTTTTTGAAAGTCAACAAACTACCATCGGTTCGAAAGGAGTTTCGCTATGGAGAAGAAGCGGCGCAAGAAACTCCATAAGCTAAATATTTATTTTCTCAAATAAATCACCTATAACAGGCTATAATTCACTGCGAATATATCCTCATATAATATATTCGTTGATTTGTTACCGCCTTTCATCGCAACGACCCTCTTGACACGAGTGTCATTAGTATCATTACTCCGTAAGCGGGTTCATCGCAAGTCGCGTTCAACAGCGCGGGGCGTGGGCACACTCGCTCGCGTCATGTTTGCCTGGTCGGATTACGTTAATCGTTACGGATTTGTTACCCAATTTGCCGTGACGTTCCACACACATAGTTCACTAGCAAATTACATTATTGTCAATTGAGAACAAACGATCGATACAGATCGGGCGAGATGATTCCGCTCCCTCCTGCGACCCTGGTACGGGTTTCATCATTTATTCAGGATAACGTTTCCCTAACTAATCAGGGTGCGATTATTATGCCTTTGATGTCGGGAGCCTAGTTTTGATGGCATCCTTAGTGTTGTGAACGGTATTAAATAGATTTACGCCGACTGATAGATAAGCACGTTCGTTTGAAAATATAGATCCTAGATTAGTTAGTAGAGCCCTCTGTGGATCGACTCCGGCGACCTATTTCTGCCCAATAACAGCAGTGGTTAGCGCTGCTGTGTTCTGGTTTGAAGGGTATGGTAAGAGAGACATACTTTTCCGAGGCATTCTAGCTTAGTTCTCAAGAGTACCGGCGCACTTGGTGGTCGACGTCAAGTAAGAAACTAATCATATCTGGGGTCTATTATAGATGTCGATGAGCAGCAGTAGCTATTTACCATCAGGTAGACTGCATATGCTCGTCTGCTACATCCTATATTATTTTGTTTCACCATTTCGTACTTCGGTAGAAAAGTAGATCATTACACTGCTTTAATTTAATTCGTTCGGATCTAAAGTCTTTACTAATTACCTAAGAGACGGAACTTTCCACTAACTATCTACGGATTAAATGGATAGAAAGGCAAAAGTTTTGTAAGTTATATGTAAATATGTAAAATCGAAAAGGATCACCAAACATTTTTTTACATTATCGTAGTAATATTATCTACATTCACCTGACCATGACCCGTATTATACTTTCCCGTAACCTCGATTTTCAGAAACAATTGCGGAACAATATAAAATATTGGTCTTTGAAAACAATGACTTAGAACAACGCTGAACATTGTCCATTATTCTCACTATCGCGTATTCCCTATAGCTACATTACAGAATGTATTATTATATGGGAGCTCTATTAATCACACCACAAGTATGTCGTATGATCGTCTTTGTAAGTCTCATGATCGACCACTCGAGCCTGCATAAATTAGACCCCAAATCACCTCTACGGAGTTTATATCGCGTCCGATTTACACTATGACGTGGGTCGACGTCAATGGATGACACCTCGGGGATAAACGGCCAATTTTGTACATTTATGCGCTCTATTTTTGTAAATATTCGTTTATGGTGCGAATATAGATTTAATAATAATAAATATTAGTTCTAAGAGCTCAATTTTGAATAGGTTTTTTATAAGCGTAGGAAACGAACGTGTAGTTCACTTGAAGTTAAGTGGCTACTGGATAGGTATCTGTAATCAATCCCAAATAAGGTTGGTCATACTAATTCAGAATGTCTCGTATATCTATCTATCAGCATAAATAAGTGCGCCGGTGGAATCTCCGGAAGCGAACCACAAAAAGTTTCTACTACCTTTAATAACAGCACCAAGTATGTTTGTACAAGGTAAATAGCACACTACTTATGTGTGTTAGATTGTCACCTGGATATTTATAAAGTTGGTTTCCTGTAATCCCGTCATTCCATTTTACAAATCCACGCGCACACAATTCGCTTTAAAACTTGAACAAGAATTACAGAACTAACTCGCAGTCGTACCATATAAATTGTTTCTCTCACCAAAACGCTTCATAAATTTGCTCGCTACCCGGAGTCGACACCAGGCAATTAGGTGTTGTCAGGAGTTACTTCATTGCCCCTATTAACCGACCGTCTCGAGATGTCGGTTAAACTCCTTAGGAGGTTATGGACCGACACAGAAAGTGCATTTAGCCGGTTAACGTAACCGAAGGCACTCGGAATATTAATGAATGAGTTGAGCTTAGAGGAAACTAGAAACACTTTATATTATATGTGCTTTGCGTGTAGTTGATTTAGTTCGGCAATTTTACCACAACTGCGCAGTCCCTTTGATGCCAATCGAGTTATTTCCTAACTTGGTGTATTTCATACGATACTAACTTAGCTAATAGGGGCTTATTCGTGTTTCCCAGTACTGTTTTAACAGGATATAAAAGGCTTTATGTTCACCATTAAAACGACGTGTCTCTTTACTTAAAAATATAAATAAGGTTTTAGTCTCCTTTGAATTTACCTGGCATGTGTTATTGCAAAAATTCTGTGTCAGGAAGATACCTTCATTATAGTTCTTTGTTCTCAGGGTGGGTATATTTTGTTCATGGATCTGAACTCCAGTTCGTAATAATCAGTCAACCTATGTTTGCCTACCGAGTTTGAAATTATTTCAAGGCAATCATTGTCAATCGTCATCATCATTGTTGATTGGGAGGCAAAAATTGGTCAATCTACTAATTATTAGCAACCTGCGTAAGTGTATATATAAAAAAGTTTTAATTTATTCAGATCAGTTACACCAAAAGTACCAGGGGAGCATACCACAGCATGGGGTCTCGCTTAGGGTCGGCGGCGGGCGCGTCGTGCGGCAGGTCGAGTTGCGCGAACAGCGGGAACAACACTTGCACCCCGCCGATAGAATTCAGCGCGCTGTGGATTGAGTGGGTCACCACTGCTTTCACTTCCTGTAAGAAAATTCGATGCAAAGTTTAAAGACAGACGAATATGTAAATAACCTACTCCAGTGTACCAAGGTACTCGTCCGCGGGGTGTAAGTTTTGTAGCGCGAATAAAACGCGCGACGCTTAAATGTTCGTCATTATACTGCAAATATTTTGGCGGATTGTTCGCGAATGCACGTTGCATTACAAATTTTCACAAGGGAAAAATGAAATATACAATATTCACAAATTTACATTTGAATTTCAGCCAAATTGTTCTGCTACAAATATTGACAAAGTAATTCATTATTCAAACAAATTAACTGTAATCTTTCGAGGTCAAACAAAACCCTTTGCCTGTTATATACAAGTACACGGGTGTATTGCTGGCCAAGTGACGTATAAAGTGCAAGCCGAAGTCAGCGAGACAATATGGACGTGAGTAATGAACGCGGCTGTCTCAAAGAAACGGTGTCTCGCTGGGAATTTAATCAGAGAAAATAACGTGCGCAGGGAATCTTTTAAACTATTTCTTTGAAATTACAAGAAGGGTTAGGGATGGTAAATACTGTTACGAGTATATTGACTAGTTTCATTGAAGATTATTCTGGAAAACATACCACCGATTATACAGATACAATTAGAATAAAATCGAATCTTTAGATACTACACATTTGCATAGCTCATGAAAATGGCTGTAACTAAGATAATTTTTATACGTGAAACGCTAGTATGTATATTGTGGTGTGGTAATTACAGTCGATAGAACTTGTTCTGAAATTTACTAACTGGTGATTTAGGAAAACGTCTGAAATATCAAAACCTTTCTTACTAGAAAAGAGATACAAGTGCGTGATTACTACGAAAAGTAAAAAGTTATATTACTTATATAGTAATTCATGTCTACTATACAATTTTTTCGACTTTAAAATATTTCATAAAAAATGCTAAATAAACTTTAATTATTTTCTGTTCATAATTTACTTGTGCATACCATAAATTTTACCCATTCTATAATTTAAAATTTAAATTTAACCCCTTCCATTCTTACCGTGCGTACCAAGAGTACATAAAACCTTTACCCTATATTATAGAATCATTGAATGAATGAGTACCTTCTACATCAGGGTATCTACAAAAAATGTTCAGGGGGAGAAAGCGAGACAGAAATAGATTGTAGAGAGGGAAAGGGAGAGTAAAGGAGAGAACGACAAAGTTGTGCGTGTAGTATAGCATGTTTCTCTCTCTTTTGGACGTTTTGCTGGACATAAAAGCTTGCATGCATGAATTAACGTACGGACTTAAAAATATAGCCTCGTATTGACATTCTGTCTCATTCTAATGTAATTGACGCAGCAATTGATATCTAATTACATTACATTACACAACTTAACCCTTTACATTCTCATTGCGAGTACCAGGCGAGCATAATCTCAAGGGGCTTACCTGTAGCATTAATGCGTGGGGCGTGTGAACGAAGTACGACACGTTCCCTTTGGGCGCGGACTGTAGACACAGTTGGCCATCTGTCGCCACCGGGTTGTACATGAACACAATGGCGGACGATAGTTTCCCGTCGTAAAGCACCTGCGTTATAGGAATTTGAATAAATATTAACTAGAACTTACATAGTAGCTTAAAGTACAATGATATGTTTGCTTAGAATGAAAAGGGAATTTGAACTTTATGTTGTCTTTAATCATGTCAAAATATAGTAAATAATTTATACAAACAACTGTAAGCAAATAAAAAATAAATATTTAGTTATAAAAAAAATACTATAAGGAAATAAATAAATATAAGTATTTTAACAATATTCTAAAATACCCAAGGTTGCCACACAATGTTACACACACAATATTCGAACATAAGCCAAGCAAATACCACTGCACCCAATGACAGTCCAGTCAAATATACCTGCTCCTCTAGCGAGTCCGACTCCCAAGAGGATGAGGTATTCAAGTAATCTAATAAAAATAGTAAAAGACCTGTTATATTCGTTTAATTACCAAAAGTATAGAAATACGACATACGTACTAACTTCTACATACATATATGTCTACGTGACATATCGAATGAATAAAATTCTATAAAGAATGAAAATAACATTATAACTACGGATCATTTCTACGTCTATAAAGATTTTCGGTAACAGAGATTAATTGGCAGCAAGGATCATTTCACACAAAGAGAAGACTGCGTTTCACAAATAAAATAATGACAGTATGAAAATAAAAACCAAACCAATTACCATCAAGAAACTAATTTGAAACGTAATGGCAATTCATCCAATCAACTCATAACTAAAGGCATCATGTTACCCGCTCATATATCGTACAATATACTCATGTTAGACTGTACGATTCAATTATGAGATACGAATACAGACAGCACAATTATGTATGAGAAAATGATACGAGAACAAACAATAACTATTGGGTTGCAAGCATTTGGTCGATGTTTACACTAACTTGGCAACGGGTTGGATGGGGCTGCCTGTTTTATTTCTAATATCAAACAGAAAACTTAACATATACCTATAATCAATTTTCATATTAACATTAAAGTCTATCTACATACAAATCTATAAATATAAAAATAACAAACTAAATATACTAAAAAGCCTTTTACTTCATACCTTATTTACGGATACCATGACATGCGATTTACGTTACTCATATAATACTCAGATCTAATTGGGTTAATCACTACTGAATGTTATCTACGTAATTATAGAAATTAATAATTTGGTCTATAACAAGAGCTTACCTTATTATTAGTCACCTTCAAAATAATGATACCCATACCTTAGAACGATATATTGTAAGACAAGAAGAAAAAAACAGAATTTTACCATAACAATTAACAAGATGAATAATAAGGAACACCTATATTCACTGATAAGAAAAACACCGAATTTTCTAGGACCTTGCTCTTTTTAAGTTGTGGTTTTACAAATTAACAATGTAAGTCGCTTAATTTGATGACTATATATTCCTCAACTAAAACAAAAGTACCATTCTACTCAAGATACCTCTATGAGCCTTGCCCAGTGTCGCTAGTTCGGCCTTCTATATTTCTATAAAAGCCTACCGTAGCATAGCAATAGCGTAGCGTACCGTAAACGTACTACATACGTACGTAATGTACTCAATTACTCATAGCTTACGCGTCTCGGTCTACACGTCGATATCTTTATCTATAAAAATAGGCAAAGACAAAGCAATTATAATTATTTTTTCATATCGTTTTTCACATGATTTTCTTTGTTCTTGTTTTGTTTTATGATTAGTATATTGACAAGCTTTCCTTTCTCAAAATATCTTCAGTTGTCATATGGAAGAATTTCCTACACTTGGCGGAAAAGAGTCTGGGGAAAATAACATAAGCCTCTGAATTATACGATTGCACAAGGGTCGGATTTATGATGAAAGAGGGTCTGCAAATTTATACTAATTACTATTTCATACGTATACCCATATATAGGGCCTTTATCTTAAAAAAAAATAACATAAAATAATTTCTTTTTCGTTAGAATTATTTAACTATAAATACAATTGTATTCAAAGTAGCTTAAGTTGGTGTATAATTTGCTACATTTATGTATTACAAATCCCGTTAGACATAGCTATTAGACATACTTGCTCTATGGATTCTGTACAAAATTGTATGTATGTATGGCGACATACATTATTTAGTTCTGACCAATCAGCGAATGTGTGTATCATCTACATATTGAATTATACAGACGGAGGGACCACTGAGTGATTGAATATCGGCTATCTGGGTAAAACAGAGCGCGTTGTAATATTGGCGAGACATAAAAGGGTTTCATGCAAGAATACCGATGTCAATTTTAAATACGTTTTCTTTTTAAAAATAATTATAGTTTAAAAACTGAAAACCACGCTAAAATCGCGTAAGGAAATTTGTTAATCCTGATTGCTGACGATCCCGATGAGGTGAATGGGATAAAATTATTTAAATCGTGTATTGTCATGGGTTCTCGATAAGTGTTAAAAAAAATTAAATTAATCGGACTGTTCAAAGTGAGTAAAAATCGAGTTCAAAGATTCCGTTACATACATACAGGTCAAGCTAATGAAAGCGTTGTAATAAATTGAAGAATATAATATAACTGTGTACTGTATTCGAATTGTTTTTGTTAAAAAATATATAGCTATTTTTCTACGAGAACTATAGAACGGAGAACCTGATTTTTTTTTGTTAGACTCATTGTTCTATGAACGAGCTTGTTTCAAAAGCTAGGAGTTTGTTTTACGCGGGTTTTATAATGAAAGATAAAAACCAACAACAGTTGTATTGCGTACTTTTGAGTTACAAAAATGTTACCCAAAGGCAGGTAATGTTCTATTTTTCCTCAAATTCCGAGACAAAAGTAGAAGATGGTATTTTTTAAATTTCTAAATAAGTTTGGTTTCGTTGTTTATCGAGCAAAAAAGCAGTTTTATTCACTTTTTACAAACCATTTGTGTATTTCGTGGTCTCTGGCAAGGTAAGCTGCTCTGCGGGAAAGAACGATTTGCATATTTAAAAACATTTTAAAGAAAGAGCGTGCATTTTAAGAGCTCTTGTATTTTGTAAAAGCTTTTGTATTCTGTACAAACTTGTAAAGGTACCTATATACAATACAAAATCCATAAAATAGTGTTGTGCTCGAATATTCTACGTTTTTCATAACTTCATATTTCCAAACATTGTGAATTTCAATATATTTTCATTAAAAATTAACCTACTCTTAAGCTCGTAGTTAAAAAATAATTAATCGATCCAATGATTTCCTTGTCAAAGATACAAGATACAATTTCAACTACTAGAAATTGGTATGAGACTTGGTAGATGGACGGCAATGGCATATATGGTGATTGTTGGTGTATATTTTTATTTCTTGCACGTGCACGCGTCTCATGTGAGATGGAGGGTGGTAAATACTGCATGATATAAAATATATACCATCGTGCATATTGATAGCGGATTGTTGCTAAGTAGGTTTACTCCTAACTTTTAGAAATTGTCAAATATCGATCGATCACACCAAACTTGAAGAATGTTATAGAAAGTAGTAAAAGAAAAGGCATGGTATTCATTTAAAAAAATACGAAAGTAATATGCGATTTCATGTATTAACGTTTAGCATAATATACGCTGAATTACAAAGTATTTCAAAGCGTTAATTTTCTTCCGGCATGTAATAAATTTAACATGCTTACGTCCAAGACCTACATTTTTCAAGTCGCGCCAGTCGGTTCACCCACAAAATGTACAAAGGAGCCTTTTAGCTAAGAGTGCACTCCGTTACCCCCGGTTTATCTAAATAAGCTCTTTAAGTTTATTTATTCCTGGCACATTTGGATGTAATCTTAAATGTGATACTGCTTCTGCAACGTTTAAATAAGCGTAAAGTGTCAAATACGACAAGTTTTTAACGTTTACTGTTACCAAGATTCTTATTCATATTTTTGGTCGTAAGTTTGGATAAAAAGTGATACCTCTACAATCTACATTCACTCTACATCAGGTTTAACCCATTACTGTCCCACTGCTGAGCACGGGTCTCGTCTTACTCTGACAGGAGCCATAGGCCACATAGCCTTAGGCCATAGTCCACCGCGTTTGCCAAGTGCGTATTGCTGGACTTCACAAACCGTTGAGTTTAAGCAAGTGATAATTAATTTCTAATACACATATAATTTTGAAAAATCGGAGGTGCCTGGGATTTGAACCTCGGACCCTCAATCGAGAGGCCGAGTATTTTAACCACTAGGCTATCACTGCCTATTCTAGATAATATGTAACTACCTGCATTCAAGTAGCTCAATATTAACATGATGAAGGCTAGTCAAACGTAATTAGGGCGAGGTAGAACAAGAAACCCAAATTTATAAATTCAATTGCGGACGGACCTCGGCAATGAATTCAAAACAAGGAACAATGTCAATATTGGAACAAAGAAAAGAATGAACATTTATTTTTGAAAGACGTGCGCGGAAAGATATTATCTTGTAAGTTTACTGGACAATGGCATTTGTCAATGAATTATTAATTAACGTTAATATTAAAAGTGTATGACCATGGTGACTATAGGAATAACTATGGGCCCTCTAACAATATGTAAACAAATATGCGAATTTTTGACCCAAAAGTTCAGTAGCTTTTAATTCATTCAGTCAGTCTACCTTATTACATAGACTTGTATTATACAGAATACATAGTCAACAGTTGACCTTATTATATTAGCTGTCTGTGATTGTTAAAACGTTCTCAACGAATTTGATTCATAACCAAAGATATGATAATATAAATATTGAGGAGAATTCCGTTGGCGAAGCAGGTCTCATCCGATTTGCCCGAAGGCCCGCTGTGAATATTTTAGCTGCCTCTGAGGCTTCAATCAGAGGACGGCCTCCTGGGAGGCTTACACGAAATTAAGAGAGGAAAACTAGACCCATTTTTACACGCTTTTTATTAGCTTCACCTGTATGTTTGTATGTTTGTTTGTATGTTTGTAACCGACTTCTTTGGGCGCGATTTTGACCCACTTTAAACGGCCAGATTTCGTTCAAACTTTGTAGATTTATTTCACAATTATACTATTTACTGTTCCTTAATTGATTCCTAGATTCATTTAGATTTTCTACTTTTTAGTTAATTTTATCATAAAAGCGTGTTTTTTAGTTTTTTGAACTATATTTATTTATTATGCTAACGACCGTAAATAATAGTATAGTTATGACTTAAAGTTGCGAAAAAGGTTAAGTTTTAAGTTTGATGTTTGAAATTTAAGGTAGAGTTCAATCAAGTATGAGGTACTGGATAATTTATAAAACAATCGACTTAAATTCAAGTTAGTCGGATGCTTGTATTTTATATCATGTTAAAGACAAAACGACCCATTAAGTTAAAAAAGTGTGAATTGTGGTATATTTTTTATTTTGGCACTTTACTTCCTCTCTAAGGTTTATGTGTTAAACAGACGTGTACCATATTCATGAAGATGTTCATAAAAATACTGACAAAAGATCTGTCTTCCCAAACGCACCAAAAAAAGTATAACTTGAAAAATATAAAATTTTAAATGTTCTTCCATCACATCTTACTACTACGCTTCAGTATTTTTCAGCATATCTTTTTAGCGTGACATATTTAGTTCTAAACTGGAGCGATGTAGAACCCGAAGAGGAAGCGTCGGGTACAAGCGCATCCGCGGAAACGCATTAGTCTCAGCGGACGTTGTAATTATGCATCGATACGAACGAGACGAGATGACGTATATATACGTATAGATGTGAAGCTGTCATAGTTATATCTACTTTAACGAGAACGGAGATTTACTCGTGGATAAAAAAGTTTTATACATTGCTTTTCTCGGAAACGGTTATATTCCTCGAAGTTATTTAAGTAAGTACTACAAGAGAAACTGTACTTATAAAAAAATAAATATAAATTCGTTATATTTCTGATACAGCCATTCCATAAAATATATTAAGTGGGATATAGTCAAAACATTTAATAATGAAATTATGGTAGAAGACTTAAAAGAAATAATAATAACCAATACATAATAATGGCTGTAGAGGTCAGTTTTGTAACTAAAGTTTTATAAACCTTCCTTTTGACAAGGTATAAACGCAGAGTTTATTTTTCAAAATAACTTATTAGATAAGGGAAATACGAGTATAATAGCAAGAACGACCTCATTTATATTATCAGACAGTTAAATTAAGTCAAATTTATTATAAATTGAATAAAATTACCATAACTAAAATTTCATTTGATTTATAAGACTTATAATTTCTAAATTAATTCGTTTCCTCTTTGTGAATAATTAATTTAATTTTACTACAACAATGTTACCGTTAACTGCCGTTGTGTTAACAACAGCGGTCCAGAGGCTCCCTGGCGGACACCCCTTATTATTTATTTAGGTACAACTAAGTTGAGTTTCGGTGCTAAAACTTGCACAAGCCGAAGACAATAAATAACTTTTGGAAACCAGTGGAGCCGTTTCAAAGAAGCTTGTAAGCGCTTTAGAGGTAAATGGGTTCGTAAAGTACTATCTCCATTTAAGAAATTAGTTGCGAAATGATGCGCAAATTCGTCTTCTTTACTAAATAGAACAATTCGAGTTTTAAAGGAGACCTACATTTTTCAAATTAAAATATTTCTAATTTACAATTACAAGTATTTCGCGATTAAAAATGTACCAATTACCGTGAAAGCTTTGAAACAATCTCGAGATCCTAGTCTGAATGAGATAGATCGTTTAAAGCAATTTACAGAGAATCGTCGAGCTTCAGTGAGATTAACTTCAAAGAAATTAAGTTGCCTTTTGTTGTCTTTGAAACCCTTTGCGTTTTTGATGCCAGAAAATTATAGAAATGGAAAACTCATTCGTTTAATTGGTTAATTATCAAAGTGTTTTAGTATCTACATCACGTTATCGCATGCATGATGAATACGTGCATGTTAAATGACTTGAATCTTTCACCGCGTAGTAGTAGGAGACCGAATACAGAGATTAATAGTCAACCAGTGCTAAGACCCGAGGAGCTAACAGTTGTAACCGATCGCCTTACGTCGTGAACGTTCTGTGTAGGGTCGTGCACGAGGTCGCCGTAGCGGTCCACGCGGACCTCCGCCGTCGGCAGCGGCACGGGACACTCCGCGTCGAACCTGAACTGACCCTGGCACCACACACGGACATAGCGAATGGATTATACAAACGGAAGTGTTAAGACATAACGATAATGTGCTGGAGCGCGGAAAACGATCGCATCGGAACGAACACGTAACTCAAAACGGATTGCATTGTATTGTAACAGAGCTATCTTTGTGTCGGACGATATAGAGCGTACATCGAGGCAAACAAGGCCATTTACAAACTTGCACGTTGCTGATTCGAAATGCAAATTCCCCGGTAAACGTGTTGTCCGGGCCGTGCGATCGGTTTCCATGATCTACGTTTAAAGCTAGACAAACGAACAAACTATGTATAAGAGCGAGCGGCGCGGCATGCTTACACGCTTGCATGCTTCGATATCTACGAGCAGCGAGGCATGCGCGGCGGCCACTTCGCGCGCCTCGTCGGCCATCCGCCGCCCGCGCGGCGTCGCGTCCTCCTTCACTACTACGCAAGCTTCTCTCGGCTCTGCCGCCTTGGTATCTTCGTGCGAAGCTATATCTGGGGATTGGCTTTCGGGCTCGGGACTCTGGGGATCGGGCTCGGTATCGGTATTGGGGGGAGGGGGGATGTCAACGTCAAGCTTGGGCGCGGCCGTCTCGCTCACCCTTTTGTGGTTCTCCGGCAAACTGATGTTGCATTCGTTGTCGAAACGGAACTGACTCTGTGTCCATGGTTAGCAGGAAACAAACATGTACATTTTATAATTAAGGTTATATTGAAGTAAATAATCTTGATCAAATTATAGAAATGCGCCTCTAAAGTATTCAAATTGCGCATGGAAGAAGTTCATTGAACAATTGACTCTACATAATTTTATTTTTTAACCAATACTTATTTTTTTCAACAGAACATTTCAAACGAGGAGAGCTTAACATACCTTATATCCGGGGCCAAGCCGGTGCATGGCGCAGATCTGGTGTGTGGTGAGCGCCTCTCCGAAGAGGTAGATGGCAGCCATTTGTCCGCAGAATACCCTTTCTTCATCCAACTCGGCTGTAGCTCCGATGTAGCATTTATCGAACGGCTGAAAAAAAGAGTACATTGAATATACAAAGTATAAATAATTTATAGCTAGGGTTTTTAGACTCGCGTTACCAAAGGTTTTATAAGTCCATAAATTCTCTATCAAAAAAAAAATCAATCTAGTTGACGATGAAGACCTTAATGTAAAATTTATAATACAAAATATTCGTAGTAAGAAAAAACAATTCGTCCACAAGAGATACGTATTAAAGAAATAGAAATAGAAATGAAAAGAAACTAGAACAACAAACTGTATTACATTCTATTATAAGCAATTCAATAGAAATTTCTCGTAAAATCCAGAGGCATAATACGCGATGCTCTCGCCGCCCTGATTTGATTATCATACAAGAAACGGTTATTACATCCGCTTTACTGCGCTCAGTTCATTCGCCGGAATACTGTGTATTACAGCTAATATCGATTTAACCACGGAATAGTTCCTTTACAGTCTAATCCAGTGTATTAAAAGCACTTGGTACTATTTGATTACAAGTATTGTTTAATTTTGTTCTCGCATATTACACTTTATTTAAATTGATCATCAATTTAAGAATTCATTTGACATTGTCGTAGTTATACAAATACGAATATTCTTTTTAAGCTCACTCTATTTATTTTAGTAGCCATCAGGATTAAGGATTACTTTGAAGGATTATTGTATGAGATTATTACGTCTGTAATCTCGCGATTTGGTACAAGTTCTTATGAGAAAGATTTATATTTTTAGTCCTTGTCACTCATTTACTTTTTACCTCCAAAGAAAAGGTACATGACAATATTAACAGGAGAAATGGTGTAGGTAACCAAGAACAAAGTGGACTCTTATATTATTCATACAGATGTAATTACTCGAGCGGCGCTCGTCCGGCTAATTTAACCTTTTGCGAGATGTAACACAAAGGGGCTCGCTAGAACCATTGTTTGCAGTTAAAATATTCGTTTGTTATTTTGGACCGTCGGCTGCGATGTTCGCCCATCACTTACAACCATGGGGTTATGGAACATCAAATTTGAGTAGTGTTTTTTGAGCTCGAAGAAGCGTATTTAGTTTGGAAGCGTTTTGTAGGTTTATGGAATGGATGACTGTTATTCGTGACTTCGTTAATATTCGTGTATGTTGTCTAGTTGGTTTTGTCTGTTTTAATGCTTTGGACCTCGTTTGAGCTGCATATGCAGCTCAGAAACGCTACAAGGAATAATTCAAGTTAGTATAGTAATTATATAAATGCTAATGGAATTTCTTATTAGATTCTGAGTTTTAAACATATTAACGTATAATATTACTTAATTATAATATTACTAAAATCTATTAATTAAATCTTCTTCTAACAATTCATCGAGATTACATTGGTCAATTGCTACTATTAAATATTATAGCATTACGTACCCAAGCACGTATCTAATTTACTATAAGTAATATTAAGCTGTGTACAACAGAACAAAATACTATATCAACATTTAATAAACACCACTTATAAGTCAAACTATGTATTGACTTATGCTTTAATTATATTTCAACAGTAATTCTAGCGTCAATTTCCAAGACGTAATATTAATAACTCATCTCTGTTAGTATCACCGTTCGTAATTTACGCATCAGCTCACTTTATGGTAATAAGGAGGCGAAATGGATGCCGGTGTGAAGCGTCTATAGTTGGCGCGATTCGAAGCAATCTATGCGTGTTCACGTTCGCACCGCCTGAATATTCATACCAGCGCGCTGCACTGAGACGGGACTTTACCACGAATGTGCTCCAAGAAATATACGATGAAGTTTTAAGGATAAGTTGTATGGGAAAGCATTTATTATGATAATGACGTTTCCATTAGTGCCGTGTGAAAACTTTGACATATTTTAAGTTGACATGTACGCATTATCTTGCAACTAAATTTTAACAACTTTAATTTCAGTTATCTAAATGAGCTTCAATTTTGAATTCTTATGTAATTTTCATGAAAATGCAATAGTAGTTATAAAGTTGATTGATGCTAGATCCAGTGATGCTGGCAATAAAAAAAATCCAACTAAATAAGACTTATTCGTTTAGACTTAGTGAATTAATCTCGATAATTTTACTACATCAGTCAAGAGCTTAAAAAATACCATATTTTTTTTAAATAATGACTTTGCCCTTAATGATCTTGTTGGGAAAAGTACACAGCACTGTTTAACTCTAAACGAACGTTATTATTATTTTCTTTTACAAGAGAAAACATTCTGCTTAACATTATAAAATAAAAATAAGGGCAGAAACACTGGCAAGTGTTTTCTTTATAGAAATACTTCCGGGCAACTCCCACAAGATCAATCAAACGAGACCCTTTTCAAAGGTAATGTTTCGTTGCGAAATGAAATTCTAATAAGAAATAAACAAAAAGTAACAAGCAAATCATTTCGTGCTTAATATGCGTTTGTTATTAAAAATATTTCCTTTCGTAAAAATAATTGTTGTAGTAGTAGTAAATTTCGCATTGAAATTTGCCAAAACTGTGTTAGAAGTTAAAATGGCAAATAAAAGTACTAGGATAGCATAAAATGTAAACAAACGTGTCTTATAGCATAAATAAGAAATCGTGTGACGGGCTCAGATATGCTTTATACGCGTTGAATGACTACACTGATACATAAATACTACAAAAAAATATTGAAAGTCAATGAGCATTTTTGCACAATAAAGAACGTTAAATGAATTATCAAGAGTTTTAAAAGTGGTATTTTTTTAAATAACAAAAAGGTTAGGAGCGTATTTATGTTTATATGAAGATATTTTAAACAAATTCGAAATATACGTGTTGAAACTTCGACCCCTTGAATATTCATACCGTTGCACTAAGAGCGAACTGCACTCGAACAACGCTTAAAGAAACTTACAATATGGTTATTACTTTGCGAGAAGTAATAGTGTGTGCTTATGTTCAAAGCCGTTGAAGTTTGTGTGAGAACTTATGAAAGTTTTAAATAATGTCCTCAGTTTTGCGAGTGTGGCAGCGGGGAGTATTGTTGCTGTTTCGTATATTCTATCTTAAGGCTCTAGCGTACATTCTACTTTTATGCGAGTTGTTATTTGATGGTTGCATCGATACTCTATCATATTGTAGAACCTGCCGCGTTCAATGGTATTGAAAACACAAGTTTCAGTAAGCTGCATGCTGCATGGCGTTTTTAGCTTTCCATTGCTACATCGAGCGTTCAAAAGTAGCTTCCATAAGAAATTCAGAAAAGCACCTAAACCGTCGATAGCCAATGCTAAAAGTTGCATGTATACTGGGCCCCGAAACGGATAGTTGCTCGAAAATTATTTGCGCGGTCAGGAACACATCATCATTATCCATACGAGCTCGGGTGTTAGAATGTGATGGACTTCGGCCGCAGTTAACCACGTTTGCGAAATGTACTGATATAACAATTATATATAGGTACTATGTGTAAGAGAAATACAAAATAAGATTTTGGTATTGCTCAATATTTCATACTTATCAACATAATGTAGATCTTATTTTTAATTTATTTTTTAAATTCAAATTTTATCATACAGTCTACTTTGACTACATTTTATGAACTCTACGTAAAATAAATTTGCATGACATTACCGTCAAATAAATTACTTGTAACGGCGTAAACGTGACGAGTAAAACGCGTGGTAAGAAGTTGTTGGAGGCATGTGCCAGCCAGATAACGTTATGTATTACGGTAAGCTGAAGCGAATTATGATCGCCTGGTACTTTGGAATGGATTAACTGGATAAAATAATAGATATCCAGAAACGAATCTCCCTATAATTCACAAAATGCCTTTGTGGATGCAAATTTGCAATGATTTATGACTTCTAAGCAATAACAGAATAAGCTTCAAATTATTTTGTTGTTTGGTAACGGTTGTGGTCTTGTAATTTCTGTGTACATGTTACATGTCATCGTGTCATGTCGTCAACTTACTAATGACGGTGGTAACATGACGAACGCAGTTGTTCGAGCGAGGCATGTGCCGCGCAGATAACGCAAGGTATTAAGTTAAGCTTCTGCGAGTTGTGTACGCCTGGTACTTGACAACGGATTAACGGGTTCACTGAATGGCTTACGAAACCACATTGCTTACTATTTACTACGTAGTTTTGTGGTCCCTACAAGGGTAACCTTTGAGGGTCGAATGTATTCCAATAGTTATCAAACGGTGTATGTTATGTCCCGACCGAATATTACAAAATATTACGAATTTCGCTTACTATATTTGTAGGTACGTGTTAAATGTTTAAAGTTCGATCCCTGGGGGTTCTAATTTTTATGTTTTGAGTTCTGTACCCGTAGTATGGATTTTTACGTTACTGTGTTGTAACAAATATGAATACTTACATCGTTAGTAGAGACGAACCAGGCCATCTCTGTGCTGGAAGCGAGCTGGCCGTTCACGAGGCACTTGATCTCGCTTTTCGTCCACCTGTTGTAAATGTACACCACCGCTATCGCGTACCATCTGCAGAAAAATATTTTTTGAGTCATACTAGTAATAAAGAAAATGCTTCTAGCTGCAAACATGCATTGAAATTATTGTCAATAAATACAATAATAGGAAAGATTAATTTATTATTTTACTTTTTTATTAGAAAAATAAGCAGTATAAACTCGACTTTCTCAATTTTCAAATTAGCTTGATGTGAGTTTCCGCTCCGTAAAACTATAAAAGCCTATTTGAATAAATGTAGGTATTAGATAGGTTGTTTTAACTGAAAGTAAATCTAAAAATAGGTATGAAAATAATACGTGAAGGTAACACTCACCTCCTCGGTTGGAATTCATATTTGACGCAGTGCTGGAACCCTTTGCCGCGCACCTTCATCGAAGTCAGCACCAGACAGTTGCCCACGAAGTGGGCCGTGTAGCCCACTCCTTTGCTCGTTTTGAAACTAAATAGAAAAGGAAGAGTTTTAGATTTTTATATAGAGCTCCACAACATTGGATAAAAAATGCAAAAAAAGAAATAGCAAATGAAATTTTTCGCATTTAAGAAATCCTTCGTTAAAATTAATTTTAACTGCAACATTGTATTGCTTTGAAATTAATTCGTAAGAAATTAATTACTTTAGTTATTCAAGAATCTTTTTTAAATAAAAAGTAACGTCTATGAAAACCGGCAAAAATAAATATCTAAATATCAACAGAAATGAGACTATATCTCGTATCTGAAATTCTGCATCATTAGCCCAATAACTACGCTCGGTTTCATCTCGAGTGGGCACTACGTCCAAACTTGTTTTCGACCATTAAAATACGGAAACTGCAAGCGCAATGCAGTTTCTGTAAATCGCCGGCGAACTGCAAACATCGTAAGCCGATTTTCTGCAACTAGCAACGGCAGCGAGGACGTGATAGTATTACCTGTTTTTGATGCCAGGTAGGTAACATTTATTTATAGGATAAAATTACACGTAGACGTGCATTAGTTAATTGATAGTTTGATTCGTTCTATCGATCTATGATTGTTGGTGATCATAATTTTTACAATAAATACATTTTTTTGAAGTAAGGAGCAATTTTGCCATTATTTCTTTGATAAACATGAAACTTTTATTTCACTTTGACGATCAACTGAAATCAGCCACTTCATCGCAATCGATATTTGTTTTTTTTTGGATATTCATATGTAACAAACCTATGTCATAAGCCATGGGCTCTCAAGGTCTTAAAAACTTTAAAATATACGGCAGATATAAACTATTATATCATAAAATGAAATGATTTAAGAATAAAACTATACATCAAATGGCATTGAATGATCATTGACCAAATAGCTTTACCGCCTGTTAAATTTGCCAATGCAAAGTTCCTACAGGAAAGTACTACGAATTTCCATTTGATCAAGATCACATACGATCACACTTACCAATACAAATAGGGCTTTTCCCTCTCAATGTTGACAGAGTTGATGGGGTCGAGTCGGAACCACGTGGTGAATGTGAAGCCGTTCTCGTATGGCCACCGCGCCAGTGGGGGTAGGACCATCGCCTGGAACAATATAGAAACTTTTAGAACAAAAAACTGCAATAAATATAGAAAATGTTATGAGCTTTGTCCGTCCAACTTGTTATTGCATGCGTGGTGATGAGATTTAAGATCTTTAAAATGTTGTGGAAATGCTCTAATATGCTAAAATTTTTATATTGTATTGTATTTAAGACTACGAAAACGAAGCAATATAAAAATCTTACTGATCTTTATATTTCATGGAAAACGTCAAGTACCTACATTTTAACTGAGGCTTTAAAAGTTTACAAACCGTAGGAAAGGAAATATTTAAAACGTTTTAGTAAATTTTAAAATAAACTTTCTGACAATAATATAGAAATAAAACCGCGAGTGCCATAAAATTGTTTTATGCACACAATTAAAAAGTTTTAAATTTTTATGGAACCCACAAAAACTTTTTTGTTTGAGACGATGCTTCAGATAATAATTATAAAATGTTAAATTGGGGAAAGTAAAAGTATACATTTTGATGGTGGAATCAATAAAAACATTTTCGTCAGGTAATAAAGGGATAACGAAATATTTGACGCTTAGAAAAGGAAACAAGCAACAATGTTATTAAAATATTTTCCCGATACCAGAAAGTATATCAACAATACTAATTACATTGATGTATTTGAAGGGTGTGTGGTAAGGGAGATACACCAGCATACAATATTTCAATTGATTCCGTAAATGTAATAAAGTAAATAAGGCTAACCTCACGTAGACTTCCATTACTATTTGGGGTTGATGACATGATGACATAATCATGTTCATAATTATGTAGATTATATAATACTGGTTGACTAATTCCATAAAAAACCAACTATAGTATTTAGTTATGTGATATGAAATATAAATTAAAAATACGAATATTGCAATACTCAAATTACGTTTTACATAACTACTTTTAACATTCCTACGAAAATAATATATTATTAGAATACACATGTTCATAAAATAGGATAATACATCAAAGCCTAAGTTACTAGGAGATTAGCAAAGAACTTGCATTAACAAGAGTTCCGCTCGAGTGATTTCTTCCAAGGGGTAACATCGTATCAGGATTAAAATTGGGCAAAATAATGCTGCAGTAAAAACTTATTTTATACTCCACAGGAGCCCAAAGCTTTGATATTTCTTGTAAGGGATCCTTCTTTTGCCCATATCGTATCAATAAAATCTACATACCCTTCCGTTATCGAGGTTTCAAGATACGGTTATGAGATTATCTATTTCAGATTTTATGTCTACTCGAAATACGAATGCAATAAATTAAGATGGCATAGACTAGCAAAAATAGTATAATACTCTTTATAAGTAGCATTTAACTTTATTCCTACTACTATTACAGACCAAATAATGGTTATATTCATATGAAGTTTTAGTAATAAAATCATTGTCAATAGAATAGTGGTAGTAGAATAGAATAAAAATATATCCTTAATTTGCCCTCTAAGTCAACGTTAGTATAAGCCAAAGAGTTACCTTTCAAAGTAAACCTGATTAAAGAAATATCACTATACAACACTGATGAAGTTATTATATAAGTTATGATAGGTAAATCAACAGTATACTGTGTTCTTTATAAGTACTAAAATTTCACAGTCAATTAATTGACTCACAAACAACATTTACAATTAATTACGAACTTATTCGTAACTCACCGCAACCACAAATCCACTTCCTTTCGAAATTGGAATCAGAGTTATAATTCATTTCAAATTCAAAGTTCATAAATTATAATGACTAATTTCACAAATTGTTCGCGGTTACAAATTTAGAAATTAATTTAATTACACGAAAATTATATGAAAGGTATGATAGATATATTACATAGCAAACGAGCGTACAGTCCAACTGAGATCGGACACAAAAGGACTAAGTTGGTGGGTGAAATGTATCGTATAAGTATTTGAAGGTGGTAGAACCCTTTGTGGTTCGACACCGGCGGCACCACCGCCATACCTATTTCTACCTAATAACAGCAGTGTTATGCGCTGATGTGCTCGTCTGTTACTCCTATATTATGAAAAAAAAAACTTTGCTTTTTTCGGACTTATAATACCAAATTTTTATACATCTGTTCTAAGATATGGGAAAGGCGCTAGTACTACCGGAGTCGAACGACAAAGAGATCTCCATCCATAGTCCCTAATTCTAACGATAATTTTATAACAGGCGTTACTTAAAATATTCTCCACAATATTCTCAAGAGTCCATAAACATAAACGGGTATGACGCCATCTTTCTTCGCCGGGGCCTATTATTATAATTTCTTACATGAAATATAGCCGCGTCCTTACGCGTCGCATATTGGTGCGGGGATGAGAACCCTATTTTTATTTTTGACGAAAATTTATGTTAAAAGGACACGTTTGGGGTATATTCGATACGGCGGCGGCGTGGAGTAAATATTGGATGACCGTACCTGAATACACAGTCACGTTATGTGTGTAGTTGTCGGCTATCTACTTTCATTAAGTTTCTTGTATGTTGGAAACAAATGGCGACATTATTACGCTCACGTCAGGGCTATACGCCCAATAGATTTCTGCCTTAGACAAAAAATACAAATATGTATAACCATCTTTATTGTACTGAATGGTTAGGGTATGAATTATCATAGTAACTTAATCCACTTACGAGTACATCGAAGTAAAAACTTCCAATTGTGTTACTTTACTCTGACATCATAATAAGATTATGACTGACATAAAATCATTTACTACTGAATACTTTTAAATAAAAATGAAAGTAACAATAGCTTGCAATCGGTCCTCAGGGGGTGAATCGGGGTGAAAGCGACCACCCTCGCATCGGAGCCATCTATTGTACAATTGAATTGGAGCAACATTTTAAAAGCAATATTAAAATTATTTGCGATAGTTCCTATACATTCTACGATCCTTAATATCAATTCATTGTAAGCAATTTGTCAATGAAACAAAAGGTTGTGAACCTTAAATAGTATTTAAAATTTGTAAATGTGTTTAAAGAAGGTCCTTCTTTCCTAAAAACAGGACATTTTTGCGTCCCGGCTTGTTAATCTGGAAAATAGTAGGTGAAAACAAGACGACAACTTTTAAAACTTATGTGTATTAGAAATTAATTGTCATGTTTTTATGATGAAAATAAAGTCCTTAAATGGCCATCAGACAAACTTGGTCCGAAACTTCGGCATAATGTGTTCATAAATGGGTAAAATCAACGAATCCACACTTGACTTTTTCTAAAAGGAAATACCATTACAATTGAAATACTAAGATCGTACGAGTACTTACGAGTACTTATCTTCATAACATGACATGTGTTATTGTTCAGAAGATCGTTTGAATTTAATCCTTATTTTTATGAATACTCATAATTCAATAAACGATTGAGAGTGAAGACAATAATGCGCTGCAATAGAGGTCGGTAAGAGGGTGTGTAGGGGTGAAATATCGACGCTTCAGGCATAACGGGGCCATCTATCACGGGGCGCTCGGGGTAAACTATTTAATCTCCACCGGGATATCGTTTATTGATACCTCGTTTTATGGGATATTTTTTAATATCGAAAATTGTTACTTTATCGATGATCACGTGCCATTACACTAATGTTTACATGTGATTTGAAGTGCTGCCTAAGGGAATCAATTGCCTAGATCGGCACAAATTAAAACGTTCTGATTGTAAAGTTAAGTGCAGGTTTTCCTAGTTTTCAATGTAAGGTTATGTTAAATGAGATTTCAATCAG
The DNA here is from genome assembly GCF_041222505.1 of Epargyreus clarus. Taxonomy (NCBI): domain Eukaryota; kingdom Metazoa; phylum Arthropoda; class Insecta; order Lepidoptera; family Hesperiidae; genus Epargyreus; species Epargyreus clarus. The sequence continues at coordinate 12,465,706 of NW_027332235.1, forward strand.
TGATGAGTGAGTGTGTTAGTAACAAAAATACTAAAAAATCTAGATTAGTTTTAAATAAGATGGTTAATTTCAAAACTTCGTTTAATCCATAATATTGTTTGGATACAATTTATTAATTTATTATTAATATGTAACAAAAGAGTTAAAACTGTAGTAAACCCAGATGTGATCTACTGACCGAAGATGGCTGCCTTTAGAACTCATATAAATGTCCACTGTCACTACTGACTTACCACATACCGACTTTTTATTATACAATTAAATTCGCACTACGACACGCCATTAACTACTACAATCTACTTCCATATAGTTAAACGACGTTAACTAAAAGAACTTAAAAGCAGAATAGATCACACAAAGACAATGAACGTTGACAAAAGAATTTTACAACGCAGCTTTACCTACCTTTGATTTTAAAAATTCATTTTCTATCCAGCGCCGTACGTCTATTCGCTCCAATTAAGTTTTTTTATTTTCTACATCTTGTCAAATATTGCTTTTACACTGAGATAAAATTGAAAATAGTTTTCGTAAAAGGCCAATTTGGCAGACTTATTTATTTTTGTTAAAATGTGATTCTTGGAAAAAATTGAGGTTTAACGTAACATTTTTGAACTTTTATCTGTAGAACCTCATTTTTTGATTCCAGTAGGGAATTACTTTGCTTGTTTAACAAAGTACTCAGTTAAAAACGTAAGAAGACAAACGTAACGATAATGATAAACTATATAACTTTTTTAGTTCAGATTGTAATACGTAAGATTATAAAGTTTAGATTGTGTACCTTATTTTCTAAGAAAAAATACCTAGTAGTATTCAACAGGTATTGGTAATGTAATCTGCCACCCAAGCACGTGTAACTAACTAAATACAAAACAGGGTTTCTACTTGAAGCCGATCATAGATGCATTAGCACTCCTAAAGAATAAAATCGTCGCCTCATATATAAGAAAATCGGCATCCATCCGCACATACCACCAGAATGCAAGGACAGATCCACGCTAGAAATAGGTATGGCGAAGGATAACCCCGGTCGACTCATTTAAAAAAAATCGCGTTTAATTAAAACTATTTTAAAATAAAAAGGCAATGAAAGTTGTATATTTGTAACTGCATTTCCTGCAGAGACGCCAAGCCGGAATGCCTTTTGAAGAGTCCAAGTTAAAACGAAACTACGAAACGAACTGAGAAATACAGGTTGCGGACACAGAAATTATTTCTCTTATAAAAATATATTTCATTTCCATTACCAAAGGAAATGATTCATAACTCTTTTGGAAACTGTACAAATTAATCATACAAGTATTCGATTTTTGGAGGATTGAAGGAGCAAACGAGCTTGCAGTCCACATTATGGTAAGTTGTCACTGCCGATCATACAATACATAGCATATGATTTCTAACTGAAGCTATAAGATGTTTTGCTACTCCTAAAGACCTAAGGTGGTTGCCTCATGTGTCAGTCGGCATGGCCACCCTTCTACACAGGAACTGTTTTACGCTAGAAATAAATATAAAGGTGATCTTGATCGAGATCGAAAACGTTTTCTTTCTCTGTTATAAACGCAAGGCAAAAAATAATACGTCAATAAAGAGTAAATAGAAAACGAATGAGCAGAAATAGCAACAAGCTTCACCATGCCCGCACCCGCTCTCGAGTCGTCGGATCATTCTTATAATGGCCTCTCTCGAGGCGAGCACCGTTGAAGCGCGGATTTATTTTATTGATAATCGCATCAAAAACCACTTCCTCGGTTGTAAGCATCATGATTTTATATATCTAAACTTTATTACGATGGACATCACAAGAGAAAAACTGTGACGAAAGAAAAACTGATGACACGTAGGCAGGTATGTATGTTTTGTAAATGTTAACATGAGTCGCTAATATTTTCTGATATGCAAAATTGCAAACATAATAATTAAGTCCACTATAATTTACGTGTAAGATAGTCTGCATTTACTCGAATTAATACCTATGTCGCAGTTTATAGACGTGTTCACATTACACACATGTGTCGCTTGATATCAGCCGCTTGATATAAGCCGAGCTCCACATTTGGGATTAGCAGAGATAATTCATAGCCACGCAACATGCTTCAGTATAAGCAGAGCAGCAGACACCGCTAAGACATGTCAGTTTGCCGTCAGATCTACGGATAAGGGCGACAGAGAGAAATGGAGGCGCTCGGCCGGGGTTGCGATAAATAAAGGGAAAAAACGGACATGGAGATAGCCCAGTATGTCACGAGGATTACGCCCGCCGGCCCGTATTTGAATAAGAATTGCCAATAAGGAGGGGGGAGCTTAAACGATGCTCCCGAAACGTCCTGCCCGCCTGATATTGATCCGCGGCCGCTAAGGTTGATGTAACGTTTTAAATACTGCCCCGGATTCCGACTAGTTTATTTGATCGGCTTCCTTCTTTCCTTTTTTGCAAGAGCTTCAAATGTCTTTAGCACGAAAATCTGGACGGAGTTCTGTCAAAGCAAACCACTTGGATTTTTATTAGTCATATATTTAGTAATTTTAATCCAGTATCCCTGGACAGACAGATATCAAAATTTTGAGTTTAAATTTATGTTCTGGATCTAGACTGAACTAATCTACTAATCTGAACCTAGATATCTGTGTATTTGACTTTATATTGTGTGTCCATAGTACCCACGAATAGGAAAAATCCTATTGTGGAGCTTATGAGCGCAGAAAGCGTTACATTACTGAATTTTAATTATCGGTAGTCGAAATCACAGTTATTATTTGAACCCTTTACATATAATTTACATTTAATTATATTATTATTTAATAATTTTCACAACGAAACCACTGGTATAATTGAACATCTCCGTCATTCCTGGAAGTATTAAATTTAAATGGAACAAAAACAAAATCGGGTACGGAGTATGGGGTCAGATTTGTGGGAACCTTAAAAGGAAATTTTAGGATACGCTCGGCGGAATCCATTATCAGGATGTTTTAATTAGTAAATTAGGGCTGAAATAGAGGTAATTGTACTGGTTGACTGGGGTAATTGTTTTCAAATGTTTGTAACAATTTGATTAATATGTATACATAATGTTTGTTTTTCCTTAAAAATAATAATATTTCTAATAACTCAAAATTAGAATTTTTTTAATAGTCGTAAAAATCGTGACACTTTTAAAAAATCTACAACGCATGACCTCAATCATAATAGCATCACATATTTTCGACTACAACAAATGTCGGTTGCAAATTTAAATTAACTTACGACACTTTATTAGCCAACCAATTATTTATAGTAATAAAAATACATAAAAATACTAATAAAAATGCAGTAATGTATAAAGAAGCTAGTCTGTTTAAACCCTTAGAGACGGTACTACTTCTCGAGTAGCGATAAATTACCGCAAATATTCGACCACGGCGGGTTTTAATTAGTCCAACAACTTCGCAGAACCCAGAAAAAAATCTCGTAAATTTCGTAAAACGTAGGATAAGCCTAATGGATCAAACTCCGTAAACTGTAACGTTAGAGAACTGTAAGGTTAGAGAAATATTCGAGCCGACTAAGCCGATTTATTTTAATGTTTATAAGTTGGGGTAGTTATTGAATATTAATATGTTATATTGTGTTTACGTTAAAACAGTTTTATTTGTTGATACAGTAATATTTTCCTCCAACATAAATATTTTACAAAACACGAGAGTTAAGAACTGATGTGTTCTAGTATACCAATAACACTTATAAAAGTTACATAAACCGCCTTTACTAAACCACGACCAAAAGAGAGTTACATAAACAATAAACCCAAAAAGAAAAATTGTCTAATGGACCATTTCAATTCCTCGCACCGTTTCAACAAAAACAAATATTGCCGCGAAAAAACTTCGACAAAACAGGACGCCATCTGCACGAAGCCTTGAAATATGAACGGCATTTATAAATAAAACAGTTGCTAATAGTCGATCGTTACTCTTCATTTGGCGTAAGTTATTGTCTCCGGGAGCCCCGCAGGTGTTCCCGAGGGACTTATTCAGTTTCGTCACATCGATTCTTTTCTAACTTTTCTTGCTTAGGAACTTCTTGTGTCTTAACGATTTTCCGCACTCCACTCATTTTACTGATTCATAATAATTGTTGTATTATTGTTGTTTAGTGCCATATGATAAACTATAAATTATCTTTAAATTTATTATAAATAACTCACATTATAAGTTTTCTCTTCGTCAGTAAAGTTGTAGTAAGTTTAATAGAATAAAGCGTTTTCTCAGTCTTTATTATACTTACTTTACTTTGATTAAGAATATTTGATTATTTTATTCATAAGGCGCTGCAGACAGCGCCGCCCTGCCGTCTGTACGACTTACTTTATAAAGAGTATCAATTCTACCTGAGCTCGATCCCAAATGCTTCTGAGTACTAAACTGAAAAAACTAACTATCCCTTTATAAGGTTTACCACTTTCGTAAGTCAGGAATAGGTGTGGCGGCATAGAATAGTAAAGATACTTCGCCGCCTTGAAATTGAATGAAGCCACAAACGGCTTATTAGTAAGTTATTTTTTGAATTCTTGACAAATAAAAACATTTTTAGAGAAAATTTACGAACAAATAACTAATACTGCGTAATTTACATAGTAAATAAATGATTATTTCAAAAATTTTAGGGACATTTTAGCACGGAAACGTGGGAAAGCTTTTTTACGCAACAATTTCAATTCTCAAAACTGGGTATATTTTCTTGTTAGGAGTGAGTAATCTTTACTAATCAATGTGTGGCGGTGGGAAGCACAGTGAAGCATTCCACCCAAAGTAAATCCCTTTCAAAACAAACTCGCAAGAAGTACTAGGAGTTTATAAAACAACTGTTATTCATAACGCAGATGTTAATAGGCGATCGTTACTCTTCATTTGCTCCGAGAGACGTCTCCGAAACTCCAGCAGGTGTTCCCGCGGGACTTATTCAATTTCGTCACTTCGATTCTTTCCAACTTCTCCCGAGGAAAATTCCCGTTCCCTCCGCAAAGTCTTCCTGAACGGCGCTTGTTCGGGACAACTTGGCGAAAAGTTAACTCTTACGTACATTTTATTTGGAATATTTTTATTTAAAATCCGCATTAGTTATATGAACAAGTGCACATATACTTGGTTTATAATATAATTTATATGTTAGACGACGTGCGAGGCATAGTGGCTACTTCATACTATAATAATAGTCATTAGTAATACGCAATGGGATGAGGGTTTGATCACGACGATTTAAAATATACCTGTCTGAATTAAAATGTTTGTGTACTTGTATTTGTGGATTCTATGACATTTCCTACTTAAGAATTATTAATATTGTTCAAGCATTTTCTTACATTTCATACAAATAAAATATAGTACAAGGAACACTGACCGAGCAGCGAGCAGGACCTCGCTCTTTGTAAATGTAACTTTTCATTTTCTTTAATAAAAGTAATAATGTTCAACCGTATAAAACCCTATAGAAATAAATTCCACGAGGTTACCCACACCTCATATTGCTAACAAACAATTTTACTGACCTATAATGTCGATATTTAAGTTAAGGAAGAAATAAAACTTTTCGACGACTGCCGATTCTGCAACTACGTGTAGCAGGGGGACCGTCACTGACCGTGCCGATTCTCAAAAATGCTCAATAAGCAATAACTATTTAGTTTGGAAATGCCAACGAAACTATAATAGCAAATTAACACTGCAACAAAATTCTTACGATCACTAACTAAGTATTGTTGCACAACTTGATGCGGATCTTCTCATAAAATACGAGTATAAGTCAAGCAGGACATAAAGCAGGACGTCATATTTTGGCTTCGTACCACATATTACATTCGGGTCTAAGATGCTAGGCATCTTACATGAGTTATATGTCCATTTGCTTTGCAATCAGAATATATTATATGTTGATGTAAATTCTCTCTATTCATACGATTACCGTGCAATATAACCAATTATTTTGTATTTCAAGTCAAGAGGGGGCGTAGCTCAGGTGGTAGAGCGCTCGCTTAGCATGCGAGAGGTACCGGGATCGATACCCGGCGCCTCCAATCTTTATTTTTAAATATTTTTCTTTCATGACATATTATAAAATAGGATATCGCATTTCGCGTTTTTGTCTATATGAGTGGACATAGATTCGAAAGTCTTTAGCTCTCCTGAACCAGCATATATTTTTGCATTATATCCATCACATATGCTACTCGTATGATTTCGCTGCTAAAAAGAGTAACACGTACCTACGTCAACTTTCAGGATTAGTTACCCCCTATCCTGTTCCCCTATTTAGTTATATTACTATATCAAGTGTTAACCGACACCATAACAGTACGTCAGCAAATATGACAAGGGTATCGTATGGAACTAAGACAAAGTTCCGATCGTGAGTAAGTATAACGACATCATACTTGTGAGTATGTATAGTCGTCGTCAATCCTATTTCAATGCTGGGCAGGGATTTCCTCTCAGAGTGAGAGGGATTTAGGCTATAGGAAACCACGCTGGCCTAGTGTAAATTATTGGACTTCACGTACTTGTAAGTTTCCTTACGATGTTTTCCTTCAACGTTATAGAAAGTCATAGTTAACTTCTAATATGCATGTTGGTCGTCAATTTTGCCAAATGCTAAAAGTCAGAGCAAGCCTGGGATTCGAACCTCGGGCCCCCGATATTAAGGCCGGGTTTCAACCGCAAGGCTATCACTGCGTAACAGTTGCGTGAAAGTATATATAATTCAATACATACTATGGATAGCAATGTTATGCGACAACATTGAGGCTTACGCAACAGTTTCGTACGTATTAAGAGCCTTTAGAGCAATTTAATGCAACAATTCGACCAGTATTGTAACGGGGGGCGTAGCTCAGATGGTAGAGCGCTCGCTTAGCATGCGAGAGGTACCGGGATCGATACCCGGCGCCTCCAATTGGACTTTTTGTATTTTTAATTATTTTTTATTAAAACTACTATCGCAAATGACATGAAAATATATGTCTTGTACCTCAACAGGGGGCGTAGCTCAGATGGTAGAGCGCTCGCTTAGCATGCGAGAGGTACCGGGATCGATACCCGGCGCCTCCAGAATAAAGAACTTTTTTCTTATAAAATTTTCTTTTTGAACGAGACCTAATCGCGGGTTTACGGTAGTAATTTTGATTAATTTAAAGACCAAACCCTAGTCAGTCACTATATACTATAGTACTGACTACTAACGTTCAACACGATAACATCTTTATTTATAACATCATAGTGTTTTGTAACTACAAAAGCAAAGTAAGCAGAGGCTTAAAGACAAACAATTCCTGAAGAGCCCAACAGTGAAGACTGCAAAATCCAAACAACAACAATCTTAGGCCTTATTCACATAGTTATACTACAATTATAGAAATGACCATAGCACTCCTAGCATTGTAGAATAAGACGCTTATCTAGTTATAGTCTCATCTACGCTATTGTTTCGTTTTATAGCGCAATTACGTGCAATGTAATAATGAGAGCAATTTCTAGCAATGTGTTGCAATGAGTGAATGTGACTTTGCTTGTATGCGCCGCTCGATACACGCGATCTGGTTTGCGATCTTGTCACGTAGTCGCACACTCGCCTCAGTGTCTATTCACACATACGTTGTGGTGCTTGTACTGCGAGGGAGAGTTCTTTGCATGAAATTACAAAGTTTTATTCATACCAATTATAATTTACCGTTCAAGTCAATCGTGTGGACAGTGTCTGACTGCATCACAACCATATCGCAATTACAGCCGACACCGCGCATGAGAGACGATCACTCTATTGCAAAGACACATTTTGTGTAGGTGGTAGCTCCGCAACTACAAGAAGTTGCAGCCCTGCATACGTAACCGTTGCTTGCTGACATTTTGTCGCTGCCGTCTCGTGGCTGTGGTACATGTGAATAGTCACTTCAACGTAATACGACGCCTTGGTAGATAAGTACAAATAAATTCGACAACTACTTCAACAGGGGGCGTAGCTCAGATGGTAGAGCGCTCGCTTAGCATGCGAGAGGTACCGGGATCGATACCCGGCGCCTCCAATTGGAATCTTTTTGTATTTTTGATTATGTATTTTATATTTAAGCGACTTTCTGAAACGACATCCAAATATATATCTTGTACCTCAACAGGGGGCGTAGCTCAGATGGTAGAGCGCTCGCTTAGCATGCGAGAGGTACCGGGATCGATACCCGGCACCTCCAAATCTTTTTATTATTATTTACCATAATAATATTTTTAAATCTTGATACACACCTTAATATAATCACTTCTGAATATGACGAAAATTCTATAGTAGCTAACAGAAAGTACCTGAGTAACCTAATGCTTATTAGGAAAGACTTGACACTGATCTATCATAGTTCTAATTATGCGCTTACAACTAGCTACCATCATAAATAGTCCATTAACATTATTTTATTTTGTTCATTTATGATAAACATAGCAAAAACGTTACCTCGCTTTTAAAATCAGGTCAATTAAGTAAACAGAAAATGTAAAAGTATCCCCAAGTACCGCGTTTTGCTTTCGCAGTCGAACGAAATGTTCTACTATCTTTATTAATATGAAAACAGTAGGGTTACATCGCGCATTTCAATATTATTTAGGTTAACAAGAAAAACGAGTATTACATCGTGCATTTTAAATAAATTGAAATACATAAGTATCTTTTCAGTTGTGTATTAAGTACGTTGAGTGCGTATCGGTAACGAATGAACGCGATTGCATTATTCTTCACTGGAACGACACGACACGGCACCGACACCGAGGGTCACTGAAAGAGGATCTGACAGTAATGTCAGTGTTATCCATTAACACAATTAAATAGATAGCGCATGTACCACCATCACCATCTTTATAAAACCATGTGTCAGTTTATCTATCTACTTTGACGTCATTAGTATGATTTAATGTCACTCTGTCCGAGCGAAAAAGATTGAACGATTTGTGATCTACATTGGTACCTCTAGTACCAATCACAAATTAATCAAATTTTCTGTTAAAAAAACAAGGTACGGAACTATATCATTTATTATCTATAAATAAATATATCTATAAGATCTTTGTTCTCTCTTTCGATACGCAAAGTATATACTCTTGCAGCGTGTATTTAAATATTATGTCTGTGATGTCGGGTGCAGTATCGTGTCGTGTCGTACTACTAAAGAACAGCCTAATAGTGTATTCGTTCAAATGACAGCGTATACAACGCGTGCCAATTAGCAAACAGTGCGATCGCTAATTGTAATTGTCAACTCTCCAATTACATAGCTATTGATACCAGAATTAATTTTATTTAAAATTTCTGTGAATGGTGGCAAGAGTGGATTATTCGGTGTACGGCTTCATGTGATATGATATATGTATTTATAAATCAGAGTATTTGTGTAAATTTTTATTATCGCATGTGAGAAAGATATATTAAAGTAGTAAAGTATAGAAGAAGTATATAGATAGATAGATTATTTATTTCAAGAACTTAAGCAACAACAACAAATTATAACACACAATAAACAATGCAATCCAAAAATACACATATGGAAAAACAAACTTAATTATGAACTTATTGACAAAATTTTCTTAAGAAATAAAATTATACAAAATATAAAAAAAACTGAAAATAATAAAGTAAATTAAAAAATAAAAACAAACAAAATACATAATCGAGTGTTGCAGTCTGTGAAAAAGGTTCCGGAGCTCAGAAAAAAACCGAGATTGGATCTCGGCAACTGATTTTCAGCCCGGACCATATGCGAACGTTTCTCGGAAGGCTGTGCAGTATATATCGTGCCAAGTGTTGTAAACGTGAGAAAAAAAGAAGAAGAAGAAGAAGAAGAAAAGAAGAAGAAAGTAAGAAGAAGAAGTATCAATTACTTATTTCAAATTATATTTGAAAGAATATTGAAAACAGTAAAAATGTTGCGTTACACTGTAAACTTTTTTGCTACTTTCAGTTGAGAAAAAATGTATCAATTAAGAGACTATGTATCGTCCGTTTAGCACCAGTATGTAACATGATTGCCCCATATTTGCTAGTGTTTCAACAGTGAGCAGTTTAAATTTCGTGGATCCACGCGCTTTGTTACGAGAGGTACCCAATAATATCGTCGGAAAACATATGTATTTAATAATTTTGGATATGGTTTACTTACGGAACCCTTCCTGCCCGGGAAACTGAAGAAGACGTCCGGGCCGTTTCTGTGCGGCATCTGGCGCAGCACGTTCAGAAGCTTCGCCGAGTGCCGGGGCTGCAACAAACAATAGAGTTATTTTATAGGAAAGAGACATTATTTAGTAAACAAAAGATAGATGGATTATTTTATTATAGCAGACGAGCATGTAGTCCATCTGATGGTAAGTGACTTCTGCCGCCCACGGACATCTGTAATCAACCCCCAATAAGATAAGATTCCTATCTGAGGTCGGCCACCGATGCGCCGCTACCATTAAAGACTAAGCTGGAATGCCTATAAAAAGTACGTGCCCTTTACACTGCTGTTGTTAGGCAGAAATAGGTGTGGCGGTCGTGCCACCGGAGTCGAACCACAGATGGTTCTACCATCTTATAAAGTTATGCTATTTAATCTTATTAAAAACTCAGTCTTAATCCGCATTAGATTAGTGAACAACCTTGGTCAAGTGGGACATAAAAAAGTCCAGATATCAATACACTTAATGCGCATTTATTTGGACAAGTAAAGCAATTGACTATATCACCAAATTAAATACGCAACCCATTCCAACAGAATCAGGTGTATAATAGTGGAGTAAGTTCGTTCCGAGTCGTCATCGAATCAATTCGGTTCAATTGATTTTAACGGCTCGCATCCATTTGGGACGGGCTCGTTTTATTGCGACCCGTCGTGCAGACAACCTCGGCGAAGGTCCCCTTAGAGAACCCTTATATTAACCGGTCATTATACTACTAGTGGGAGAATCGATAAACGAAAATAATGATAGGAAATTGGTCTCTTAAGAGAACCTCCTATTACAGCGTCGTATAAGTTGGTAGATTGGAAAAATGGAGGCAAAAATAACGGGAAAATAGACAGGAATAGTTCGAAATTTATTGGTCAGAATAGCGTTGCTTCATCGTGATAAATAATGAATAGGTGCGTGTATATTAATCATACCACGCCAATTAGCTGAAGGCGTTTCTCGTAATAGTGGCTTGGTAGTTTGCTACTAATGACCAATTCCGTGGAGTGTGGGCGATTTCTGAAAGGATCTGCTGATTAATTGACAGTATTTAATATCATCGCGAGAAAGATTTCCGAATATTTATTTCTACAGCATGAAAGGCGTCTTGCTATGGAGTTAAAAAGCTATATTGCTATAGTTGTTTGGGGCATTATAAAAAACAATTAATCGACTAGTGTTGGTGTCATGACTTATTTCAGCTAGGAAAATATCGAATAAGGATAAAAACCAAAAAGGTTTTTAAATGTTTAAGGACTGATACGAGAAAGAATTGAGGGCATTAAAGGTTTATTACCCTAGAGATAGATGCCATGTGAACAAGACAATGTTTGCAAAGAAATCGAACGCACTAAAATAAAAATATAATCCTTGGAAAATGGATGAACGCGATAGTCAGTAGTCACTGAAAGTATATATTTTATTCAGTACTAAGGTACATTTCTGCTGCTGCTGCATGAAAATATTTTTAAATGTAACCTGCTCACAAACTAAACAAGCACGCTATTTCTAATTAGCGTAGCGTTTAGTTAATGCACCGAGATGAGTGCGAGCACAAATTCCGAAACCGCCTCCGCAATGGCAGGCTAATCCTACCAGGGCCGCATGAGCAAGTGAGGCTTGCGGAATAAGCGGCCGAGTACGAACGGCTGCAACTAAACGTTCAATTACCCACGTCACGAGTGCTTCTCAAATTTGCATTGTTACGTCGCTCCGTACAACGGACGGTAATTAGCCGACGGAAACGGCCCAGTTACTTTGTGTTTATGTTTGCCTGGTAGCCCGTCTAAATTTGCTCTCCGTGTTAGAAGACTTTTTTATACTTTTCTTTTTATTATTTTGTACAAAAGATGGCTTACGAATGGATCTTAAAAAATTCAGAAAAACGCAGATTCATAAATATTTTTTGGTTATACACTTATACTACACTACACTATACATTTTATTATTATAAATCATGTTTTCATATTAAAGTTTAGCAAATCATTATTTTTATACAAATGAGTCGAATCGATACAAAAAACGTAATAAAGAAAATTCCACGAATTCATTTTTTACGTAACAAGGTAAATAAGCATAACAAATAAACCAATATAAATGTGAAAACAAATGTCTCGCTCGTATATCACAAAATGAAAGGTAATTTGAACAATAAGTGTTTGCGAGGGCGGTATCCTTAGCAACTATGATACTCTCACGATGAAGCCTGTACAAATGATTCCTAAGAAATCTATAAAAAATGTCTATCTTTAATTTCAAAAGCATTAGTTATCTCCTACGTTTGTTTGTAGCAAGAAACAATAATATATAAAAACTTATAATTAAGAGAATGTCATAAGCTAGTCATGAAAACGGCTGAAGTTATTATAAAGGGACCTTATCTTCAAGATTTAGAGAGCTAATAGGGCTAATTAATGCTACCTACAAGTTATCTAAGATTTCTGTATAAAAATGAGCCTAAAGGCTTAGTGTTACAGAAGCTTCGCGTCGAATTGAAGAAAATAAAGCTTACCCATTTGCCGTTGACAGCTTTCATAGCACTGAAGAGCTGTTTTAGTTCCTTGACTGTGACGCTGTAGCTGGCCAACACGCCAAGCATTTCTATTAGCAGATCTGTAACAAATAAATAACATAGCATGTAATATTTTCCGATGTGAAAAATGTTATCAGTAAAAAACAAACATAAAGTTTAAAGTAATGTTTATGTATTATTGATCACACGGTTACCAGCCTGAGTTTCTTCATGTGGACACCTGAAGATTGATTTGGAAGAACGCTTCTTACAATTATTTTTGTCTTATTACATCATTCATACACCAGAAGAAAACGGAATGGCAAATAACTGGAAATGATGCCTACGCACTCGAATCACGTATACGACAGAAGCTTTACCATCTTAATTTCACTAGACTTCTAAGTCAATGCAGAGCTTCGATCATATTTGTATCTCTAGATAAAGATTAAATAATCTCTCCACCGCTATTCCAGTCTATCTCTCAGTTTTGGAACTACATGTGTATGCCAAAGCAATCTCAATTAGGTACTAAATATTAATAGGCTTTAGGGAAAGTAACCGCATCCGAACATTTGCATAACTTGATCGTCGGCTTCTACCGCAACGTTGAGATAGGAATGATAGGGGGATAGATTATACGCTGGGGGATAGATAATATGCGGCAAGTATAAAACATTTAAATAAATAATTTGTATGAACAGAGATACAAAAGAATCTTTATCCAAAAAGTAATCAGGGAGAGTTCGCATTTTATACTAATTAAATTAAAGCAATTTTCGTTACAAAAATACAATGAAACACACGACAAATCCGTATCGACACAACGGACGTATAATATTTTCACTTTTTACTACATTAATCTTATGTGTTACACAATGCAAATTTTCCTTTGCAGAAAAATATCATGATATAAGTTAAACCAATACTATTCAGTTCGATTGTAATCCGAATCGCACTGCAATGGAATGTACGGCGAGAGCGTTCAGCGTTTCGCGTTTACAGCGGAATGTAACGCCGCGAACGGAATTCCAACCAATCGAATGCCTGTCACTAGTAGGAGAATGCTGAAACTGTTTTCGTTCTCTGATTTCCAATGTGACCACAACAAATCGGCTTAAATTGCTATAGAATTTTATCAGTCTATCGTGTGTAATTTTTAATAGGTATTTAACAAAACCCTAAGACGAAGTGTTAAGCTTTGCTGTGTTCTGGTTTGAAGGGTGTGGCAAGGGAGACATACTTTTTCGAGGTGTTCCAGCTTAGTCCTCAGAGGTAGCGGCGCATCTTTAGCCGAACTCATGAATTTAAACCTATCTGGGGTTGATTACAGAGATCCATAGGCGGCAGTAGCCTTTTACCATCAAGTGGATGCACGCTCGTCTGCTCATCCTTGCCAGATTAGCTTGTAATGTAGCAAAAAAGTAAGTTTTTAGTTTTTTTAGAGTAAAGAAATACCTCTTATTAAAGGCATTTCCAATGAAGTTACACGTTGTATAGCAAGAAGAGTCACGGATAATATTTTACAATATAAATTATATAATATCAGTGAGTTCATTAGCCGAAGTAGGCGAACAACAATCACAAGAAATACTATTGGTACAATATAAATAGAAATTAATAATTTCCAAGCGTAATGTTCAAGTGATTCATGGAAAAAGGTAATTTCTTATTTTGTTAAAAAACGTATTCTATTTAATTATTATATTACTCGTTATTCCCAGAAATAGGAACGGTAGACACTTTGATGTTGGTATATTTAGGGAACAAATAATATATCTCTAGGGAGAAGCTGTATTCTCTGCCCAATAAGGTCACACGTTTAATCTTTTTTTGGTATATGACGTAGTGTCGTTGAATATTGAAATTTATGTTGTTGCTTATGTGTTCTTGTTCAAACTATGTGGATAGTCGCATCTATGGTTATCTATAGAAACCGATGCTAGCATCAGATTTATATAATTTCATTGGCCGCAGTGTCTTTTCTTTCAAATAGGTACAAGCTTCTTATTACCCGACTGCCAAGGAATGGTTATGTTTTTCTTTATTATCCTATGTTTTTCATAAATATGGAACCAATGACGATGTTATTTTTTTTTATAATATAGGAGTAGCAGACGAGCATGCAGTCCACCTCATAGTAAGTGGCTACTGCCACCCATGGACATTTGTAATCAACCCCAGATAGGATTAGATATTCCTACCTGAGGTCGGCCACAGATGCGCCGCTACTCCTGTGGACTAGGCTGGAACGCCTCGGAAAAGTATGTAAACATTACTACACCCTTTAAACTAGATCACAGCAGTGTTTAACACTGATGCTATGAGGCTAAAATAGGTGTGACGGTGGTGCCGTCGGGGTCTAACCACAATGATGTCTACCACCTTCTAATGAAGTTCGACCAGGATCTCATGATACGTAGCTGTTCATTTGAATAGGTACATAGTTGCGGTCGGACAGCGGGCATTTTCCGGCGTCCATTTGCGACTAAACAGCGGCAGAGTGCGTCAAACTTAATTAACCCGGCAATAATCCGGCGCGCAGACTATTAATACACTACATTTTCCGGTTAATACGAATGAGAACCACATTTCAGTACAGGTTTATTGTGTTACGTCGAAACAATGCTTTGATATGATTAGAGGTAATACCTTGCGTTATTGTTATTTAGGATTATAATAATTATAATTATGTAGTATTCTCTATTAACAAGGGCATTTCTTTCATAGCATTTTATAAAAACCTACTCAGGTCCGTTAGTAACTATGTACTGCCTGGTTAACTTTGAACTGAATTAGAAAAACATTGATAATTATTAACGGGCAATTTTAATTTTTTTTTATTAATGTATGAATATAAATTTTAAGAGCGCCTATTAAAACAAACTAAACTACAATCATAAAATTATACTGTGTATTGTGCACATATCACATTTTAAATGGTATAATTCCATCGCATATATTTTATCGCATCTACTATATCCGAAAAAGAAAACCATGGCTAGGTAGTTGATAGGTACTATAAAAAATAAAGTATACGAGCAAAAGGTCAAAGGGTGGCTGGCTTAAATAAATTCAAACAAGTGGAGCCGCTCACGTTGGCTCCCGTTAAATAAAAAGCGAGCAACACAGAGTCAGGTCCGGCACGACTAGGGATGCGACGGTTTATCGAAATATCGATAATATAGACCATAACATATCGATATAGAACCATCGCCGATACGATATTATCCTATTTAAAAACGTAAAATGTCAATATCGGCACTTTACAAATATCGGTATAGCAGCTAATATAAAGGGACCGTCTAAAAGGGTCAAATTAATAATAATAATCATCAATGTCGTGAATTAAACGAAAAAAATTGACCTCCTACTTGAGTTATGGTTATATCGATAATAACACATGAAATTTACGAAATTATTAGTATATCGATGCGCAAGACCTTGAATATATATCGATATTTATATCGACAAATTTTACCAACTAGCGTCCCTACGAGCGACCAACGGTTAATGGCGAGCATATTGTTCCCGGAGTAATCCCGGAGTCACCGAGGTGACTAATCCCGCTTTATCCCGAAAAAGTCCGGGCTCGAGCCGCGACGGACGCGAGTTTAATTCGAACCCCGGAAATCACTCTACGTGATTATGCCATTGTATTAAATTCACAGCCGCCGGGATGACTATAATACGTGAGCTCTGGGACTGTGGGACCGGCTTATTTATGCAGAGTTTTACTTTGTATTCTGGAATTGTTCATGTACTCAAATTATACTTGGTTTCGCTGAAAAGGCGTGATCCAATTTGATTCTGCTATTAATCATGAAAAATATACATATTCGTAGCAAATAAATAAAGATGTGTAATGTGGCCTCAAAATTATCAACACTTTTCATTCAAATTGAGCAATCAAATTGGGGCGGTAAGGAAGACGTACTTTTCCAAGGCGTTCCAGCTTAAGCTAGCATAGCAGGAATATCTAATGCTATCTGGGGTTGATTACAGACGTCCATGGACGGCAGTAGCCACATACCATGGACAGGTGGACTGCATGCTTGCTAACTATAATATGAAAAAAATACTTAATAATTAATTACGATTACTATAATTGATGGTTCAAACAAAAATGAGTTACTTAAAATACTTTTTATTTTCAGACCAAAATAATCGAGATAAATCAAGAACACCTTGTATACGTTTCCCAAAAAATAAGTAACATACATATTGAATACAGAGCAGTGCAGTCATTCTATCTTTTTATATGTAAATTCAAACGGTGATAACTAAAATCCAGGTCAGCATATTGATTTTAGTGAAACAAACGATACATCATTTCCATACGTCATTAGGCACACAAGCCGCCAAAATACACGTGAATGTGCATGGAGGACCACTCAGCGGGTGTTTTGTACTTTTAATTATATTTGTATTAACCAGTCAATCAAATCAGCGTTCTTAATGGACAAACTTGTAGAACGTATAAATATATCTTAAATATATTATATGTTGCGTATAAATGACGGTTCAGTAATGATAATAAATTAATTACATGTTGTGACTGGTGTGATATTTTTTGCGTCGACAGGCTGAAGTAACTTTAAAAGTTAAGTAACTGCCTTCTTTTCTAGATTCAAAATAATGTATTTAATAATTCAAAAACATAAAACATAAATATCATTTAATCTCTGTTATTGTCTTTATTTATCGGGAAAAACTCGCATTTGACTGAAGGAGATGAATATTACCTAAGTATTCCAAAAGTAGGTAACGTTTCAAGGAAATAAAGAAAACCGTGTACGAAACGACGACCAAAAATAATATTCCAAGCGAGAGTACTTGTTTCAATACGTGGTATTACCATACAAATAGCGAACACAAACCTGCGTCGCCCAGGGTACACTCGAGGTTCTTCACACGAACAATAGCGGCAAATGAACTTATTAATTTGTTGACTGAGCGGGTCTTACGTGAACCCGTGTATGTATAAGTACTACGTATGTATGCATTTCGCATTGTTCCAAAATAATTGCTTTTAATACGTTATTGAGCGAATGGTTTACTTTAAATTTAAATGAAACGGAGTGGAAATGAAATGGAGTAGGCCGGATAAAAACAGTTTGTACATACTCGTACATTTCTTCAGTTATAAGTGGCACGGTCGTACAAATAGACAATTACATTACTATCCGGACCCATATAATCTTAATTATTCCTTGAATGTCTGCTTGACCGGGTATTAAACTACTAATAGTTCAATCTAAATCGCCCGCTATGCAAACTTAATCTACTCAATATTTTCCCTACACATGGACTCTGACTATTTTTCCATACTAGACATATTAAAAATTCGTTTGAAAAATTGATTATTATTAATAACGAGTGTAAGAGATCATAACAAAGCCAGGAATAGTTACTACACAACTCATTAAAAATGTAAATAGAATATGTTTGTAAATAGAACGAATTTTGTAATTAGAATCAACACCAGCCCGCCTCACATTATAATGAATGAAGCCCTCCACACAAACACGTCGCGGCGTACAATGCGAGCAAATGAACTTATGTGTTGATTAAACTGCGCGCGTGAGCTTGCATATTGTTTTCCAATTAATGGCCCTAAAAATACTGCTTCATTAAAATAGTAACCTAAAGCAGTAGGCTTCAGGTTACCATTTGATGTATTGGCGTATTTGACGCATATTGCGTATGCTTTGATTATTAGATATTTGAAATGTGTAGTGTTTCCGTTATCCGAGCTTAGGTGTGGTGGAATGCGACCGAAACCCTTTTCATTCTGAGAGAAGACCAGCATCTAGTAGTAAAACGGAGATTGACGGTAAATGATGTTGGGCTGTAAGCATATTGTTAAAAAAAGATTTTTAGTAACACAGTGTAATTCAATGTAATAGATCTAATAAACAAATGTGATATTTCATTTTAAATTCAAGATACCCTTTATACAAATTAAGGATATTATCATCAAACCAAATATCATGTTTAATGGGTTTAATCAGTGAAACGATAAAAAAATATTTTCATTCAAGAAAATCAGCAGTTTAAATTTAAAAAATTAATATCCAAAAAATCCAATTGGAGGCGCCGGGTATCGATCCCGGTACCTCTCGCATGCTAAGCGAGCGCTCTACCATCTGAGCTACGCCCCCTGTTGAGGCACAAGACATATATTTTGATGTGGTATCAGAAAGTCACTTCAATAAAAAATAATCAAAAATACAAAAAGTCCAATTGGAGGCGCCGGGTATCGATCCCGGTACCTCTCGCATGCTAAGCGAGCGCTCTACCATCTGAGCTACGCCCCCTGTTGAGGTACAAGATAAATTTATCGATATAATTCCACAAAAGCTGTTTATTATGCCCGAGGCATTGCACGAAACCAGAACAAGCGACATTGAATATGTAAGTACTGAGAACGGAGTCAACGCATAAGCCTTTCACTTTCAAATTGGCATTAGTAGGCCTGCGAATTGGCCTTACCATAATTAACACAGTATCAAGATTTTGAGAACAAAACAATCGTCATCTCTTTCTAGTAAGGTAGTAAATTTATGTTAATGTATCATTAAAATACCAACAATACAACAATAACAATAAAATTAACAAATAGTCCAAATGTGATCATTAAATACTAAGAATAGTTCCCAATTATTATAAAATAATTTTATTCCGAATTATATTTAATTTACATTGAAGAAATTATATTCTTCTGTCTTATATTATGAATATAACATTCATTCGATGACCTAGTAAATAATTAGCCTACAAAAAAGTATTGGAAGAAATATATTAGATTCGTATTGTCTAATACTGGATGAGCGTAATGATACGGTGATCAGATGAAGGCGTAAGAAATTGTTAATCGATGTGAACTTACTACATGAAAAGTTAATAGTCAGCGGTTTTGCAAGAAAATGCCGACTCCACGAAGATATGAGCAACGGTAGAGTCAAGTCAGACAAATTAATCACGTGTAAGCATAACGAACATTATTACGCTTAGTTCTCAACTTTGGGTGACCTAGTAGGCATAGGTCAGTTCTGATAATAATGCTATGGGCAGAATTTGGCGTTATACTCGTATACACATTATTTAAGTAAAACGTGTCAAACCTATTTCTACTTAATAGTAGCAATGTTAAGCAATATTGTGTTCCCTTTTGAAGCAATAGTAAGGAATACATACTTATCTCAAGGCATCCCAACGTATTCCTCAGGGGTAGCAACGTACCTGTGACCACTCTCAAATAGGACTCAAATCTTATTTGGGGTTCATATCCGTGGGCGGCAGTAGCTACTTATCATGAGATGGACAACATGTTCATTTGCTCTTTCATATTATAAAAAAATATAAAAAAAAAATATTATAAAAAAGAATACATAAAATTTTAATCTACCACATTAGGGTAAAGTTTTCATTTCATTCCTCAAACTCAAATGTTTTCAACTTCCATTACGAATTTATTCATAGACTATAAAATTTTGTGAAAAATCACGATTTCTCAATTTGTCGACAAAGGTAAATAATTTCCAATTAAAGTGTTTTCCAAAAAGAATCCAATTGGAGGCGCCGGGTATCGATCCCGGTACCTCTCGCATGCTAAGCGAGCGCTCTACCATCTGAGCTACGCCCCCTGTTATAAGAAGAAATCAAATATTACTATATAATACAATAAAATTTTCAGTAGCACTCAGTAGCAAATTTTCAGTTTCACCATGAAGGTTCCATCACCACATCTATATCTAACATGAAGCATTTCTCGAGTTTCAGTAAAATGGTATGGATGCCGGCTGACTTACAATATGAGGTGACAATCTCAGATTTAAGAAGTTGCAATGCATCTGTGAGCTGGTTACAGATGTTACACCGGTTTGAAGGGTGTGGTAAGGGAGACAGACTTTTCCGAGGCGTTCCACCTTAGTCCTCAGGGGTAGCGGCGCATCTGTGGCCAACCTCAGGTAGGAATATCTAATCCTATCTGGGGTTCATTACAGATGTCCATGGGCGGCAGTAGCCACTTACCATCAGGTGGACTGCATGCTCGTCTGATACCCTTATATTATAAAAAAAAAAGATGTCCATGGGTAGCAGTGCCCACTTACCACTCGATAAGTATATTGTACTTATTTGTTCGCTACTTTATTCTTATAAAAATACATTTTTTACAAAACTATTCCCAAATATGCATCAATTATATTCAACGCAATGAACACCACGTCATGATGTAATAAATAATGTCGATAAAATGAGATTTATCCGATATCACAGATAAGGTGAACGTGATTGCACAACAAACATGATTATGACGTAGGCTTTTATTACAATTGGTACTTTAATTTTATAATTCTTAGTAACAGGGGGCGTAGCTCAGATGGTAGAGCGCTCGCTTAGCATGCGAGAGGTACCGGGATCGATACCCGGCGCCTCCAATTGGAATCTTTTTGATTATTTTTTACAAGATTTTTCTTAATGTCTTATTAGTTTGTTTGTGAGAGTTAAATTTTATAAGTAGAATATGAGCCAATCTGATTAAGATGAAATTTTGCATACACGTACGGTTTAGATGACAATGCATAATAAGCTTAATGACGTCATTCGAAATCTAATGTGACAAACACGTCAAGATGACAGAAGAATTATTTTTTATGCACCCCCACGATATTGGTATCGAATGAAAAGGTTTTTTTTAAGAATACGCACAAATATTTTTTTATATATATGTATTTTTAATATTATTTATTCTCTCTTTATTTGCTATACGTAGGTATTATAAACTACTCCCAAAGTGGTTAACTATTTATTTATTTATTATTATTATGTTACACCAACAAAGTATACACCAACAATCGGTAAAGGTACACAGAAGGAAATAAGACACAGGTACAAGTGCTACCTCAATTATAGGTGCAAACTACAATGTAAATAATAGAATAACATAAAATACTATACTATAAACACTAATATTCAATAATTAAGTCCCAGTAGCAAATTATCGTGAATGCAGTTGCGAATATTGGTCTAAAACAAGATCTGGCGGCATTCCAGACATTCTAAGAGGCTCAAGTACTAAAGCATCCATGAGCTACTGCTACATTGTTTCATAATCCCGCTAATTTTGAGTATATCAATAACCAACGGATTACCAACCAAGATAGTACTACAAATGTTAATTAGTCTTATGCAGATTCTCTTCATATTGTATAATATGTGATTGATACTATATAACATTTTTACAAACAATTACATATCGATACACAGTGCAATAAAACAGTTTGACAAGCCTAAAAGAAATCATGTTTATTTTTATGAAAGTGATCGGAGTTTAATAATAACCTTGTAAGTAACTATGTTATTTGTCTAATAATAATAAAATTGACCGCTGATACTATCGGGGGCGTAGCTCAGATGGTAGAGCGCTCGCTTAGCATGCGAGAGGTACCGGGATCGATACCCGGCGCCTCCAATTTTTGTAATGACTTATCAGTGTTAATTTTTTAAACAAATTATTGTAGACAGAATTTACTTAAAACATACATATTTGCTTGGTCTGTAATCTATTTGGTAAAATGACATTAATAATGTTCCTTACTCTACAATACTACTACAACAAAACTTTGCTTAGCCGCACCATATGTGCGTACAATGTTCTTAAACCGACACCCGAGCGCCACATCTTTTGTTACCTGAGTTTTTTTAACAAATTCTTGAGACTGAAAGACGGCGAATGACACGAAGGGATCTTAGGGTCCTATGAGGCCCTAGTATCCGTGTGACTATTTTATAACCCTTTGATCATCTAATTTGGGACTTTTACTTTTTTAATAAAAAATATTTTATTCTGAAAAGAATTACAGTCAAGTATAACTCATTTTATGGCAAAAGTTACCAAGATCCTTAAAACTTCTTCCACCCTGGTTCCACTTACGGGAAACTTAACCCTTTTCTTTCATCCCTTATCTCATTAAATGGCAATAATACCACAACATTTTGACGCACATAAAAACAGTATAAAGGTATAACAAAGAAATCAGTTTCTTTCACTCGATTTAACATCTTGTAGTTTATGGTCTCCTAGTCACTATGTGATCCTAATTGCGTAACAAAATTGATTTTATTAATAGAACTCTCTTACAAAGTAATGGGAATTTTTTGTAACACTAAAATTATGTTCAACTTTTGAAACCAAACACAAAAATGTGCCATCTGGATACAGCAACATACATCTCTTAGCTTTTCCTTCTGCCCTAGTAATCGTGAGAAACGTGTTCAACCCTTTGTTTGGAATTTTGGTTCAAGTAAATTCCAGACATGTCGACAGATGTTTTAATAAAAAACGAAAAAAGGTTATACGGAATAACAACGTCTGAATTTAACATAAGTAGGGTAAAATAATTAAAATGAATAATTGAAATGACGTAGATATGAGGCATTTACATCAGTAATGAAGTCTATGTCCAGCAGTGGACCTTAAAATACTAATGAATGATGTATCAGTAGTATTCCAGAGGCACTGTTGAAAACGTAATAGGAATGTGTTCTTGAAACAATTGTAATGCACTTCAAAAATATTGTACTCCTTTAGCTTTCCCGGTAACGTTTCTACGAAACAAGTGACTTCATATTTGTCGTCGTAAATTATTTAATCTCACTAGAACAACCGGAAATTTTCAGATAAACTAAAACCCAAATACAACTGAAATCAGGTCACAATACATTTGCGTATTAAATAAAATATAGGTCAAATGTACGACGAATCTTTATTTCGCTTTTAGCATTTACCGGTTGAGCGCATAGACGTGAAAGGTGCGCGAACACTGCGCTGTTCAGGTATCCCATTACAAACATGCTCATTTTCACCTGGGGGCACATTGACCCGGTTTCCTACTGCGAAAGGTAACGTGGAAAATAAAAAGGCTGAGAAATCAACGGTGAGAGGTACCAGGCAACCATAGGAATACAATAGGTGCGCCGGGGGTGGCTTGTATAGGCAGCTGGCACGTGCCAGCTACACGACTTTTATGCATTCGCGAACTTCAAACGGATACGTTGCGTTTGTACTTATGTACCTTTGCTACTCATTCATGTGATCTTTATGACTTTGGCTTGTGTTTTTAATAATAGTCCCTTATTAGTATGGTATTACCAGTAGTAAAACAAATAACCTGCCAGGTACAAATACAATTAGCAAATTTTGCAATAAACATTAGATACCATGAAAATTTTAAACGGGCGTTTAAAATTATTTTACCTGCATGTTTCTAACTTACGTGTTTTCTATTAATATAATATAATTAATCTATGATAAGTAAAACATTAACAAAATCGATACTTTTAAAAAATATCTAAAGTAATTCTCATTATTTGCAAATTATCTGTATTTTAAGTATTTTACGTATTGCATTTAACCAATTTACGAATAAGCCAGCTCGCTTACACCACAACAAAGTAGAATTTACCGCAATACGGCACCACCGCATAATCAAATTGAATGAAAATACACAATATTACACCCATGTGGACCGGATATCAAATGAGGTGTATAAATAAAAACAGCGTTCTCGGCGTTGCGGCCCGCCAGGGGATGATTATGCGAGCGCCGGCGCCGCAGCCGCCGTCCCCCGGATATTACCGGGCGTGCTTTTCACGGAACAGGATATATACATGGTGCAATGATTACGGTTCATATCTATGAAAACCACTGACGGTTTCATTGAATAGCACTGAATTACATTTTCAGGTCATCGTTACCAGAAACATTTTCTCGTAATGTAATGATTCAGATACATTACATATGTCAACTGAGCATTTTATTCCATTTCAATAATGAGAGATAATCCGCGATATCATCGGTCGAATATATTTATGTGGCGTCGGCTTAGATTAGCACTAACCTTTAAATTAAAGCCGCAAACGATAGATACATATTATTTACGAAACTGAAGTAAACATACACCAAATGGAAATAAGCGCATATCAAAGTTGCCGTTTTGAAAATTAAATCTTTCAAAAGGCACCTATATTATATAAGATAAAATCATTTAATGTAGACTAAGAAATGTTTATAAAGCTCTTGTTCAGAGTTTCAAGTGACAGTCACCTCACTACGATTCGATGTTCATTCGTCGGTTGTATAATTAGCTCAAACTACATAGAAAATACCTATATAGTCTCAAGCTATAATTCAGGCTCGAATGGATTTCGCTAGCATAAATCAAAGCGAATCTGAATAACAAGAACTCCATTGTTTTCGACGCGAACGTTAATTCAAATATGGTTGTGAGTTTGTGGAGAGAATTAATTATAATTATACGATAGTACTTATTCGGTCTATGAAATTACCAACCAAGTAGTCATTCTAATCTTTATATAATCTATATTTATATATTCTATTTAGATTCACAATATAGTCCGTGGGAAAAGGTTTTTTTAATTAATTTTTAATTCGTAAGTAGTTATAGAATCGGAAACTACGAGTATGTATTTGATGAAGTGATGATCTTTAACAAAGTTGTTGTTCAAGAGCCCACGAGGGTTTGGGAGTTGGTAAGACCAATTTTCGATAGATGGCACCACTGTCATTCCAATGCAGGTACAAATTTTCCGTTTAATGTATGTCATATTATTTCTTTAAAATGCGGGCGCCATTAGTTTACAATATAATTACGGGATGACCACGCCATATAATGAATAAACAAGATAATTCTTAAAAAAAAGCAAATATTATGTATTAGTTCTACAATTTAAACAATTTGAACGACACCTCAAATGTTTCAATCCGTCAAACCCTTTGGGCTGCAGAGCATGAAACTTACATACATACAAACTAAGGTATGAAAAGCATTATCCTCCACAGTCGGATAAACCTCCCAGTAACTTTGTGACTTTTAAGATAAAGATAGCGTAGAGTACAAAAGAAGCATAACGATTTAATCAAAATACTAAATTATACGATTATTTATAATGCGACCACTATTTTTCACAACTCTTGAAGTATAGTCCACGTAAAAGTGCTAGTCCGCTCTGAATAGCGTCGCCCTAACAAATTGTATGACTACACCTGCTCGCAACAAATTCAGAGTGGACTAGTAGTTTGACGCTGACTATAACAATCCCATTGTTATGTTTATCTGAGCGCCTCACGTTTATTTTAAACGTGAGGCGCTCAGACTTAACAACATTGCGTGGCGTAGTTTTATGGGGCTCAAGTACCAAGCGATCATAAAGCTGAAGGTGTCGACTCACCGGCTACGACGGTCTCGGCCCGGGGCAGCCTCTGCAGCACGTGGTGGATCAGACCGACGTCTGTGCACGCTTGCAAGTTGCGTACACTCTTGCGCAGGATTGCGATGAACACCGACCATATCTCCGCCTGAAACAAAGTTTATCATCAACTTGTATGATAAATACGGATGTGAAACTCGTATGTTAGTAACTCGTATTTTTGTACAATCACTTTATGTAATAATCGTATATTGAACAGTTAAGTACTTAAGCATCGACTTATTACTATTACATCTGACAAAACTATAAGTAATACGTAAACAACCAAAATTTATTATTTGTTTTATAATTTTCATTAAAAAGGTGTGTTGGAAATAGAAACAGCATAAACTTTTCTTATTAGAAATATATCACAAAGTTCTGCAGAAGCTTCACAGAATTAAAATATTTATAAATTATTAATTTTATGTATCAATTTAATAGTAATGTTGATGAAGATAGTTAGGTATTGACATTCTAAAATCATATTAAAAAAACAGTAGTTAAAAACGATACAGATTTCACAAACAGAACTATCAACATTTCAGTAGAATTGAATGCAAAATCCCACTTCACAATCTCCCTCTCATTATGCAAGATTGCAATTAAAACAGCAATTTTAATGCAACGACCGGCTCAAGTTTAGTTCCATTTAATGATCGCTCCGGATTTCTTGCAAAACAAAGATATCATTGTTTTCAACCTTTATTAATATTCCAGTCTTTTTGAATGTGGATATCATGTCGTATTTTATGATTAATTAAATACATTCATTTTAATGCCAAATTCTAGGATAGTCAGATTTTCCAAGGCAAGGAAAACATCGTAAGACATTTTACATCCGAAGTTTAAAGAATGTTCTGGTGTAAAAAGTCCACCAATTTGCACTTGACCAGTATAATGGATTATTGCCTCCCTCATTTTGAGGAAAGCACTCTAGTACTCCGAGGGTATAGAATTGAGGACGATATAAATGGTTAAATTATGTTATTAAATTACAAAACAATTTAATGAGACTCGACAAAACAAACGCTTAGATTATTTAATTTAGAAAACAACAAATCTACGCCACTGCACATGGTAATTTTATCATTAGGAGAGAGCGCAGGCGCCCTAATTCTCTGTAATGTATGCAAATGTAAATGTTGTGTCGAGCGCCTTGTCCGCCTTTTAACTTAAGGAATAAAATTATAGATTAAAAACTAAAAACCACGCTATAATCGCAAAATAACCTGTAGTAACAGTTAATCTACTAATAGTTAATCCTGATTTCTGACGATCCTGATAAGGAGGATTGAATAAAATTATTAAAATCGTGTATTGTCATCGGTTCTTGATAATTGTTAAAATTTTTAAATTATTCGGACCGTTCCAAGTGGGTAAAAATCGAGTTCAAAGATTCCGTTACATACATACCATACAGGTCAAGCTAGTAAATGCGCGGTAAAAACACCACATAATGTATGTAGCTCAATATTGTAAGAGTATAATAATGCTCAACCTAAATTCGCATGAGTGTATCAATATTCCCAGGAGTACCAGGGCTTCAAAGCATAGACGGTAGTTTTACGATTTTACAAAATAAAGAGCAGGTAGAGAAAGAGACAAGAAATATTGACAAAAAATGTTGGGATAAGATGGGATTTTTGAATAGATTACAACGCAACAAGTTCCGTTGAGAGTATCAAGAAATATAATTAAATAATATATGCACACATGGAATTTCTTGTCTTTTCTATAATTACATTATTGAAAGCTTGATTGGAATTCCTAAGAGAACATGATTGAAAAAATGACTTTTCTTATTTCTCATTCAAATTAATCTGTGTAATAATTAACTGTATGCGCCTTTTTGCGTACATTTTTTATGACCTACTTACAGTGCACTGCACTCATATATTGCACTAGATGTTATAGATGACAATAGGAAACCTCCTTAAAAGGGTTAATTTTGTTTCTCACACACACCAAGGTAACATGATTTTACAGAATCCATAAAATAATAAAAAGTGTCAGTGAAAGAGATAGAAAATGTTAAACCGAAATCTTTACTGGATCACCCAACGGGACAGATGTCGAGAGTCTCACATTCATTACCTCACTCAAAATGCACAATATAAACGCGTCTTGATGTAATTTCACAGATTAATATTCTCGTAAGTAACATTTATCTATAAAATATGTGTCCTCTGCTTACTCAGAAGTTGGTTGCTACGCAAAAGGGTAAAAATCTTCCTTGCTTACTAAGGCAACATGGTATTCAAGGAGATACATTTGCTAAGGGTTTATTACATGGTGTCCGTGTCTGCAATGAATGAAATTACAAAAAACCGTATATAATCACAACATGGTGTACAAAATAAATACTTCAAACTTTCATGTTAATATTTTTGTAGCCAAGGTTTATAATCATTCTCATATGTACCAGGATAGCATAGTCCTACAGGAACCATGTTTCGATAGATCTACACCCACAAAATGTTCATAATTCGATGAGTAATTTAAATATTCCCAAGAATACTAAGGCAACATAGGAACAAGGGAAGGGATACACAACAAAAAAGAGCAGGTAGCGAAAGAGACAACTACCCCATAGACATAATTTGAGTTAAATGTGCACGACAAAAATAATGTAAAATATGAAGATATTTTCCCTGAACCTTTTTCCTGAATTTACTGGGGTACCAAAGTCACGCAGAGTATACGAAGTATGTAGACTTATAGTGGATTCACACGAAAGTTTTAATATTCCCAAGAATACCAAGGTTGCAGACAGAGTGAAGATCTTTTAGCGAGTACTGTATGGCCCAGCGCATATTCAACATTATTACACAGTCAGGGTCACGTTCTAATTCAGATAAAACATGCATTATGATCTTCATATTTAGAAAATGGTATTTAAAATCTGCACAACCAAGAACGATCTTTTTATATTCGTTGACGCTCAAAGACATGAAACACCCAGCAGATGTAGGTGTTAATCGTTGCAATTGCAATTGTAAACGATATTTTCTAATATATCAAACCGTTATTAAAGTGAAGCAATAACGGCCCGCCAAACACTACATACAAAAGTGGAGTATTTTTGGAAAATTCTGTAATATACCGTAATTTACGAAACCATAAATGGGCGAGTTTTATTACTTACTTCGAGGAAAATGTCCTCTGGGCTTTAAAAGCAGGACAATATAAACAGACTTGCTTCGCATCGTCGCATGTTCAAAATCTTTATGTGTCTTTTTCAGGACCATAATGCACAAACATCAATCATATTCAAAGAGCGAACGTAATAAGAGTGGATCGAGATTTTACAATATCAACAAATCCACAATCAAGAAAGGGTTATTATATTCCCATGCTCACAAGGACTGCATAAAATACCAAGGAGTTATTCCTTACTTTTACCGCGTTAAATTTCACATGATCACATTAATATTCCCAAGAACACCAAGACTACAGAGCCTACAAAGAGTGATGAGAAATTACAAAAAGGCAGAGTAAAAGAGACAGAAGATATGACCCAAATGCAGGTAATGGCGGGATGTAGAGTTAACCCCTAAACAGCTGTAATATTCACATGGACAAGTTCATGAACCATGAAAAAGAGAAAAAGACAGAAGATATGACCGAAATGCAGGTAACAACGGGATGTAGAATTTATAAACAGTTGTATTACTCACATAAACAGTTCGGAGACCAAGAAAAAGTAGAAAAGAAAGTATCAATTAATTAGTATTCAGAAAATTCACAAAAATATGAATCTTGGCGGTTTGACTATAAAACTTACTACTTACGATTTTAATATTCCAAGAAGAATAAAATCCATACATATATCTTTCTTGATTTTCCTGTTTATTCCAAGAAATGTTTGCAGAAATTCCTATTTACAGAATGTATAATTAATTGTGAGTTTCCTGTAATCCTTCCGCTGTTTTACTCGTATGTTCAAATAACTTTATCTAAAAGAGTCACATGAAAATATCTTTCACAGAGGTGCCAAATTCGCGGAAATTTTTATGCACTATGCTCGTGTATCTACAAGTAAATTCCGTGTAGGTAAAATGAAATGGAAGCTGGCGTTGTGAACCTTTTTTTAGCTGGGGATCAAAAATTCTTACTGACAGTCACAGTACGTAAGCTTTTGATGTGATACATCTATAGCCGCACGTAAAACCGATTTCTGGCGTGGCGACGCATGCCGTGGCGCCGCCGCGTGACGTCGCCACGCTATACGATGGTATATATATACAGTCTATATGCAGTAGTGTGTACGGTGTGGCGACGCGTCGCCATGCGCAATCGAATTCAATAAATAGTCATCGTTATCTGGAAAAAAATCGTAATATTTTATTTTATCATTATGGCATATTTAGTTCCTATCACAATATGTTCTTTTATGCATATTACTTTTACAAAATAATGTCGATGTTTCACATCTGCCAGGTGTCCCGTGACGGCTCACATTTTTTTTATTTAATATCCTCTTCGCATTTTAGTTCTCAGGAATACCAATACAGCAGAAGATGCATGGATATGTGCCGTTTAAAAAAATTGTCTTAAATGAAACGACACAGCTCACAGCAGGTAGCGTCATGTGGCGCAGATGGTGCAAAGAATATATTCTAATTTTTTTTCTTTGCATTCTATTCCCACAGTTTAGTTTTCATTCCCAGGAGATCTAATGCTACATGAACATACGAGGATGCGCGTCTTAAACTTAAACGAAAGACTAGAACGGGAACGGTTACAAACGTACGATTGAGTAAAATGGAATATCTTACCTGCAACCATCTTTCTTCACTTTAAATTTTAATTCACATAAACTCATATTCGTTCCCAGAAATACCATGGCTACAGAAAGTGCAAGGGGGTGCAACATAATATTATGTCTCACGAGAGGCAAAACTTCTTTAGCAATTGAATATGTGCAATGTGAGTTTCTTTCCCAAGGATACCAATATTGCAGAATACACAAGGATAACGCCTTATAAACATGTGTACCGTGAAAAAACATTAACATTACATCAGTTGCTATGGGAAGCTTTAGCGTTTTGTGATGCAGATGATACAAGAATGCATTACGTGATAATTTAATTTCCCTCTTGGTTTAAGTTTCACCTTATTTCCCAGGAGTACTAATGATAGAGAATACAAAATAATGTACATCTTAAACATGCAATTGGCAAGAGACAACACATCGATTTTCGTAGCAGATAGAAAAACTGTAAGTGGAACAGCCACATATACAATATATTTAGATGAGTGGATTATTTACATCCCTATTCACTTATGTTTTAATTCACATAAACTCATCTCCGTTCCCAGGAATACCAGTACTACAGAATGCGCAAGGAGGTGGGAGGTTCAAAAACACAATATGTTTTGAGAGATAAGTATTGCTATATTTTAAAAATCGCTCATGGGACCACCCATTAGCGATTTAAAATTTGCAATACAGTTTTATTCCCAAGGATACCAGTACTGCAGAACAGACAAGGATCTTTAAGCATGTGTGTCATGCTCTTGCCGAAACCTAAAAACCCACATAATGTGCTATGGGTCTTTGCATCATCGTTCTCCGTATCATCCATAGCGAAATGTAGTATAGATTATGCTAAAAATGGTTTTTGTGATATTTAATTTTTTCTTTGCGTTCAGTTCTCACAATCTCATTTTCATTCCCAGGAGTACTAATGCTACATGAATATACAAGGGGACGCGTCTTAAACGTGAAATTCGCGAAATGGGCACAACATGACTTTCGTAGCGGACGATGAAACTAACAGTGGAACGGTTGTAAAATTTGATAGGTTAAGATTTGTATGACATCTCGCTATCTACATCCCTGTTCACTTTAAGTTTTAATATTTTACATAAATTGATCTTCGTTCCCAGGAATACTAGTGCTACAGAAAGTGCAAGGGGGTATAAGGTTCATAAACAAATTTCTCACGAGAGGCACACGTCAATGGCGCAGCAAAAGCAGGTGGCCAGCCACTTTAGCAATTTAAAATTTGCAAGTGAGTTTCATTCTCAAGGATACCAGTACAGCAGAACACACAAGGATAATGTGCTTTAAATTTATGTAACGTAAACAAGTCAAAATATTAAGTTGCCATGGACTTGCTTTAGCATAATGGCAACACGATGACAGGATTTTGTGATATTTTAGTTCTACTTTGTGTTTCAGTTTCCTTCATTTCATTTTCTTTCCCAGGAATACTAATGCTACATAACATACAAGGATGTGCGTCTTAAAAATAGACAAAACATTTAATTTCGGAGCAGATTGGGAAACTAGAGAGGCAACCGCCACAAACGTACTGTGGTTTTAGATGATGAGATGAGTATGTTATCTGCATCCCTCTTTAAGTTTTAACTTCACATAACTTCATTTTCGTTCCCAGGAATACCAGTACTACAGAATGCACAAGGGGGTGCAATGTTCGCAAACACATGACGTGACAGGACAACAAAGTCAAATCTCAGATATAACGGAGATTCGGGCTAAGACGGCCATTGTGGGAAATTTAAAAATTGTAATTCACTTTTTTCCCAAGGAATCCAATACTGCAGAACCGATAAGGATAATGTCTCTTAAACACATGCTTCAGATAAAAGATAAAATATTAAATGCAAGTGCCTATGTGACAGTGAAATGGCCACAAATGTACGACAAATTTACATTAGAACTATTATTACATTTGGAGATATTTTTATTATACATTTTTATTTCTTTATTTTACTCGTACTGCTTCAAAGTTAATATGTAATATATGAAGTGCTCCCCTGTGCCGTATTCTCGGAACGTTATGTTACGGAACGTAGAGGTTCCTCAAAAAGACCAGTATAAGGGATTTTTCTGGCTCATACAAAGTTAATGAAAAATCACACAATCTCATCACCGTTCCCAAGAACACCAAAGCTACAGAATACTGTAGGATTTAAAAATTATTTTAGAAAAGGACAAAATATTCACCCTCGCCACAGGTGGTATAGCTGGTGGGTTGGCCACACCCACATCCTGTTCTTTTATCACAGTTTACGGTAACTTATACAATTTTTAAAATGATAGGAAGGGATAAAGAAATTTAAAAAGTTACACACACTTTTTAAAACGATAAGATTGTTCCTATATTATTTTCAAATCATGTGAAGGTATGATTATAAAGATATCAATATTCTCATAACTACCAGGACGGCATAGAATACAGAGGCACATAATAAAAGTCAGGAAGGGGACTTGGCAAAAAAAGGAGACAAATGTAATAGAAGGTAACAAAATAGGGTTTATAAATAGAGTACATTTTCACAAAATGCTTATAATTCTAATATTTTTTTGGATTTAATATGGCATTATATTGCACTGTGATTCATTGTTATAATCGTAGAACTTTTAAAAGCTCCTTAAGGGAATGATGAAATGTCATTTAACTATGTCCCTACTTTGACTTAATTCTCTGTAATACTGCATTATGATTCGAATTACATAGATTTACAGAGATTTTTAGAAACTAAGATCTTTGCAAAATTGCAAAAAGGAACATCTTTTTTGTTGAAAATCAATCAGACAATTATATTTGAGTATACATGTATGTACCGGTTGTACAATTGTACAATTCCATTTTAGATAAATTATTTCGCATCTAGTGTGTTTAGAGTGACTCGGTCGTCTACAAAATAAAATAATAGCCAAGCAAGTAGTGTGGTATCACTATAAGGTCTATAAGGTATCAGGCAAACAGAGACTCCACGTAGGAGCAAAACAAAAGGCGGCTGTAATTTCATTACGCTCTGCGGCCGTTAGCGAAACAATCTCGGCGAGATTACGCGCGACTCACTTGCCGCCTTCGAGAAATTTCCAATAAAAAAAATATTTTAGCCATAAGAATGGAGTTTCAAGAAATAATGGTGCGTAAAATCGCATGTTATAAAATGGGTTAATAAATCTGTTTCATGTCGCCTTAAATAGATTTAGAATAAATCTGTAACCTGACGTATTTATCGTACCAAAGAAACATTTCAAGTACAAAACTTAAAAGTTCCACCGTCACACTAGCTCACTTAGTTAACGTATTCGCTCAGTAACGTGAACGTTACGCGCATAATGAAACCGTGAAACTTCTCACTCATTTAGCGTCAACTCCATCCAACACATTTGCACGACAAAGGCATTATATATACGAAGTAAAGAGACATCGCCCTATTCACACCGACACCGACGAAAACACGTACTCGGCTTACTTATAAAACTTTGACCGACATAATAACGCCGACGCTGTTAATCCGCGAACGCTCTTGCATAATAAAGCGTCACCGCGTCAAACTTCATATTCGTTTAACGCTAACTCTGTTTCAAAGCATGGAAATAATAACGAATATATGCGCCATGTGCTTATATACAGGTATTTATATTTGACAGGGTCCTAGAGCTTAGACTAAAAGGGTCACAACGGCTAAAGCTAATATTGTTTTAAAACATACGTTTTTATTCTCAAGGTTGATCATTACCCATAGTTGTTGATTGAAATGAAACTGTGGGTATGTATTATTAGTTTATACAACTTTTGTAAGACAATGAAACATATGTGTAAAATCTAGAACACAAATATGTTGTAGACAAGGTTGATCAGAATTTGTTTATAATTGTTACAACTCCTGACGCCTTGGTTCTGCTGTTTACGTCTCTTAAATTCACACCACATCCAGTTAAACTAATAAATAGTCATGTTATTTATGTAAAGTTAGATATTTCTTAGAGAGGATCCAACAAAACTAACAAAAGCGTAACATAAACCAAAATGACTAAGTGCAATAAATCTAATCTTCCCATCCAAGACATCTGAGTGGATACATAAACCTTCAGACGTCAACAGAACAATGTTAAGGTGACACCGCGTCGCACGGCGCTAACATACTCTCCTAATACACTACGTGGTGTATAATGAAGCCGTCAAACTTTTCACTCGTTTAGCGTCTCCACGCAACACATTTGCACGACAAAGGGGGTGGCGCGCGGCAATGTTCCCCTCATTATCAACGCAAACTCACCACTTATCAACACTGACATTGTTCCCTTTTAAGTACCAGTAGAATAACATTCAACGCCGCAAACTTTGACTCACATCCACAAACGTAGGTAATTTGTCTTCCATTGTGTAAGTATAAACAAATTTGCAATTGTTGTAATGCAGGGGGCGTCATGTATAACATTACGTTGAGATCATTTTATGAGAGATGTTCATGATTTTGGGATGAGACTGAGCAGTGGCACAGTAATGGGTTGACGCAGGTGTTGATGATATAATTAAAAAGTTAATGAGGTTTAGGGATCTTTAAATATATGCAATGGTACCCTTGGGCCATGTCCTTATTATCTAGGACAAGATAATGTAATTATAAACGGACAGCGGGATAAAAGGATCTTTACATGTACAGGCGTGCAACGACTGCAGTAAGGATTTATTTCCCTTGAGTACTCGTATATGTTAAAAATTTTGACGTAAAAATTAAATCAGTCCTCAGGTCAAATATCGCATATGCGATCAATTTTAGGAAGATCTTTTGATGTTTAGCACTGGGACTTCTTCCAAAATATTTTTTTATTTCTTAACATGAACACCGGCTGACTTATGATTTATGAGATGACAATCTAGTCCTCAGAAATGATAACGCATCGGCTTCAGGTAGAACCTATACCTTACGGAGCTGGTTGCAGACATATTTAGGCGACGGTAACCACATACCATCGGATGGACTGCATGCTTGTATTTTAAAAACAAACCGAAAATAAACCGCTGCGAAAACCTCAGCCAATTTTCCACCCACCTCATTCTTAAACGAATGAAGGTGTCGCAAGCTGAAAACTTAGCACTCGTACACGTTCAGTTGATTTGCACATCAAAGGCGGAGACAGCCGCGCCCCGGCCTCGTTACCGCCGGCTCGCGGGCCCCGGGAATCGCATTAACCACTCGTACCAACCGCACACGTCGCCGAACGTTCCCAGTGTCAGCAATTACGTTGGTGGATTTACCAGGGATCACTGTTACCTAACTCTTTTTAGAATATTTTTATCACCGTTAAAATCCACCTGAAAACTTTCAATGGATATTTATTTGTACAATTATAATATTGATTTAGTATCCTTTCAAGTGCCAAAAAAACTACACTTTTAGAAAATAATATTGTTTTATATAATAATTTTAAAACCCCATTTAGATACTTTTAAAGTAACGTAAATATAGCTAACGTAAACGTCAACAAGTTCTTTAAGGTTTGAACAACTTTGCACATCCCAATTAACAAATGTTGCAAATACTTAACGAATATGTCAGGAATATTAGAAGAATAATAAAATTGATGACGATATTATTTTATAACCACATAATCCATCATAGCTGTAATTTAATAGGCTGGGAATATAATGGCTTAAGCAATAACGATGATCGTCGTAAAATTGACAGCTCCTAGCTTACATCGGCAGCTCATAAGGTGACTAAGCAAAAGACCTTAGGCTTTTCATTTCACACACTTCTGACATAAAGTCATAATACAAGTACATAATAGTATTCAAATGTATCCGGTTCTTCAATCGATGTTTCCCTTATTAAATTAAATTCATCTTGCATTTCGCAACAGTAATTATTTATTAATTATTTAATATTATAAAATTTATTTTATTGTTACTAAAATTTTCGACAATCGCTGTGGCGGTGCGTCCTCCATACCAGTTTGATGGGAAGACAGAAGGTTTCGGGTTTGACGCCCGGCTAGCCAAACATTTTAATAATAATATATATTTAAATTTCTAGTCTGGTTGTTTGTGTGTGTATGTGGCATCAACGACAGGAAATTCATGCGGCCATGAGCACACAAAGCGTAAACTATAAAGTGTGCATTTTTAAATTTACACTCCATACAAAGAGCACGTCTAGTACAAACAAGCTCCATTTTACCAGCGGGTTTATAAACACCGTTCAGTGCAGGTGCGCTAAAAGGCGAAATTTGTTTAAAACGGGGAAATATGGCTCCTGGCGGGGCGGCCATTATAATTTGCAAGTTTCCCGTGAAATTACTTACAAACTTGTGAATTATGAAGCGTTCAGAAAGTTCTGACGAGAGTGGGAACGGTCGAAGTGGGCAAAACAATGATGAAGGATACCGGGGACGCACCGGGGGAGTGATAATGTTCTCCGACTGAGTGTTAATTTTACTTTTGATAAGATTCAATCATTTTAATGGAAACAATCTTTGCGGCGCCTTAAACTTAGTCGGGTGTAATTGTTAACAGATTTCTTTGTTATGTGTTAAATATAAAGTTCTGAAGTACATTTTACAATTACATTAGCAAGGTAATAATATACGGGCAAATAAAGCAGTTGGTAATCTCAGGTCAAACATTTTCGTAAGCACTTCCTAACGTCAATTTTGGTAAAATTGTAAATTGTCCGGTGAAAGGCTAGAGGGTTGTACCATATTTTTTGTACTTTTCGTATTTGCGAATACGTGGTAGGACACGAGTCAGTCGCGTCCTCTATTTCCATGTGAGCGGAGCGGCGAGCCGAGCTTCCGCAAACTGACGCTAGCAGTTTTTCACATCATATGCCTAAAATTGGCAGTACATTTACTTTACATGTCAACCCTTTACTGTCTCCACCCTTGCCAAGTGCGGATTGGTAGATATAAACAAATACCAAGTTTTTTTAAGATCTCTCAAGCGTGTACATTTTTTCCGTTACTTTCACAAAGTTTTCCTTTACCGTTTTGACAAGTGATAATTAAAACTTTGAAGGGCACAGTTTCTGACCATTACTCTACCACTGAGTTTACCTACACACCTAACAAATAATAAATGATTGTTTAATAAAAAAGGCACCGCGTTAAATCCCCGTGAAGTAGGTACATAACTCATTCATTTGTCCCAATGAATCTTCAAAACATTGTGAGTAGATTTACACATAGAATAACATTGTAGCGAGTTCTACTACTTGATTATACAGAGCCCTGCCACATAACCTTGATGAGTTCTAAATTATCTGCTCTATAATATACTAGTTCCATATGAAAACTAATGGAAACCGGCCTCTCCCCAGGCATTATTACCTACAAAACATATGCTATTGTTATTTCTATCCTAAAATCTGTTTTGGTTTCATTCTTGCGAAACGTTCATACACTAGTGTTTATTTAAAATTTACGCTCTGTTTTGATTAATTTAAACACGAACATGACTATATGTCCTATTAAGAGTACCGCTTTTGATTAGACCTCTCATCTTTTCAACTACATCATTTTGTGTGATTTTTCATTTGAGAAGTTAATTGGCCATGGTGCTAAGATTCTTAATTTAATTTTAATATAGAAGATTAACAGTTTTAGTTCTTGTCTATGATATATCTATCTTATCTTATTAGCAACATAAATTACTTACGTACTATATAAATACACATTGATTAGACCTGTCGTTTAATATATTTTTGTGTATTTATTGATTAGACAAACTTTGGTACCAGCAAGGTGTTTTGATTGCCTAACAAATTTTCTCCCAAATCTACTCTACCCGTAGTTCGACACGAAACTCACAGTGTGCGCTTATTCTCGTTTGCTGAACGTGGCAAATATCATATCCCCATACTTACGTTATGGCGTCATATGAAATTATGTTATACACGTTCACACATAAAGAAAACTATTGCCACCAAAATACTTTTTTATGAACATTTTTCGTTGCTGCATACATTTTGAATTTATTCCTTACCTATTAAAATCATGATTAATGTTATACATACTGAAGAAGGTTATGGCAATAAATTCATTGATGCCCTTATGCCCGGTTTCTGAGGTACTTTTAACTGTGGTTTCGTTATCCCTATTGGTCCGATAACTTAAGATGTGCGTTACTGAACAGCACATTTGAAGCTAAACGTTGCTTATTCTACGTTTAACTTAACTGACCGATTTTGGCCGTTTATCGGTCTCATAACTTTATTTGACGTTTCATTGGTTGGTTGTCAAAGTAAAGTCAAATATAATATTTAACGTTGACATTTGATGTTTTTTAATGATTGACATACGAACGCATACTTACAGCCATTCAAATACATTTAATGAATTATCTCGATTATATACAAAACTTTTTATATTTTGAAAAATACGAATAAAATCATAAATATTATATACATATATTATTTTATATAATGTTTCGAAGCTAAAATAAAGTCTTATAAGTAATTTCAAAATCATTTGCATAAAAACTGCCATCTAGCGACTACTTAGGGAACCAGTTATCGATTCCATATTTATCAAACGGTGTATTGTTTTCTCAGAAACCTACCAGTAGATAAACGACAGTTATCGAATCCATAACTTTATTGAATCAACAGCTATTGACTAGTTAACTCGATACTTCAGAAACCGGGCATTAATTCACGCATTTAGGATTTAGAATTTCGATTAATAAGAAAAGCTTGGCCCTTAACCCTTTCATTTAAATCCAACTCGTACCAGGGTAGCATGAGTAAAAGGAATAAGGTGAGTCGATATGAACATCTCTGTACCTACATCGACGGGCCTTGTTTAAATATTTTGCCCCATTCTTATTGGTTAGTTTTTACTCCAATGATCGTTATGGATATTAAATATTATTTTTTGCCTTTTGAATGAAGACATGAAAACTTTTATATTAATTGCACTCATATGAGCTTTATAAAAAAATGCAAATAATTTGCGAAAAATATGGTTGGGTGTTGCAAAATTTCTAAAGAGTTAAGTTTGTTCCACTTTAGCACCAGGGCGCTATAAGTCCGGAGGCGGTTAAATCTTCTCGGGTCTCAGAAAAAAGAGAGCAAAGAAGGCTCGTCACGAACAAAAAATGTTGCACAAAGGAGATGCATTGATAGTCCGTCTCTTTTAAACAAAGTGTTTTGCTGTGATGGAACAGAAAAGAAAAAGTAAGGGGTAAGCGAGCTCAAGTAGCATACGATTAAAATGAGGTTGGATTTCAAAACAGCACAAATGTATGTGTGTCGTTGTCTTTATTACTTTGTGCGGCGATACTATTCTTCTGTGCTAAATTTGCGCATTTTTATAAAACCAATTTCTAAAACATTAGACGCGATTTTAGAATCAAGATTTCCTTCCAATTGTGATTTAAATAGAAAACTGGATTTTACCTTTATTATTAGCAATATGAAATATGTATTCACACCGTGTGCGTCTAAATATTCTAGATAACAAACAACTTTAGAAGCAGAGCATAACTCCGCCGAGAGATACGTGTAAGTTATGTAAAGTGAGATTTCTTAGTTTGATTGGATAGCTTAGTTGTGCAGATTTTAATATTATTAAGTGTCGACTAACTTCAATGCATATCTACGCTTATCACACACGATGAATGCGAAAGAAATAATAAATGTTACTATAATTAATGCGTAGAATTATTTAATTTCTAGTAGCAATAATATTTTAACTAAAAAAGGGGTTTATGACAGTTGTTTAGCCAAATAGAGCAAGTCCTGTCTAAAGGCCATTAAAAGTTTTAAGTGTTACGGAAGTGGAGTGGTATGGTAATTTATTAGCAATCTAAGGTAGGAATTAGAGTTTGATTACAGATAAACACGGGCGGCAGTAAGCACTTACCATACGGGCTGCAAGCTCGCATATTAAATAAATTTTATAACGTAAAATAATATCATACCTGCAAACTTGGCGGACAGTGGTCCAGCAGCTCCAGCATGTGCTGGATATTCTGGGCGTCCTGGATCACGAAGTTCAGCTCCATGTCGAACTCGCCGCCCACCAGCTGCAACAACACAGACAAATAAAGAATTTAATTATCTCTTGCTTAAAACGGTGAAGGAAAATATCTTGAGCTTGCTTAAACGGCAAAGGAAAATATCTTGAGCAAACCTACATGACTTAGGATTTCTTTTAATCAATTATTCTCGAGGGTTTATGAAGTCGACCTTGGCACTGTCGCCAGCGCGGTGGACTATCACATGGGCTAAGCCCCTCTCACTCTGAGAGCAGACCCTAGTCCAACAGTGGGACAGTATTAGATTGAGGACGAAACGCCAAAATTTTATCTGAAGAAAGTCTCATAATGTTAACATATTCAAAATTAACTTTTAAGCCGAGTAGATTGGCTTATTATTTCTAGTGGAAATGACAGAGATGGCGGACTGGCCATATTCGTAATTTTCAAGAGTGGATACTCTCAAGAGAAAATGGTAGTTAAATAAAAAAGTTTTAAGTAAGTTACATGAGTGTATTACAGAACCTTAATATATTTTATATATACTCGTATTTCGTCGTAACCATGTTCCGTCGTAAAACTCAATTTTACCTCGCTGACCGATTAATCCGTTCACCGGTACCTTTCCCCGTAATATAAGACAGAAAGACTTATATTCTCTCAAATCCGTTAAAAAACACAAGTTTATAACTTTAATACTTATACCTAGATATTACGTTAGATTATAGACAAATATTGTTCAATTTTTGCCTACGCAAACTGATATTTATAGTAATGTGTATTTTTTTTCAAAAACCTGCCATGAATATGATGAAATACGATGAAATAGATACCCCCTTAATCATAATAAATCTTTCTAATGTTTGCCTATGAAAGATCAAGGTATTTTCTAATAGTCAGTAGACAAGTTTGACAAGTACTCAAATAACGATCTTTAGGCGATCAGCAATTGACGGGCAAAAAATAAATATTAAATTACATTTTTTTAATTCAGTAACCTACGAACGATAAGTGAATAAATAAATGATATATTTCTAATGCAGTATGCGTTTAAAAATACATATTTTATTCAAATAACAACGTACTTACAGCAAAGTCATGAACGCACGTAGATTGAATTCGGGTTACCCGATGTCTTTCATCATTTTAAACAAAAGTCACTCAACAAAACTCCCGGCGGAGCGGTCGTCAATAGTTTACTTGCCTTTTGGTTCCTTCGGGCCATTTCAATTCTATAGACGGGGAATTTTCTGACCGATTGAAATATTGGCTGTATCTTGAAAAGCCCGCGACACAATGGGGTGTTGTCCCAGTCGTGTTCGACGGACATTCAATTTGTGCGATCGGTCAATCTCTGTATAGCCCATGTGCGCCTGGTACCCGAGCCTTTTGTATTCGTCAACAATGGAGTCAGCAAAGAAACATGAAAAATAACTAACAAGCTTCGTATCCCCACGAGTGCTCCTAGTTTTTACAGGGCATTCCGAACAATCTGATGCATTGTGAGCGGACACGTTTGTTCAAGTATAGCAAGGCAGTACAATATTTTTTTAAAGAAAATGTAGAACCCGTACCCAATTTGAATTCAATCGATTTGTGTGAATGAGGTTGTTTATATTGTTTTTACAATCCATATATTTATTTACATTCTGATTTAAACTCGATTAACGGACTGAGCTTGTGTGTGTTAATTATTTTGCAACATCATTGGTGTTTTATAGGCTAAGTTAACTTTCAAACTACCAGGAGTTCATAATAAACAAGGAATTAAACCCCACAGACTCGTGCTCTTCAAACACCATGCATGATGGGCGGTGCTTTCACTCCCTTTTAAAGAACAACACCTGTGTATCGTATGAGTGTTGTAGAAAGGGACAGACATAATTTGTACCTCTCACTCTGTCACGGCTATAATGGTGCTAACAATTTCTAACAACCCTCAAACGAAAGTTTTGCAAACAATAGCTTTGCTACCCCTATGGTGTAAGCATACTAGGCGATGATAAAAATAGAAGCGTTAGACAAGGGATAGTCGGGTCGTTTTATGGTGTATGACTTTGAAGGGTAACCGACCCCGATTAAACATCTGCTCACCATATTACCTCAAAATTAATACTGAATCAACAGCCCTTTAGCATAGTAATGTTTATCGTTATTATTGAAGGTTTGTGGTGTTCTTAACCTTGCAATGACGGAGAAATAGTTTGTACCAATTAAGAAAAATAATTTTACGTTTATTCCTATTTTCATCACCATGATAATATAAACCTTGGTTTGGATAAGGTCTTGAATCTGATGATCTTTATTCTTAAGAAACCTACTGTTACTCAGTAAAAACATTAGAAAAATAATGTTTCAAACTAAGTCCACGAAATTTAATTTAAATACGAGCAAGTCACGGTATCCATCCATCCACTATCTCCTAAGGTGAACGAACAATGAACACATCATATCCCTGGTACTAGGAATTCATAATGCAACAGGGCTTACAAATTGATCACGCACTTATGGGAGGAGTCACAAAAACGGGACCCTTGTTTATTGAAAGGGGCATATACATTGTCTCCCTCTTGCCTGTCCATTTTTTGTTGCATTTTTTCTATCCCTGTCTTTTGAATATTATTAAAAAACGTTAGGAGAAAGGTTAAGAATGATAGGATA
This sequence comes from Epargyreus clarus, assembly GCF_041222505.1. Taxonomy (NCBI): domain Eukaryota; kingdom Metazoa; phylum Arthropoda; class Insecta; order Lepidoptera; family Hesperiidae; genus Epargyreus; species Epargyreus clarus. The sequence continues at coordinate 12,509,122 of NW_027332235.1, forward strand.
GTTAAATCAGTATTAATAAATTATTAATACTTTATACATAAGCGGCGTACTTAAATGTGCATTTTAGGAAATGATAGGTAAGTCAAATAATTTTATACCTAACAATTTTACGTTCAAAAACTCTTAAGAGTTTACCACTATAAATACACGGTAAAGTCAACAGATTAAGCGACACAAAATATTTTGCGAACGTATGTAAGGCCAAGTGAAAAATGCATTCATTTTTCATAAAACTGTCAAGAGGCAAATACTCGGTATAGCCTTAATGCGTGCTTCATTTTTATTGAGTTTTCCGTTTATGGCTACGTTCGCGGACGTAACTTGGCGACTCTCGCTGCCTCTTTTATATTTAAGGATGATATATACCAATTCTATAAAATATTTACTGTTTAAGATACGTTACGGATTAAAATAAAATTTTCGTTCTAGATATAGATATCGGGAACATCGGGTTTTATAAGAGGTTTACAGAGATTACAGGAAACTACTGTCTTTCAAAACCAATCGACAATATTATGGAATACATTTTTAACAGATTATGTGTGTCTTTTAATCCACTTCTCCTCTGTAAAGATAAGTTGTCGTTATAGATATGTCTGGTATATAGTAATTATGTAGGTACGTAAAGGTTTCGCTTATAACAAAAAGACTGAAGGTTGTCCGTAACGACATAATCACATCGTCTCGACCGACCGCCTGTGGCACTAGTAAACGCGATTATACAGACTAGAATCAGGGCTACCAATCATGTATTGGAAATTAAACTTTAATATGTTAAATAACTTTTCAAGTACCTAAGTCTATTAAGCTTCTTTCTAGGTGATCATGCTCATTTGGTTGCAACCCTCTCATTGCTGGCGATTGGTCTACAACGACTGAATTAAGCCTGGAGCATACCCCACCAAGCTGCTCCAATGCGTTTTTTTATAAACAACGCCCATGTATAAACGACACCCATCCGACCTCCGACCACATCCAGCGTAACTTAACTTTGTGAATCAATTGAGATCTCCACGAGCCACGATGTGATTTACCTTTTATCTTTAATAAATGAATATGTATTTGGAAGTTTAAAGATTATTTGTCATTCTCTTCAGTATTTTAATTTATCACTTTTCTCTATTTGGCACTTTGCAATATAAACACATAATATAATATAATTTCTTACATTAGCAGTAGCAGCCCTGGTGCCGACAGGGCCGGTAATTAGATTTGGCGCCCGGTTATCACCGGCGGCTATATCCGGTAGGATCCGGTTATGGGCTAATGGTGTTGTCGCGATCCGATGGTCGAAGCTCAAGTTTGTGGACAAAAAGTACTAAACACTTTTTATTTTATAAAATTAATTATAGAATGTTCTCTAAGGACATACTGCTTATTTAATAACGAACAAAATATGACTATAAAAACAATAGTAAATAAAATGCATAGCACTAACGTAAATCAAGATCTCGTGAAATAGAAATCGAAAACAAACCTAAATAAAATTGTTAGAAGCATTTAAAAATACATGCTTTAATTTTAACGTTTTTAAATAAAATCATGAAAACTTTCAGCTGTAAAAGATGTGTGGGAATAAAAAGTCTATAAGCTCTACAAAATTAAAATGCCTAGTTGCACTCGTTTGCTTAATTTAATGGCGTCCGGTTCCAAATTAAAATGTTGAAGAGCTCTGCAATCCATGAAATTACCAGGCGGTCGCCATTTTTATTCGAGCGAAAGTACCAGGCGCGCATGGCGCTATGGCGCTTGGCGGTTTTGCATTTTGCATGTACGAGTATTCACTGTTTATCGTTGACGATTTCTACTATTAATAAGTCGCAAATACGATTCCTTTATACTGTTCAAGATACTAGAAAATATTATAAACATTATATGTCATACATCGAGAATTAAATAGGTAAGTACTAATATATTAACATCAAAGTTTAGATACCATTTGTTTTTTTTTTGTAATGGATGTGGACAACCACAAAAGCCTACACTGTTATAGACTTCGTTTCAATAATGTTATCAGTATATTCGCTGACAGGGAGGTTACTGTCTAACATTCGCAGGGTAATTACGACCTACCCGCTTGGGAAATGTGCCTGTGGTCATACTAAAATGCGATGATCGTACCAGCTACCGTTCCCAACCTCGTTGGCCCATTTCATACAACAGTCGTTAGTGGCGGCACTTTTAACGACATTACACTTATTTTATTTATTATGAACCTAAAGTGTAACTGTGTAGTTATCTAAATAAAATATTTTGCAAAAAAAACAGTTATCAATTACAAATTTATCGATAAGAATATGTTAAACTTGAAAGGAAGCTTGTAGCAAAGGAACTCTGTCAATGATATTCCAACTTTTGTGGTACACACTTGTGTGGTTGTCACATTTCAAACATTTAAAGTGGGTATCATTGTTTTGAAGAAGGTATTTAAAAATACGTAAAGTTACGTTTCAAAAGATTTATTTCTTTCATATTACTCCCATAGAATTGTAGGACCATACTTCAGATATAAACACGGGAAGTGTGTTTAAGCGGATTAAGAATATGATAATTATTCTATCCAAGGTACCAAACACGAATACATCCGTCTAAAATGTTTTTGGCTACTTCACAACAAGGGCCGAACTCGGGCGCCTACCTAGCTCTGTATAATGCATTTAAACCAGCACTACGTTCGTACCGTGTAAGCCGCATTGGAACGGCGCGCGGCCGGCACGCTCTGTTAATCTCGCGATTATGCGCGGACCGCCATTCCGCCGGGGTACTTTATTCGCGTAAACTCCCTCATTACACCCCGCGATTAACTGCCGACACAATCTGCAGTGCTATTTAAAACGTAATTGGAAGTTATTTTATACGGAGCGAATTATTTTTTGTGATGTAATTACGCGTAATGTAATTAATCCTTTCACGCTGAAGTTATGTTAAGGTACGCCGGGCACAAAATTTCGAGGTATAATAAATAATTAATCTTTTTTAAAACGACCATAACAAATTTAATATATAAGGCTTCAATGATTCTCAGAATTCGTTATTGTTCTTTAATATTTTAAAACCCTTATTGGTTTCATTAATACTATTTAATGAATTCTAGGAAAATGCAATATTTTTTTAACAAAAGCCTATTATTCCTAACAAATCGGTCACATTGACCCCACATTTGCACTAAGAGGGGTTATATAAAGTCATAACGTACAAATTATTTCTATTGGCAGCAATGAGGGCCAAAAGGGGTGTTCAATTAGACATTAGTCACGCGCGTCGGCACGGAGGGGTCGTAAAATCGCATGCAGACGTGTCGCATTGATAAATCGCGCGATCTTGTTGTTCGGATCACGACCCGTATCTAATGAAATAAATTACACTATTAAACCTCCTAATTTATTTCAAATGCAAAGTGAATATGTTTAGTTTTCTATTAAATATCTTACGGTTTATTCTTGGAGGTTACACACTGCTTACTGCAAGAAAATATCATCCTTTAAGAATAGTACAACATAATTTGGTGGACATAGTTCAATATAATTGGAACGTGGTAGAACCCTCTGTGATTCGACTCCGGCGGCACCACCGCCACACCTACTCGTATTTCTGCCTTATAGCAGCAGTGTTAAGCGCTGCTGTGTTCTGGTTCGAAGGGTGTGGTAAGGGAGACATACTTTTCCGAGGCGTTCCAGCTTAGTCCTCAGGGGTAGCGGCGCATCTGTCTAATCCTATCTGGAGTCGATTACAGATGCCCATGGGCGGCAGTAGCTACTTACCATCATGTGGAGTGCATGCTCGTTTGCTACTCCATATTATAATGAAATATTATAATATGTAGATAGCAATTATTATTTAATTTCTACTATTCATTCCAACCTTCCAACTCGTAGATGGGCAACAATGTAATTTAAATAAAAGTTTCGTCGAGCGTTCAATTTTTTTGTTAGCACGCTTCAAAAGTAAAGAATAGGTCCGACGAACAATTTGTACACAATATAAAATTACTTACAATGGAAGCCTACAAGTAAATATTTAATCTGTTCGCAAGCTCTCGAAAGTTTTATGATTTCCCCTTTGTATGTGAATCGCGAACTAAAAGTAAAATAGCTACCTACAATATGCATTATTTAACGAGAGGTCGGCAAGGGTGTCTATTGTGGGACCCTTTTTTATATCCCCCAGTTAAATAAAACGTTTCTTGACCCTTTTTTATTTCTTGCTCAGCCATGACCTCCTGGTACTGCCGATTAGATATTCCTTTAGTTCTTTCTTTTGAGCGACAAAGTCCTAAAAATCCTGAAAACATACGACTGTCCTCAATGGAATTATTATGTATATTTTTAACTTTCAGTATATTTAAGTTCCAAAGTGCCAAAATATCAATGCAACATTGTATATCCTGTAATTACGAGTACTACAAATTCCATTGGGAAATAGTGTCTGTTTCGAGTGCGCTTTTCTGCAATTCATGGCATTCACACTTATGTCAATGTTAATTCTAAAGGTGCGTTTTGAAAAAGAGTTAATTTGCCAACTCCGGTACTAGGATTACAATAGTAAACAAGAGTTATTTTACAAACATGTGAACTGTGTTTGAGTGTTGAAGTACCGGTAAACATTAGCTTAGGGGAATATATGATCATAAAAGCAATAGGAGACCAGATAAGTGAAGAGGTTTTAACTTCACACTAGGAGCATGTAGAAGATATTTCCGTGTATTTTAAGGTAACGACATTCTATAAGGTAAACATGTTTCGGCAAAAACATTGACGATAATTTTTGATTTTGTGTGGAATAGATATTTAAAATTAACTAAACATTTTATGCTATTTAAACCGTATGACGTGTCTCTGAAAGTCAAATCTATGATGCATGCACGTTGTCTAAAATTATGTAAGTTTGCGAAATCTTAAACGAGCATGAATATGCAATAAAAGTACCAGGGTGACATAGAACATAGGCGGTAGTTCGCACATCCCGAGAGGGGATGCTGCAACCCCCTGCGGTTGGGGACAGAATCCGTAGGGTGCGGCTTTAAATCCGGGCGACACTGAATCAGTTAAATATGTGCCGCGGTTTGCACACTACGTCTACTAAATGTTTGCTAGGTTGATTTAAACATTTAGTTATCTTTCTCCTTTTGATGTTTTACGCAAATTGAATGTAAATATAGTTTTAGGGTTCGGCAGAAAATTTATTACTACGTTATTCGTCTTTCCTTCTGTAATTGTTGTTGTTTATTGAAGAATGGAGGATATCATAACATGAAATAAAAACTTCACATATCGATACTTTAATTCGCAAATCAGCCAACTTCACTTTTTGTCATTTTTTTTATTTTTATTTATTTTGATAGTAAATGGTAAATGTAAAAAAAATATCGAAGTTTTATTTAATAAGAGGGTAGATCACTGTACAAAAAGAAAAAAAATCCAAGATTTTCAAAACTGTACCTTATGTTTGTAACTACGAACAAACTTAGCTTACGAAATGATCAATCACTTGCTAAAAGTTTGGTACAAAATCTAGAAAAGAACTCTCGAGGGTGCCTTAAATGAATGATTTGTTTTCAAACTTGTCAAAAGAGTCCCACCAAGCAAAGAAACTCTTCATCCGAAACACGCGTATAAAGTTTACCAAGTTTGTACAGTTCAAGTTGAAAATCAATCAACTCCAATATTACGAACTATAAGATGTTATAGCCACTTCATGGAGTCAATTACTTTGTTAAGAAATACCTAAACTTAGTAAAGTTACACCGATACGAGTAGATGAAAACCTAATCTGGAGGCACGGCAGTGCCTCCGCCAAGTCGAGCCAAAGCCAAAAAAGGCGGCACGGCCGTAGCATACTTTTCTGGAGGCACGGCAGTGCCTCCGCCAAGTCGAGCCAAAGCCAAAAAAGGCGGCACGGCCGTAGCATACTTTTCTCGAAGCAATTCGGCCCATTTTCGACCTCCTGTAACGTCGTTGCATATGAAGCTAGAAGCCTGAATTTTCAGGAGCCAAGCAAGCATTGTGTAGACACGGTATATTTCAAATTTCATTAAATTTGAACCAGTAGTTTAAGAATTACAAGTAGTCAAAGTTCGTAATTTTGTCACTCACTCACTGACTGACCGATCATCAAAAGTTTAAGGCACTTCTAGCAGACATAGAAGGTTGAAATTGAGAATACAATTAGTGTTTAGTATATAACTCATGGGAAAACTAAAATATTTTGCAATTTCTGTCCAGTTATCTAGATACACCAACTACATTAAATAACTTTGTATCCTATATAAGTTATATAGGATGACAAAGTTACATTTGCAGTTAATGAATCTGTGTTTCTGTCCGCGAAATGTAAGAGTAGTAGGGGAGCCGATGATGTTAAATGGGTAGAAACTCGAGCGCCGATAGGTCCTATACGATTGTGTAGATTACACGTTAGAGTGAAGAAAAGGTTGTGTGATATTTTTCGATTCACCGTGGGAATAGTGTCTAGATGATTCGAAAGATGTTAAAAGCAGAGTCAGACATACTCAAGGCGCGGCAGGTTAGTGATAGAGTACCTATATATCTCTGATGCCGGAAATATGTTTATATATGTTTATATAATATGTCTGCTGGTTTGGGACAGTCATACGAGAGGTAAAAATGGAAAAAAAAGTAACCAGCGCATTAGATTTTCAAAGGGGATATGAAGCTACCTCAGATGAGTCGCCCATTCGAAAAACTGACGATTCGATTCGAAAGACTGTCAGTGACTCTTCGAAGATTATTATACAGGATAAGATTATTATACAGGAAATTCCAACTGATGTTTTACTTATCATAACCCTTCATCTGACGATTTAGTGGAGGGGTTTTTTATACTGACGATTTGAAAAAAAAAATAGAATGAGAATGTATCAAGAATAATGTATTTTCCATAAAATTTGCCTTTTCCTTTAGTTTGTTATACACCATTACTTTCCAGGGATCCAAGCTAATAAATGGCGTTATCAGATAGTGCATATTTTCTAGCATTATTTCCTTTATATTAAAAAAATTACCGCACTCGAGTATGTCCAGGTATAGATTTTTTTGCAACCTTATTACTCCCTAACGCCGCCCTCAAATCATCAGATTATAAATTTATTGTTTTCAGAATGTAATTAAGCTACTATAGATAATACAATTTTTTATTAATAGTCTGATGGACTTCCCTGGTTGAACCCCCCAAATGGATAGTTTAAGATACTCTATAGGATGTAAGGTATCTCCCATATCTTAATCTGCCGCGTTCGAGTCACTCTCGAAATCCCGTCTTGGGCTCCCCTACTATTATAGGCGACGTCAATTGTTTTTATTCTCGAGACAAAAGACGTTTTCAATTCCAACTTCAATTTAAATTCAATTCAAATAATGGGTGAAGTGCGAATCGAACTCGTACACTGAGGGTTCCGTACCACAAACAAACATTTGTTTATTTTATTTTTATTTTTACTAATGGATATTATAGCAGCCATATAATGCATTGTGAACATTTCAACTGTAACATCTATTACGGTTCAATAGATAAAATGAAAAACGCCAAAAAATAGCAGGTCCTTATATATTTGTCCCTGTAGTTCCTGGACTAAAAAAGGGCTTCGATATCCCGTGCCTGTCGTAAAAAGCGACTAAAAGGGGGCTTCCGGAGTTGGGAGTGGCAAGAGGGAGCTCGAACCGTCCAATAAGTGTCCGCGGGAAGGACGGCGGTATGTGTAGTCGCATACCGTCGTGAACAAAGTGTTTGAAGGTGATAGAACCCTTTGTGGTTCGACTCCGGTGGCACCAACGCCACACCTATTTCTACCTAATAACAGCAGTGTTAGGAGTTGCTGTGTTCCGGTTGAAGGGTGTGGTAAGGGAGACAGACTTTTCCGAGGCGTTTCAGCTTAGTCCTCAGGGGTAGCGGCGCATCCGTGGCCGACCTCAGGTAGGAATATTTTATCTTATCTGGGGTTGATTACAGATGTCCATGGGCGGCAGTAGCCACTTACCATCAGGTGGACTGCATGCTCCTCTGCTACTCTTACATTATAAAAAAAAAAAACACCGGATAGTTTAGGAGGAGCGAAAACTGTTCTCCCAACGCAGAGCTCGATCGAGGCATCGCGCTTAGAGGACTTCGGTTGCGTTCAGTCGGAGATCCCGGAGTTCTCCGACAAACGTTGAGGACGGCCACCGAAGGATTTTAGTGCGGCTAAAGTCCCACATAACCCGGCGTCACTCCCACGTCGTTGAGTACCTTTTGAAGGTTTCCTCTTCATAAAGAAAAAGAAGGTCTTTGTATGGCAACTCTCCTTTATTTGAAAGTTTTTCTTTTTACTTTTATTACTTGTTGTTAAAGCGGCCACCATTATATATATGCCGTAAAAAAAAATAAATTTCTATCTATTAAGGATCCAGAAATAGAGCTCTATGTCAGACAGACAAACGGACAGCTTAGAAATAGGGTTCCGTTTTTACTCTTTGGGTATGGAACCCTAAAAAGTTATATAATATCAAAAACATTCTGAATTTCTGACAAAAGTCATAAGAAGAAAACTAGATGTTACGGCTAATGTGCCTAAATCAGTTAAAACGCAGATTAGCTTGTCCATTACCTAAAGTACAAAACGAAGATTGTATCATTTTTTACCCCTTGACGTCGACCCATGCATGCTATGATGCGTCGTCGTGTCATGAATTTACGACAAACTTTGTATATTTTCACGAAACAATATCGCTTTGCGGCACGATGTCGCTATGTATCACACTACGTCGTCGTGTCGTAAAAAGGCATGTGTTTTAGTCCTAAGAACAAGTCTGAAAAGATGTTTCAAATTTTAACTACATAGTTAATCTGCATATTTTCTAGCTAATCTTAAGACTGCCTAGTTAATGTGTATGCTAACGTATTCTACAATCTAACGGCAACATACACAAAATACAATAACTGTCGTGAGGTAAAGCAACTGTCACCGTATTATAAAATAATAATAAGTTTGTTTCCAAGGAAACAAGTGTTTAGGCAAATTTCGGCCTTATTGCGCATAAATAAATGTCTATGAAAATAAGCTTACATATAAAAATTTACAATGTTCACAATGGAAAATCCCTAATAACTTCTAAAAGGATTACCCTAATTACACAATTCCTTTTGCCCTATACGTTTTAGACCTAAACCTACCAAATGGCATTAAAGACAAACCAATATATATACGAACAAAAAATCATGTTTTCAACTTACGTAATATTAGGTACCTAACATTTCAACGCAATATTACAAAAATTTAGTTATATTCATTTCAAGTGATTCGAAATAGGAAACTGTTATATAAATCGAGCTTAGATAGCCACTTTATAACATATTCTTGCCATGATCACCAAAAATATCAGCTCCTAGTGGCTTGATAATTGATAGCTATAAAAAAAACGAAAATCCACAGTTTAATGTTGAATTTAAACAACCGTCCATTGCACAATTAGGGTATTTTTTTGCTCCATTGCTTGTACAAAACAGTTACAAATGCGTGTAAGAAATGAACTGACAGTCGCGCACGAGTCGAGTCGAGTCCCCCCGAGATAACTAGTCGGTAAGTGGTGTCTATGTGTGCGTTACTCCAGCCCACTTTGTATGAAGATTGACTTCTGTTAGTTTTTATTTTGTGGTAATACCTACCCGGAAAAAACGTGGAAACTATTATAAGAAACCTTTTTAATATAAATTATTTGTAATCTATAATAGCTATATATAAAATTATATTGTACGGTGCGTTAAGTTTTAAATAGAAGTGAATAAAAATATAGTCTAGCTGAAAATATGTATTATTAATATACTCTGCAAATAATAATTCTAAAAATAACTACAGTTGAATGCAAAAGACAACTGCAGACTAATAATTTAAGTATGAATTTGTTAGCGGTGAGTAAACTTATTGAAAAAGGATTTACTGTTAATTTCTTGAAAAACGGTTGCACTATTAGTAACTCTATGGATAACATCATCGCAACTAGCCACAACGTACATGGTATATATAAATTTAAACAATTTGTCAAATCACCGATATGATATTTGACAATGTCAAATAAATATTGGCATAGAAGACTAGCCCATATTAATCCGGAATATAAGAATATTATGACCGGGCTTGATGATGTGAACATTACGACGGATATGACGACTAGTAAGAAACCATTTCCAAACCTCTGAACGCGAACGAACGATATACTGGAGATCGTACATACAGATTTATGTGGTCCCATGGAAGCTACTTCACTCAACGGTTCAAGGTACGAGTACATGTTATTATTTATCGACTATTATTCACGAATGACACATTTTTAGTTTATTTTCTCAAATATATGAGTGAGTATTTACGAAATTTCAAAAATATAAAGTGTTGAAATGGGAACTAGCAAGTCGAACAAATGTATGAGATCAGATGGATGAACGAAATTTTGTAATAGAGCTTTCAATATTTTCTTATCAACAAATGGAATTCTACATCAGGAGGCGATGCTATATACCCCTAAACAAATTGTTGTGGTTGAAACAGCTAACAGAACTATTATTGTAAATGCGAGAAGTTTAAAACGAATGTTATCATTATTAAATAAACATTTCATTTAATTTCATTTCAGAAGTCAGAAGTATATTATAAATTGAACCGAATTTGAGCAAGAGCAGTAAATACTGTGGTTTATATAAAAAACCGGAGTCCGACGAAGTCAGTGAAAGATTACCAATGATTTTTGTCGGATATTCAGAAGAAAGTAAGGGATGTCGATTATTTAATACGAAGACACGTTAAATCACAATAAATAAATAAATCACAATCAGTAGAGATGTTCTTTCCTGAGGACAATGGGAATAATTTCAGTTGTCAAAATAGTAACTTTTTTAGATTTAATTTATTGTCATGTTCGAATGAAAGTGATGATGAATGGCAAGATTATTTACATAACTACAAAGACTAACTACAAAAATTTAATTGGCTTTAAAAAATCTGTTGTTGAGATTCAACTAGTAGAAGGTACCGGAAAGGAAAAGAGTAGAAATATCTACAAAAAGGAATGAGATGCCATCAAAAACAATGCTTGTAAAAAGATCCAAGTCTCGCCATTCAGTTCTTCTACCGTAAAAAGTTTTGAGATCTATGTAAAACCAAGCCGGTAAATGTATGCAGTCCCTACTTAAGGGACCTTCTGTCTTAAGGTATTATCTCACTATCTAACCTAACAACATCTCATGGGACCATACCAATATTAAAAATCTTTTATGTTCTAAATAAATTGACGTATAGGCATCCGCTACTAAAGCAATCTAATTTAATGAAATTTGAAATATACCGTGTCTACACAATGCTTGCTTGGCTTCTGAAAATTCAGGCTTCTAGCTTCATATGCAACGAAGTTACAGGAGGTCGAAAATGGGCCGAATTGCTTCGAGAAAAGTATGCTACGGCCGTGCCGCTTTTTTTGGCTTTGGCTCGACTTGACTACTAAATATGGGAGATACCTTACATCCTATAGAGTATCTTAAACTATCCATTTGGGGGGTTCAACCAGGGAAGTCCATCAGACTATTAATAAAAAATCGTATTATCTATAGTAGCTTAATTACATGCTGAAAACAATAAATTTATAATCTGATGGTTTGAGGGCGGCATGAGATGTTGTTAGGTTAGATAGTGAGATAATACCTTAAGACAGAAGGTCCCTTAAGTAGGGACTGCATACATTTACCGGCTTGGTTTTACATAGATCTCAAAACTTTTTACGGTAGAAGAACTGAATGGCGAGACTTGGATCTTTTTACAAGCATTGTTTTTGATGGCAAAAAAGTTTGTTTCTAACCTGATTCAAATATTTCCAGTAATACTACAAGAATTGAGATTGATTATTTAATAATTATAAGATTTGTCTAAATTTTCATACTATCCTAGAAGTAAGAACAAAGCCACCTGACGGTAACTGGTGACTGCCGCCAAGGTATGTACAATCAACGCCAGATAGCGTAGTACTTGAGGTTGATCACAAATGCCTTATGTGCTGTGTTCATGTCAAACTATATAAAAATACCAAATATAAATCAAAACAGTATATATCGATACAAATATTAATACCGACAGCCGCCATATATAAGTAAAGATTCCGTAAGCACAGTACTACAAAATTAAAACCCTCGACCATATTTCACTCCGTCCATTTAAATACACAAAACGCGGTATAAATCGAGACGCCAATCAACCGAAGGCGACTTAAGCGTTCGAACAAAATCACGAACCCTCCCGCACAAAGAGAACCAATTACTTGTACACAAATAAATAATTACCGCGCAAGAGCCTAGTGGTTATTTCGATTTATTCGAGCTCATTATAGGGCCGGGGTTAGAACCGGCGGGGTCGAGTGGGTCATTGTGGCGCCATAATGGGACCGGTATATGGGGCGGACTCGTTACGGCCGATGTCGTATTATGTGGAGTGCGTTCATGTCAAAGGTTGAGTGCAAAACACGATGGTTATTATGACCGAACTATAATACTGATTAAAATTTTATTGTTTATCCAGTGTGGTTTTAAAAAATTCAATCTTCTAGTTTTAGTACATTTTCGAGGAAATCTTTACTTTGTGTGAGATAAAAGTTGTTACATGCTAACTTATAGTTATATGTATATTCATGAGATCTTCCGGAGTGAATTTAATTTGCTATCAGAATACATTTAAAAATTAGGGTTGCACAAATGGATACGCTTTTCTTAAGAATTAAGATATCTCGAACATCTTAATCTTTAATATGTTTACATAATAACAAGATATACACATATTTACTAAAAAATATTTACAATACTATCGTACTTTATTCACAAAACATGTTTTTAATTTACGCTATTTTCTGTAGTTTTTGATGTATTGAGAACAATTTGTACCTAGCCAGCTAAACGTTGCTCTTCTACGCAAACTTTTAATGGGAGCTCCTCTTCACATTTGAAAGGGATTGCAAAAGGCTGTTCAACTCTAGGGCTATTCAACTGTGGAGGCTTAAGGAATGATTCCTTATAAAGAAGCATGCTTGGAGAACTACTGGAACTAACATTGATATACAACTCGCAAACAACAAAAGATGTTTACACAAAGGTGCCTTTTTAATAAAATCATACCTACGATTTATGTTTATTACGGGAAAATGAGAGTGATAATCATGCGTACACGCCGTCACATAAAAAGGACAGGATTAAACGATCAAAATTTGTCGACGATCAACGTGTTACAAAGTAGACACATCAACATTAATTGTTCTCACTAAAATCTTTACCAAGTGTTTTATATTTTTACGACCAAATAATAAACACAACCATATTTAAAAAATGCTTAATGCTCCTAATCCCTATATGCAAATTTATATTTTACTTAACTATTAAATGTTAAATTGGTAATAAATTGGTAAATAAAAAATGGTAAGAAACTTCAATTAATAATAAATTCAATTCGGTACAAGCGCATTGCAGTTAAAGCGCCGAAATACGTAAAAACTATCCGACGAAAATCGACATAGATATTTGTGAACGGCAATAAATAACACAAATAAGCTGTTTAGTGCATTCCGGGCCGCGTGTCGCCGGCACATAAGGCAATAAAGTGGCCGTAAAATTCTCAACGACATCGTAAGAACGTTTACATAACGATACCACACCATACGATGCTCCCAGAAACGATATAGCAGATCGGTGGTTATTTGAAAATGTAGATGGTATTTATAAGCAATATCTAGAATTGTTATTGAATCTTTGAAGTACTTTCTTCGTGCTAAAAAAATATTTATTTCATTGCCTTTGAATCTCAATTAAATATTGTTGTTCCTCATTATTTTTATGACTTTCTACTTGGATACCGTTTGATAAGCAGAGCGACTATTCTTTATATTATTATGTGTAATGCATTGAAAATGGCTTTCCTTAAAAGTATAAGTATCCAATGCTAACTGTACTAATATTCCTTAAAGCGTATACAATTAAAATTAAGATATTAAAAAAATATATGCAAACGAAAGAAACCAAAAAATTTTCTTATGCACATTTCGTATGATACTACAATTTGCTCACTATTTATACAGACATTTTTATTAATTTTGTGAGTTATATCAGTGTGTCAGATTTTTACCAACCGAAAAATGTACCGGGACATTATTATAACTTTGGGCGTTCGCTCCGTGCAGTCCCGTGCGAGTGAGTTTAGAATGATAACGGAATGGAGTGCGCTTGACGTAAATGGGTCACACACGGACGTGCGAGCGAATATTATTCAATTTAACTTTGTACGATTATCACAGATTTATGACACAAAGAGATTATAAATTATGATACCATTTTAATGATGAATACTTTAGTACTGGAGCTCGTTCACGCTTATATTACAGAGAGAAGAAATGCCGTTTTACTATTAACTTTAATCAATGGAATGGTGATGTTTGATAATTTGAAAATTATTTACAAATTTAATGAGTGGATGTACCTACTGAATGTTTTGCTTACCTTTCCCTAATTTGGACAATCTATTTTTAATAGAAATTGACTATTTCCTTTTCTCTGGTAGGCTATAATCGCTTAAGTTAATTGAAAGACTGATTTGAAGAACGGGCTTACGTAAACTCAGCAATCATACTAGCATTAATAATTCAATTCAATGCGATTAAGCAACATACTCGTAATTTCAAGAAACCCAAAAAGAAAGACATCACATGAAATTTTCTATATTTCTACAAAATATATCTGGGATACCAGGAGAGCAGAAGTTGGCGAAGCTGCACGACGCTACGTCGATAAATATCTCATGAATAAGAATATTGCATTACGTATTCGCGAGTGTCATAGCGACGCCAGTTGCCACTCCGGCTAATACGCTATAAGCGCCTGTAGCGAACTTATTCGAGTGTAGATGAAATATTAAACTTTGTCGCGAAGTTTCTTTGCAAATGAACTTCATTATTACATAGATGCATTATGAATAACTTTATGAATCACGCTTTGAGTACATACAAATGAGACATGCCACAATATATATTTTTAATAAGAGTGAAGTTACAAAGTAGCGTGCTTGAGATCGGTAATCAGCATATAAAAATGTTTCTACCTGAAGTCGATCACTTGTATGTAGCCACTCCTATAGATTAGGGTAGTCACCTTTCCGCCGAAATGAAATGAAATAGGTATCTACCTGATCCAGTCGCTTAACAATTGAAAGCCGTACCTTTATCGCCGAATACATAATTAGGTAAATAACATGAAATTCAGTCGGAATTATAAGTTTTAATGTTCCCTTCAGCATTATAGACACTTTATTGTACTATATCGATATTAATATAATCGAATAAAACGAAAATAAAATTTAACGTCTAATATATTTCGTTCATTTATAGGACTGTAATAAAAATACAACACTTATGAGCAAAGGTGCCATTAAATGCGTAACAGGTGCCAAAGAACCAGCGTCCAGTTCCTCATTCTAGCACTATTAGTGCCATTACCGTCCAGACCTCAATAGGAAAATACTTATTTTTCCGTTTGTACCGAACTGTGGCGAATAACGCCTCATAAGTGCTATTCGAGACGGATCCTTTCAGTTGCTTTTATCGTCACACCCCTCTGGATATCATCGAAAAGCTCCGACGGAAAGCATTGATACAATCCTCTAATATTTTCGCACTCTGATTTTTTGGCACCCCTAAATAAAGGTAAAACAAACTTAACATGTGACTAACACCCGAAAAATGAAAAGAATGGTGTTTTAAATAGGCATAGTGAATCGCTATGTACATTTTGTGCATCTGAATGTATTACATCATCATCATCATCATCAACCCATTACTGTCCCACTGCTGGGCACGGGTCTCCTCTCAGAATGAGAAGGATTAGGCCATAGTCCACCGCGCTGGCCAAGTGCGTATTGGTAAACTTCACACACCTTTGAGATTTTTTATTATAAATCTCTCAGGTATGCAGGTTTCCTCACGATGTTTTCCTTCACCGTTTAGCAAGTAATAATTAATTTGTAATACGCACATAATTTTGAAAAATCAGAGGTGCGTTCCTGGGATTTGAACCTCGGACCCCTCGATCGAGAGGCCGCGTTTCTTAACCACTAGGCTATCACTGGTCAATGTATTATATAGGCTTAATATTTTTAAATGAAATACCATGTTCATATTAAATTAAATAAAATCAGCAAATTGTTAGTTTACTTTAAAACATGCGCAAACTTATGACGGATGTCTTTCTATGTCGTGGAATATAACCGACTTCCAAATCAAAATTTCTATCTATTTTTGATTTCATAATTTCACTGTTATACACCGAGTATTATCGGTATGACAGCGCTATAAAATATGAGCACTTCGTTCTACAGACAAAGCATCGTGCCAACTAATAATGATTCACACCACCGCAGCTCGAATTTAATATTCATAGGCCTAGAACCGCTCTCAGAATTCAAGAAATTAATGGTATACTCGCAGGGTAAGCGACTAAATTAATAGCGATATAACAATAATGTAGAAGGTGGTAGAAAGTGGTTCCCACAGATGCGCCGCTACCCCTGAGGACTAAGCTGGAACGCCTCGGAAAAGTCTGTCTCCCTTCAAACCGGAACACAGCAGCGCCTAACACTACTGTTATTAGGTAGAAATAGGTGTGGCGGTGGTGTCGCCGGAGTCTCCTTCTCGTATACTCCTACTCGTATATTATAAAAAAGTGTACGTGTTTACCATTGTTAAACTAAAATTTTGTGTGACCAAGCTTAAAAATTTTTAATCTGAATACAACAAACAGAAAACAAAAATAAACCACATTTTTGCCCAAATAAGTAAATCCAAAATAATATATTACAAATTTCCCATGCCCTTTCAAGTAGGTCCCATGTATTTGTTTGAGTGGCACTTACCCTACATGGCCAGAGAGTAAAATAATGGCGATATAAAATAAGTAGTATGACCCACATAACAGATACGACAGAAAATAAACATTTTTATTATTCACAAGCATTATCAAAGCTTTAAAGAAAATAGTTCATAACTATAAAACGGAATAGTGTGTTTGTATCATTTCTTTCTACTGTGGAATGAATGTACGTGCATAATGGGATCCAACATATCGACACCTGTGGCGCTAATAGATACTTGTACCAAGCCGTACCAACTCTACATCGTAATCGGACTAGTTGCGTAAGACACACATAAGTTAAGGGAGACTCCTTGGAGAAAATTATTCATTTGAAAAAAAACATAATTACAGACATCTACTCCACAACAACGTGACGTCACAGGTCTCCGGGAGTGAATGATGCCGTACTTTTTGCTAGAACCTTAGGGCGTTGATGAATAGAGTGCGGTTAGCGCGGATCGATGTTTGCACCCCAAACGGGGTTTATCGTTTTGTCGGAAACCAATTATCGATAAATGATTGTTTTTCCGTCCTAACACCTCGTTTAGTAACTTCTGGGGCGGGGAAATTAACGAGCTCGGTTACAGGTATCGGCCCCGTTTTATGGGGTTTCGCAAAAGATTGCTTTATTAGGAGTTTTCCTTTTTATATTTTATGTACTTTGTTTGTTTTTCAACTTCCTACTTCGGTGCCGTAATTAGAAAGTTTATTGCCTAAACATTACCAAGTTACGTAAAATATTCATATTTAAGCACTTTAAAATAGTAATATATAATAAATGTATAATCGTAAACAACTGAAACTGATTGCCTTTTGATACGAAATTATCTTTTTACAAAGTCCCACATGATAATAACATAAGACTCTATCGTACAAGTTGGATTTTAGTACCACCAAAGTTATAGAAAGTGGTTACACAAAGAAACTTTTCATTTGAATTATATTAACAAAATCTACTTAAAACTTATTACTTTCAGCGGCGAAGCTTACACATTTTTAATAAGAGTTCATGCAACTTAATATTTTTGTACTTTGTAACAATACTTAAAATTATACGTTACCTAACACTTAAAATTATGGTCTAATTATAAATAATTAAGCGCTCTTCACTTACGAGATTCTAACGTAGAAGACATGCCTAATAAGTTTACATTTTATCACTTAAGTAATAAAAAGAGGGGGATTATGGCATAGTCCACCGCGCTGGCTTAGTTGAAATTGGTAAACATCAGGACATCACATACGTTTAAAAACTTTTTTAAGACTTCTCAAGTATGCAGATTTCCACACGATGTTTTCCTTCACAATTTAAGCAATAAATAAACAATAAACAATAAACGCTTTCTACACTCACAGCCCCACACTAGGTTTCCCTGTGTTGTGGGTGCCATGGACACACACAGACAAATGCACAAACACCCAGACCCAGGAACAGAAATCTAAATTCATCATTTAGATATCTGTCTGGCCGGGGATCGAACTCGGGACCCTTTGCGCGTCAGACCGGTATGGTGACCGCTCCGCCAAGCAAGCGATAATTAATTTCTTATACGCATAATATCAAAACATATGAAGTCAAACAATTACATTTACACTAATATAAATGTCAATACGCCAATAAAATTACATAACGCACGACATGGTAACTAAATTAATAAACGTTATTCCCACTAACTACTCGTATATCCGAACAATGGAAAATCAGATACATCTGTTGTTATTAAATTTGTATAGTTCGTATTGAATTCGTGTTTATTGGTTTAGATAATCTAGTTTAAAAATGTCAAAAGGTGGGTTTATTTATATAACTAGTTCTTATTAGTGATCGAAGTATAACTAATATAATTATTTTGACGTCAGGGTCGGTTGCAGGTCGGCAGCCGTCACAATGTGGTGCTCACGCTGTTGCATTTTACAATTTATTCAACAAATTCAATTAATGACAACGGTTATGGTTCATCAAACTCGTTACAAATTTCATCATGTTATTAATGTCGAAGTCAAAATATATTTTAATTCGCGTTGCAGATAAGCACAACACTTAGCAAGAAAAAATGATTATGTTTGAAATTTTGCATTATTCATAAATGTACTGAATTATTTGGCTTATCTATAAAATTATAATTTGAATATTGTAGAAGACATTTAAGATTTATTAAATAAACTAGTCAGTAACTGAAAAAGTTTAAAAACGTTTAAGATTGACGGATATTAATGAATCAACGGGATAAAAGAGTTTTCAACAGCGTTTCTATATCAAAAAGAGGTTAAAACAGTTTAAAAACCAAAAACCATTTAATCTCTCTACCTTTTCATTCCACTTACAATTCACATCATTTATGTTCTTTTGGAAAAGAAGCGCGCTTTAGAAAATTAAGAGTCATTGAATACCGAGGGGCTAAACGTTAGTCGATAACCCCAGACCACAGTTTTTGTCGGGCCGAGATCCGCCCCTACTTCATAATTACGGCTCCATACCCGACTGAAAGAAGCCTCCTCTGAAAGCCTTTGACGGCGAGAGGGGTATGATTTCACCACAGAATATTCTTGTTTACGGGGGAAAAATTTGAAAGGGTCTTCCGAGCGGGCGGATGTCCGCCGGTTTTTAACCGCCGGCATTTTGTAATTAAACGATTTTCAGCCGAAGCGGGCTCAAATTGATTTTTCAGTTATACGAAATTAACTCTCTTGTCATTTTTATAAATTAAATTTTTCGTGGACTGACAGAGTAATTGACGCCGCTTTTGAGAATAAATGAAGGGTATTGTTCAATTCGAAATACCCATTTGGATTTTAGAAAGCAGATGAAAACGCGCAATGGGTCTCTAAAATAATTATTCAAACGTTTGTTACCAAAATAAAAATTTTGATAATTGTAAAACCAGTTATTTCTGAATGGTAAATGGTTATTGCCGCTCACTGGCATATGTAACACACTCTTCATAATATATAACAGATTCCGCCTGAAGTCAATCACAGCATTTCCGACGGACTTAAATGGTCGCATCAATATAAGTCAGCACGTTTTCGTAATGTTTTCAAAAATAGGTTGTAATAGGCGGGTTTAGCTAGCATTTTCGATTTTAATTTAAACCTTTCTCATTGTAAGCGGATATCGTACTAAGCAAATATCATAACTAAAACTACACATAAAAACATTGTCTTTTCTATAAATAAATCACCTAATCCATGAATGCATACTTCGCCTGAAAGACATGCAGTAACAATACCAGTCGACGCCATACTAGCGGCAAATATTATATATCGAACTACGAACACAATAATAAGCAGACAAAGTGGGCGTGCTCTAACAATGGGCGCCTTTGCCGCGTACATAAGATATCGAGTTACTTTGATATCTCTTATTCTGAGACGAGGTGCCGAACAATGGGTAATGGGTTCCGTTGTCGTTTCGGTCATGTTCTAAACTGTGAATTTTAACGAACCACGAAAAGAGCGGACTCTTGTTCTGAAGCGGCGACTCTTGTCTCGCATATATGTAAATTAAATAAATTATTGTAAGAACTAGAATAACACTTTAACAATATGATCATAAGCTTTAACCGGCTTCCCAAATAATCTCTTTATTTGACTGATGTTGTAGTTGTTGTAACTGTGTTCCATTGTGATTCCTGTAAACTGTATCACAAATGTAGTAGGATACCAGAAGCGAAAGGAGTCAGTTGTTAGTCTCACGTCTCACTGACAATATACCGGTACTTACATTTTACACGTTTCAAATATATGATTTATTACATATAAATAACTAAAAACACGAATTCTCCTTTGTTGTATAACGTTTTAACTTCTAAAACCAACATTTTTAAAAAGAGAAGAAGAGAAAGTATAATTACTGAGTAATCATATCTAAAACATTTTGTAACATAAAATATATTCTCTCGCAAAATATAATACAAATTACAGAGAATGTTCTCATAAAAATTCGGAATACAATATCTAATAATCGCAATTTAATAAATTCAAGTTTCAATCCCGAATTCTCACAACTTAACCGAGAGCGGGGCCCGCAACCGAAATCCTAATTTGACCAGATTAGTGAAATTAACGCCAACGCTAAGTTTTATTACTTATAAAACTTTTCAAGGATAATTTATATCATGTCAATTTTCTGTCCGACAATAATTATATATTATAGCAAAAGATCAAAAATATTTTTAAGATAAAAAATAGTTTAGGTTACATACGAGTAGGTCGTTCCTCAAGCAGACTACGAGTAAAAGAGAATGAGACGGTTTAGCACCTTTTAAGAACACAATGGAAAGTTTTCGGAAATTTATAGTATTATTTTCTGTGCAGTCAAACAATCATTTCTGGTTCAAGACATAGAAAAGGACAGAACAAGTCTCAAGATTTCTAAACCCCAAGCTTTTTTATAAAACTTTTTTCAACCGTGGGAACTTGACTCGTGAAATATATACCGACTGTACTAGGAGAGAATGAATACTGTGTTGCTGGAGAGCTAGGACTTCATGCTCGGGTTCATAAACTTGTTTAGCCGACGTTCGTCTCAAGCAGTATTTTTTCTTAAGAAACAGGAAAGACAAAAGGACCATATAAACTTTTCTCAGAAAGACTAGGACAACAGAAAGGAACAAGAGGTTTCGGAGTGTTTCATGTACAGTGAAACTTGGTTAAGTGGGACCTGGATAAGTGAGAAACCTCCATAACTGGAACTCATGCTGAGGTCCCAACACTTTGGCACTGAATTACCTCTGTTAGTGGGACGAGGTAAACCTCTATATCTGGGATTTGTTCTTTCGATTTATCATCATAGTTACCTCTATAACTGAGACAGCGAGTAAATTTTATATGCATAAACCTCTGTAACTGAGAAAACATTGTTTGTTTACTCATTCTTATTCTACCCACAAATTCCATATTTGATAAAATTTATAATATCGAAAAACATCTGATACTTCCAAACGACAAACTAAAATGACAGATTTTTATAATTGATACATTCTGTTTCCATATTCGTACATACATATTACGTGTAAAAACGTGCTTGAATATTTTTGTTGATTACATTTGTATGATTACCTTTAAGTACATAATATTTTTTTTATTAAAACTCATTTACATACATAACACGTTATTTTATTTAATGATCGCACCTGTATAACTGAAATAACCTGTATTCTCACCTCTATTAATGGAACCCTCTGTAAATGAGACAGATATTTATTTATACCTGTATATCTGAGACACTGGGTAAGTGGAATACCTCTATAAGTGAAACGACATTGCAGGTCCCTTGATGTCTCACTTAACCAGGTTTCACTGTATAACAACATTAACAACAACATTATTATTAAAGTAAAATGTCCGCAACTAAACAACTTTCATTGTGTTTCTTACGAAGACGGTTCGATGTCTAATCCCAATTTTAACAAGCTTTAAGACATTTTAAAGAAAGTAGAACAAAAGGACGACGTTGACATTCCTTGGGTAATATTAGGGCCGCAGAAGCTAGCAGGAGTGCGCACGCTATGCAC
This sequence comes from Epargyreus clarus, assembly GCF_041222505.1. Taxonomy (NCBI): domain Eukaryota; kingdom Metazoa; phylum Arthropoda; class Insecta; order Lepidoptera; family Hesperiidae; genus Epargyreus; species Epargyreus clarus. The sequence continues at coordinate 12,531,549 of NW_027332235.1, forward strand.
ATGGTACGAAACTTCGACATGGGTATCGTTCCTTATGCAGATTGAGATGGATGTATCACGATAGAAAGAGAAGACGAATAATATTATTACACACCCTACCAAATGCCGCCGCTTCAAAAAAGGGTCCCGAATGCCTTATTCATAAAGATGCTAATGGAAATAGCAGTTAAAATTGTAAACAAAACAGGAAACTCGTTCCAAAGAGAAAGAAGACAACGGTAGATAACGATTAAATATTACTTATAAGATGTAAAAAGAGTGCAAAAATATTTCGGAGCTTAAAATAATTTATGAAGAATATGCGAATGATTGGTTGCTTCTCAGCACAAGTCGTACATATATTAGTAAACATGAGCGATGTGGTTTATATTTAAAATCCGCGGTCGCTCGAACGTCTAGGCGCACAGTACGGCGGCCACTTTAAACGCATCCCTCACAGAGGAGTAGTATTTAAAACGTCTGCCTCCGTGAAACACTCTTCCCAAGCGCGGAAGCTACAAAATTACTCAGCAGTTTTATAACGTACTCACTATTTTCTGCCTTTAAATATTCTATTTTTAAGCGCTTATATACAATTTGTATCATTCAAATTTTTATTCAACGTTCTTTCCCTTCCTTTTCTATTCAAAGTCAGCAAAACGTTTTGCAGAAGTGTCACAATAAAAAATTATTAACACGACGACAATAAAAGAATGAAGCGACAGACAGGCGTACAAAACATTTCCTGAACAAAATTGAAGTCTTTCCCGACGTGTTTGGCGCAAATAAGAGTGGAATAAAAAATGAAACCACCAGGGGTGCAGTAACACGAGGAGCTTGCGGCTTGCGGGCGGCGTGGTGCAATATTGATGGGACGGGTCCGGAACGAATAGCCGGTGGCGAGAGTGGTTGGATAAATAGACGGCTTAGCGACGAGCAATCTAGCCCTACTGTCGATCCAATATTCAAGAATTAAACTAAGATTTATAATACGACAGTGCATGATGATATCATAAATAACATTACGTGTTTCATTAAAAAGAAATTTCATCGTTAGATTTCTTTGAAAATAATTTAAAGGACAAATAGTTAATTTTATTAAAAACTCTAACATAATTATAATTGTTTTTTAGGTCTCTCACTCTTTAAGAATTCACAAAATGCCAAAAATTATGTCTTGAACAACATAAACACTGACATCATTAAACGACGTAAGTAAATACATCCCAATTAACTCCAAACTAGAAATAATAAAACTGTACCCTCGTACGTTGGCAGACCTCCGAATAGTTTAGACAGGCGAGATGGAATTTCTCAGAGTCCATCAATATGCACCCGAGTACCCCGGGCTCCAATTCGCGCGCAGTAAATAAACGAGCACAGAATAGATCTGTGCATTGTGCACGCCCGCCTATTGAAGGAATATGAAATAGGGTTGCATCATTCATGCCGAGTTGGGCTATTATAGCCGCGTTGTTACGAAATGGGGAATAATAGCCCGGGAAATTATCTTATAAAGGCTGAAGTTGACTTTTAAATTGGTATGTATTCCAGGTTATGAGGAGGATATTATCAGTGGACACTCAGAGAATAGCAGTATAGAAATGTTTTTATTTACTTCTTTCTTTTGTTTTATTAAAACAAGTATTAAAAGAAAGGTATGAAAATACTTGTAAGATATTACGTATATGTATACACGGTACACCCAATTGTAAAGAATACATTAAGATCATCTTATAGTCTTTATGTTAAACTAAAAGAACGAAATTGCCAAATTTATCTTTTTACGTCATGAGTAGCTCTACCTCTTAAGAAAATATATATTATAGAATGATGACTATAGATTTGGTACACTATAGAACCACATACGAGCTCGACTTCCGGCCATCAATAAGGCCCTTCGTTTCCGGAACCGTCGCCACTGGAAATAGAGCGTGTTCGAACTATTCTACTTTTAAAAAAATAATCCTACACAAATTTAGTTTATATGGCTTAAATTGACATATTTCGATTTAAGCAAATAACTAAATAACATAGTTTTGTTAAAAAGTACATATATCTTATATATAAAATTCTCGTATCACAATGTTAGTTACCGTACTCCTCCGAAACGGCTTTACCGATTTTCACCAAATTTTATATGCATATTCAGTAGGTCTGAGAATCGGCTACTATCTATTTTTTTAATACCCTAAGGGTTGTTCACCCTTAATTTTTTTTATTTATATGGCAACACAACGTTCGCCGGGTCAGCTAGTGATTGCATGTAATCTTGAGTAAATCTCAAACAAAATGCAAACATTTAAAGGTCTGTAGTCGGCTAACTTGTACCTATAGAGGATTACTAAAGTAAGCATCATCACCCTTTTACTTAGTGTGGCAGTCATCAGTCTCTCTTACGTCAGTAGTTAATCTCTATGCGCCCCTAGTGCCTCCATCAACGTGAAATATCCTGTCACTTATTTTTTACTTTATCAGCATTATTTTTTTTTTTAATTTAAATAGAAAAGGCATTATTTCAATATTTCACGCCATTAAACTTACATAAATTATACAAAGAAAAGGTAGGTAATTTATTTAGATAGAACCCTACCACGGAAAATTTAGTTAATTTAATCCATCAAACGGAATAGGAATTATTGACAGATTGTCTATGCCTCTAAAAATAAAAACGACAAGTTTAAATTAAACCTCAACAAACACGACACAATAAGAACAAAATTATGTTATAAAACGATAAAACAGTAATTGTAATGGTACTTGGTAACAGTAATTGTTGGTGAACAATACCGCCGCGGAATGTCAAAGGTTTAACGACTGTAACGGTAGAATCGCTGGGCCACTTCAGGCTTTATTTCCCTACTTCCGTGTCACATCGCCAACGCCCTGACCGTCGTTACAACTTTACGGTGGCCGCGGCGTAATTGAACCTCGTAAAACGGTACTTCACTGGAGCCGTAAATAAAATATCCCAAAAATATAGTAGGTGGCGAATAGCCGGCAGCTTCTGTCTTCCTGGTGTCGTAAAGGGATGACTGGCGAAGTTAAGGGCCGCGGGGCTAAGGGAATAAGTTAGCAACTTGTCACTGTTCCGGATCAGAAGCCCTCACTAGAATTACTTATAAACAAATTTACATAAATAACTTGGAAACTTATTTTATAAAGACCTTGTTACAAAACTTCTTGCCCTTCATTAGTTAGCTATTCAGTAAACGTATTTAAATACCTCTTGCATCCTAATGAGATTTATTTAATTATCTGTACTTGACATGTTATAAATAAGTTTTAATTTCAAATTATTTCTTTTATTCTTATTTCCTAAAATAATTAAAATTCATAATTGTTTTATGAAATAGGAATTTAATCCATTTCTTCGAAATTTCTTAGCTAAACAATTAGAAGACATGGTATCATATGGGACTGAGTCGTTAATATGCAAATTATTCAAATTTCCCGGTAACTGCTCGTAATTATTCGATCTAACCGGATTTGCGTTGCTAAATTAATAGAATATGCATATTATTAATTAGATGATTGTTGGTATGGACCTGTTTGTATGTGCTAACATATAATGGGCACATTTACATACTTCTTACATTTGCATACTTCAAATTTAGTACCGACTTGCCATACAGAAGAGTAATCTGCCTCTAACATCATACACCGAGGTACACTTTTTTAGCTACCCAACGGTAGACTATATAATTTAGACGCTTCCTACACTCACAGCCCCACACTAGGATTCCCTATATCGTGGGTGCTATGGACACACACAGAGACAAATACACAAACACCCAGACCCAGAAACAGAAATCTAAATTCATCATTAGAAATCTGTCTGGCCGGGTACGAACCCGGAACCCTTTGCGCGTCAGACCAGCATGGTGACCGCTCCGCCACGGGGGTCGTCAAACACGAATTTTACACGCACGAATTTTACAATATTTAATGTACCTAACGTTACGTAACTGACCATAGATTAGTAAAGATTACTCACTCCTAACAAGAAAATGTACCCAGTTTTGAGAATTGAAATAGTTGCGTAAAAAAGCTTTGCCACGTCTCCGTGCTAAAATATCCCTAAAATATTTGAAATAATTATGTATTTATTACGTAAATTACGCAGTATTACTTATTTATTCGTAAATTTTCTCTAAAAATGTTTTTATTTGTCAAGAATTCAAAAAAAGAACTTACTAAAATAAGCCGTTTGTGGCTTCATTCAATTTCAAGGCGGCGAAGTATCTTTACTAATCTATGTAACTGACACATTATTTTATAATATAGACTAGCTGACGGCAAACGTTGTGTTTCCATATAAATAAAAAAATGTGAAGGGTGAACAACCCTCATCACTTAGGGTTATGAAAAATAGATAGTAGCCGATTCTCAGACCTACTGAATATGCATATAAAATTTGGTGAAAATCGGTAAAGCCGTTTCGGACGAGTCCGGTAACTAACATTGTGACGCGAGAATTATTTTATAATATAGATATAGCAAACGACCATGCAGTCTACCTAATGGTATAAACCCTATATTAAGAATCCTATTTGAAGTCAATCACAGATGCGTTGATACTCCTGAGAACTAAATTGGGCCGAAGTACGTTTCCCTTATCACACCTATCAAACTTGAACATAGAAGCGTTGAAAACTGCTGTTATTAAGCAGATATAGGCGTGGTGATAAAAACCCTAGACTCAATTTTCAAAGAATTCTACCACAATCCCAATTTCACTCGTGCTACCAACAATCCCACGACACCTAATGTTATTATGTGATAATCAGTCAAACCGTTCGGATTGTAGAGCATACCAAACATACATACACTTAGATACGTACACACAGGATACACTCCAACAACAGTACCCTCCCTTTTATGCTGATCGACAGACTTAATATTGTTGTTCAGTTTTGTCTATGGTTCTACGTATTAATTATCTGTCGTTGGTATTAATTTTAATCTGTAGGTTTAAAAAGCATAGAGATTTATAGTTTGAAATAGTTCGTTGTAGTATCGTTGTCGTCGTGTCGTTCGCGGTGGTGTATGCCGCCACCGGGATAAAACTTGTTCGAGAAGCTTCGGAGTTGTCGGTCGCGCTCGCGCATATTTGTCGTTTTATTTATACTCCGAAGTAGAAGCCACTATTCGTATTCGTAGCGTTTCTTTTAAATTCGCGTTAACTTCATTGTTCGCGGTGCAACGTGCTGTAAGATTGACGCCACGTGAGAAGAGGAAGAAGGTAGAGGTAACCGGTAGACCATTCCGAGGTAAGACTAGCTAGCTCGAGCTTAGGGTGAGTTGAAGGTGCCTTATACCTAGTACAAGAGGCTGCGCCCATCAGCAGCAGGTGAGTGCGTGACCCTATAGCACTTTGCATCTTATTTTCGTATATACAGTCCACTTAACCTTCTTCGGGACACGGTCATCCTGTCCATCGAAGAGAGGAACATTCGGTTCCTTATTTGTTCTAACGGCCGCGGAAATCTTAATATTTTCGGTCTCGGAGCCGAATGCATAACATTTTTGGTCTTCGAGACGTATTCACCACATTTTTGGCCATCGTGCCGGATGTATGTTCACACATTTTTGGTCACTTCGGCGGATCTTAATTGTTCCATCGTCCTAAACACCATTTTTGCTATTTTCCGTCGACCGAACATAACGAACATTGAAATTAATTTTATCGTGTCGTATTTCGCTAAAGGAACGAACATTTACGTAAAGTGGCTTCTAAATTTGTCGTTTCGTGTCGTATTTCGTATTAGATTTGCTATTTTGTATTGCATTTCTATAAAATTTCGTAATTTTCGTTTTGTCGATTAACATTTTATGTTGAGGGTGGGTGTGATTCTTTACAACTCATCACTTTGTTAGTTGTACTTAGGTCCCGCCATCTTTGCGCTATTTTTATTAATAGTCGTTGGTTGTCAGTATTGCATTGCGCCATATTTATTTGTCGTTGGTCATATTGTCAATACTGTCAAATTGTATTAGACTTTGACGTATTATTGTGTCGAAGTCAGCTGTCAGTGACATTGCAATTATTTGCTATTGTTGTCGATTTCGTTAAGTTTATAAACTTATATCAATTAATGACAATGTCTACTGGGGGCAACGAAAGTGGCGCAAGTGATGGGGACGTTAATAGGATTGCCCGGGATTACAGTATGATGCGATTGGAGTATATAGCGGGATCGGATATGACAGGCTGCGTTGAGGAGGACCTTAGGGAACTTTCAAATGAATTCCATAAAGCGCAAATAAATTTATTGCGTTCATTAAGTGCTGCCCAACGCCAGTCTGAAATTGGTGTAACTGCATCATTTGATACAAAATTTAGAAGTGTTTTGGCCCGTCTGCGGCATTTAAATAGTGACCGTCAGATTAAACAAGAAGTAGTTTCGGGTTTTGCTAAGCTGCCTAAAATTAACATTAAGCCATTCGATGGTAAGCTAGAAAATTGGTTATCTTTTAAACAATTATTTGAGTCGTTGATCCATAATAGAAATATTCCTAATGTGGAAAAGTTACATTACTTGTTAACTTGTGTCGAAAATAAAGCGTATGATTTAATCAGGAACTTTCCACTCACGGATGAAAATTATATAGACGCGTATAATACACTTAATAAATATTATGATAAGAAGCGCTATATAACGGCCTCCTATTATCAAAAGTTGTTGTCATGCGAGCCAGTGAAAACAAAATCAGCCGTAGAACTTGAGCGTGTTCATAGAACTTTTGTGGAGAATTTAAGTGTTTTGGAAAAGTTTGGATTACCAGATAAGAACTTCATGTTGTTCCATTTATTTTGGTCAAAATTAGATCGGGCCACAAAAGAATCATTTCAATTAGAATTTAATTCAGATGAGATACCAGAGTTCACTCAGGTTCAGGATTTTGTTGAGAAACAAGTTAGGGCATTAAGTGAGGTAACTCCGAACCCAATACTAAGTAATGTAGGAATATCAAAAGAACCGAAACCAAGTAACTTTAAAAAGTCCAAATCCTCATTTGTCGTGTCGGGAGTGACTTGTGACTTTTGTACTGGCCAACATAGTCTTTCATCATGTAAGAATTTTCTAAATTTAGATATAGATTCTCGATTTAAATTCATTAAAAATAAAAATCTTTGTATCCGTTGCTTTTCGAAAACTCATAGGGTAAAAACTTGTCGAGTCCCTATAAGTTGTGGTGTATGTGGGTGTTCACATAACACATTGTTACATTTTAAAAAATCGGTTACACCGTCCGCTGATAGTAATTCCCAACCTGATACTGAAGTTGTTAGTTCCATGAATAATAATGCACAACTGAGTAATATTGTTTTAACTTCTGTCGGTGGTAAAAGTACAATCTTGTTTTCTACAGCTAAGGTTCTTATAAAAGATAGTTGGGGAAACTTTCAACCTGTAAGGGTGTTGTTGGATTGTGCAAGCGCTTGCAACTTTATTTCGGTACCATGTGCAAAGCGCCTCGGGTTATGTATTAAAAACACTAAACAATCAATAAATGGAATCGGATCTTCTGTTGCTAAGTCTCGTGGTTCACTATGTTGTGAAATAAAATCCTATAACTCAAATAAAATCGATTTTAAGTTTGAAGCTTTTGTTTTGTCGTCGATATGTAGTGACCAACCTGCACATTTTGTTGATTTTTGTGGTTGGTCACATATTAGGAATTTACCTTTGGCTGATCCAGACTTCGCTCGTCCAGGGGCTATTGACATGCTATTGAATGCGGATATATTTGCTTCATCTCTCATACCTGGTCTGAGACGAGGGAGGCCGGGACAACCAAAGGCTCTAAATACTATATTTGGTTGGATTCTAATGGGTGAGTGTGAGGTAGATCACACACACAACTGTCGTAATGGTAAACAGAGTGATTGTTTTTTCGTCGATAACTCTTATTTATCAAATATAAAATTAGATAACACTTTAAAAAGATTCTGGGAAACAGAAGAGGTTCGCACTCCTGTCTGTAAAATTCTTTCGAAGGAGGATCAAGCCTGTGAAAATTATTTCACTAATAATTATAGTCGTAACGATGATGGTAGATTTGTGGTGCCTCTTCCATTCATGAATCCTGCAGTAAAGCCATCGTTCTCACATTCCCGTGAAATTGCTTTAAAAAGATTTCTCTCTCTCGAGCGAAGACTTAATATAAATGTTGAATTTAGAGATGCCTACGTTCGGTTCATGAATGATTATGAGGTTGCCGGTCATATGGAGCAGGTGGATCCCCCGACTTCAAGAGTTGGGAAGTTTTATTATATCCCTCATCACGGAGTATTGCGACCAGATTCTGTTAGCACCCCACTTCGTACTGTGTTCGATGCAAGTTGTAGAGATGCTAATGGATTGTCTTTGAATGATACGCTACTTGCTGGGCCTAAACTGCAAACTAATATTTTCGATTTACTTATTCGGTTCCGTTGGCATGCTGTCGTTTTTACTGGTGACGTCAAACAGATGTATAGACAAATCTTGGTTTGTAGAGATGACACCGAGTACCTACGCATTCTGTGGCGCCCATCTGCTGACGGTCCTATACGTGACTATAGGCTTCGCACGGTCACTTATGGCGTATCATCTGCACCGTTTCAGGCTCTTCGTGCGATCGCTCAACTAGCAGAAGACTCTACCCAAGAACTTCCGGCTGCTTCTACAGTTCTTAGTAGAGACATTTATGTCGATGATATCGTGTCGGGCGCTGACTCGGTAGAGCAAGCTCTACAATTGCGCTCGGAACTCACCAAAATTTTGTCGTCTGGTGGTTTCCATTTAAGAAAGTGGACATCTAATTGTAGTGAGTTTTTCGTTGATCTTCCATCTTCTGACTTATACTCAGAAGAATTTAAACATTTCGAAGAGATGTCAGACCTCTCCTTAAAAATTTTGGGACTTTTATGGCATCCGCAATCGGATGATTTTAGATTTCGTGTCGTCAACCCCGATGACTCTAGGTGCACCAAACGTACCATACTCTCCCATATTGCGCGGATTTATGACCCTTTGGGATTTCTAGCGCCGATTACGTTTTATGCTAAATATCTTATGCAACTTCTTTGGACTTCGGGAGTTTCATGGGACGATAATGTGCCACCTCACATTGCACACGAGTGGTTGCGATTTAAGTCTCAATTGTCGTCGTTAGTTTCGATTACCATTCCTCGGCGTATGGTAAATTCTTTCGTGTCGTTACAGTTGCATGGCTTCTGTGACGCTTCAGAACGTGGCTATTGTGCTGTCACATTCTTTCGTGTCGTTGAGGCGGATGGCTCTACATCCGTTCATTTTTGTTGCGCAAAGTCGAAAGTCGCGCCTTTGCGAAAATTGTCGATTCCAAGATTGGAACTTTTAGCTGCTGTCTTGTTATCTACTTTAATGGAATCAGTGGTAGAGGCTTTAAAACCATTTCATGCAGTTCAAGAACTTTACGCATGGTCTGACTCTACTGTCACTTTGGCTTGGATTAAATCTTGTCCATCCAAGTGGAAAACGTTTGTGGCGAATAGAGTCAGCCACATTCAGAGTAGAGTAGCTCCTGACCATTGGCGTCACGTGAGCTCTAGTTCGAATGCTGCTGATATTGGTTCTCGTGGTACGCTTCCAGCTGACCTCGTTGACTGTTCCATGTGGTGGAAGGGCCCTTCATGGCTTGTAGAGCCAGAGAATGATTGGCCTTCTTCATTATTGGTAGAACAGGACACAGACTCTATCGCAGAAGAACAAAGGATTCTTAGCCTTCTGTCACCGGAAAAGGTGAATCTCGTTAGCGATTTGTTAAATCGTTTTTCGTCGCTTTCGAAAGTAAAGCGTGTTTTGTCATTTTGTTTTCGTTTCGCTCATAATTTGAGAAATTATAAAAATAAATTTGTCGGTGCATTACAGCCTTGTGAGCTACGTCAAGCTTTTGAGTTGCTCATAAAGCAAGCACAAGTAGAGTCGTTTTCGTTTGAATTGGATTGTCTAAGTAAAGGTTCGCCTAATTCGCTACCCAAAGCCTTGCGTAAATTGTCTCCTTTCGTTGATGACGCGGGTATTTTGAGGGTGGGCGGTCGGTTAGCTAACGCTAATGTAGAGTTTACCGTTAGACATCCTATTCTTTTACCTCGTAATCATAGATTAACATTTCTTATTATCGATGAGTACCATAAGAAATTTATGCATCCTGGTGCTCAAACTCTACAAAATTTACTCTCGCAAGATTTTTGGATTCTGTCGCCCAAACGGGCTATTCGCTCCGTAGTCTCTGGGTGTATAAGGTGTTTTCGTGTTAATCCAAATCCTACGTCAGTTCCTTTGATGGGGAATTTACCTTCGTTTCGTGTGTCTCAAATCAAGCCTTTTTCTAGTGTAGCTGTCGATTACGGGGGACCATTCGACATTGCTCTTAGTCGTGGACGTGGTGTGAGGACGTATAAAGGGTACATTTGCGTGTTCGTCTGTACCTCTACCAAGGCGGTTCATATAGAGTTGGCTTCCGAACTTTCTACTGACGCTTTCCTTGCTGCCTTGCAGAGATTCATTGCTCGTCGTGGTCGTTGTAGTAACATCGTTTCTGATCAAGGAAGAAATTTTGTAGGTGCTAGTAACTACCTTGGCTCTATCATGAAGCAGGCTGCGGAAGGCCGGGAAATAAAGTTCTCGTTTAATCCTCCTGGCAGTCCTCATTTCAACGGTCTAGCTGAAGCTGGAATTAAGTCTGTGAAAACTCACCTTTCTCGTGTCATTGGTAAACAAAGATTGACTTTCGAAGAGTTCTATACTGTCTTGGCTCAGATAGAGGCGATGCTCAACTCCCAACCTTTAACCCCTCTCAGCTCTGATGCGAATGATCTCGTTGCTTTAACGCCGGGACATTTCTTAACTTTAGAACCCTTGTCGATGCTTCCCGAAGAAAATCTAGTCGAACAGGTTATACCTGTCACCCAGCGCTGGAAGCTTATCCGAAAAATGCATCAAGACTTCTGGAGACGGTGGTATCGTGAATACCTACATACCCTACAACAAAAGGCTAAATGGGACAAAACTAGCTCAGGAATTAAAATAGGAACTTTGGTTTTGATAGTAAATGAGACAGTTAATCCATTGGAATGGAAGTTAGGTAGGGTTACAGCTCTACACCCAGGCTCGGATGGTGTTTGTAGAGTAGTTAGTGTTAGGACAATGTCTGGCGAGTATAAAAGGCCAGTCGTTAAAGTTTGTCCTCTACCTTTGTATAACTAGTTACGTTTAAACGTAACTTTTTCTTGTCGTAGGTTAAGTAATTTTTGTTGTTTTCGTAAATACGTAGTATTTAGGTGGGCGGTATGTTCAGTTTTGTCTATGGTTCTACGTATTAATTATCTGTCGTTGGTATTAATTTTAATCTGTAGGTTTAAAAAGCATAGAGATTTATAGTTTGAAATAGTTCGTTGTAGTATCGTTGTCGTCGTGTCGTTCGCGGTGGTGTATGCCGCCACCGGGATAAAACTTGTTCGAGAAGCTTCGGAGTTGTCGGTCGCGCTCGCGCATATTTGTCGTTTTATTTATACTCCGAAGTAGAAGCCACTATTCGTATTCGTAGCGTTTCTTTTAAATTCGCGTTAACTTCATTGTTCGCGGTGCAACGTGCTGTAAGATTGACGCCACGTGAGAAGAGGAAGAAGGTAGAGGTAACCGGTAGACCATTCCGAGGTAAGACTAGCTAGCTCGAGCTTAGGGTGAGTTGAAGGTGCCTTATACCTAGTACAAGAGGCTGCGCCCATCAGCAGCAGGTGAGTGCGTGACCCTATAGCACTTTGCATCTTATTTTCGTATATACAGTCCACTTAACCTTCTTCGGGACACGGTCATCCTGTCCATCGAAGAGAGGAACATTCGGTTCCTTATTTGTTCTAACGGCCGCGGAAATCTTAATATTTTCGGTCTCGGAGCCGAATGCATAACATTTTTGGTCTTCGAGACGAATTCACCACAATTGTTTTAAAACATCAATCTTCGATTTTGAGTTATCGATAAAATCAAACCATCCAAAACAGTTTCATAACGAGTACACATTCGATATTCCTCACAGCATCTTCATAGCAACTAGAATCCGACTTCTGTTTCTTTTATCTATATTCCACTCTCATAAATCTTTTTTCCACTCGCTTTTTATGAGAAAGGCAGTCAGTTGCAATTCCTTTTGCATTCAGTCACAAAGTGTTTTCTCTTTTTATTCAATATATTATTCGATACCGTCTCATCAGTCTAGATTTCACGATCTTGCTTCTATTTTATATTTTTAAACCTTGATTAAGTATTGAGACGTGCAATTCGACGTCGATAGAGCTACTCTTGTCAACTTGAAAGGATTTACTGTATCTAAACTGTATCTTTTGAGATTAGAAATGTAGATTTCTGAACGGTTTATTGAAAATAAAGGTTAAATTAGGTGGACAAATATATCGATACTATATCTGTATATTTCGAGGAATTTTATGATTGTCAATTTATATGATATTTAGAACATAACCTATCCTTACCAAGATATCATAGTTTTTAGTGAATTATATGCCAACTTAAAGATAACATTCTTCCACTATAAAGTTAAACGTGATTGCTGCGAGCCTGGTCACAAGAGCTACAGTGCCTTTCAACCTTTCAGGTGTGTCGCACACTAAAGTACATAAAACGCAACACTTAGTACCGATTGTGGTGCGAAAGCCATGCGCTAATGGAATACCAGACGAGAGGTGAACGCGTGCGGTGGCCACCGCGGGGCAACGACATGTGGAGAGCTTTTAAGAGAGCTTTCAAAGGTCTCAATGTCAGATATACAGTAAGATGGTACGTCTGTGTTGACAGGTTTATGCCTTTTTTTGAAAACAAAACAGCTTAGGTTAAAAGAAGCTTATTATAGAACATTCACTAAATAGGAAAAAATTAAGTTTAGCTTATTTTCAGAATTTAGTTCATTTTGCATGTATTACAAAAAAAGCTATTTATTTATATATTAATTGTGTATATATGCAACTGTCCACAATGCAGGCAGAACAATTCAATTACTTTTGTCTCTACGCATCTTTGTAGACTTGTGTCTTTGTTCTCGCTTTACCACTCATTTTTAACCAACACATCATTACTTATTTACAACAAGTGGTTATATCTTTCACGGGGAACTGTATTCGCTATTATAATAAAATCTATCATGAATCTTACAGACAAAAAGTTAAAACAGGCCATTAAAAAGACGCGGCGTAAAAAAGCACACTAAGCAACGAATAATTATTTGACAGTTAAAACTATGTGATCTGATGTAGCTCCAGCACCAAGTATTACATTATCTAAAGATTAACATTGTACTGAGTTTCTTTCTCCTCCGCCGTATTAAAAAAATCTGAAAAAGGTTCTACTTTGAATAAAATATTTTTGATTTAAATTTAAGAGCTGTTGACATATCAACAGATTTAAGTCAATATACAAACAATCTTAACTTTTCAAGTTCTTTATGAAACAATTTTAATATTCCCAAGAGCAATAATTATATCAAGACATCCGATGCCCCGGGAATTAGAACGGATGGCAGGCACAATATTTCCCCGCGGGCCGATCTCAATCTTCATTCTGAAATGAGCAGTAATTGGACAGAACAAAACGATGTCCCCAGATTATAACCGATGGTAGTTGTATTGACTTTCAAAAAGTGCTCTATAAAGAACCTACTTTGAATTACAAAAAATATTTGATTTGAATTTCATTTGATAGTGTGTACCGGTGATGAAAAAATTGAGATTTTATTTCGTTTTCCTCAAATTATTTAATGCTGTTTAGAAATAGAAATATCACATTTCGAGCTTGAACTAGCACCTAATGAGCCCCTAAAAATTGACCGCGTGGATTTTTGTTAGACATTATCAAACCTAGCTTCACTTTAAATCCTTTCATGAAGAAGCGAGCAGAAAAACCTTACAAATCCTTTTATATTCGGCTAACAAAGCACTTAAAATTATATTAACAAAATTTAATTTATTTATAATTTAATATTTATATTATCGGTGTAATAAAAAATATTGCTTATTAAGAATTATTATATCAAACTTATATCAAGCAAAATCTTTACTTCGTAATGGGAAAAATAAGATAAAACTAAAAAGGATTTATTATTATACAAAAAAACTATTTTATCGATACTCAGAAATTAAGATTCTTTAAAATATTTTTCCAAAGGATATAAATTTACTTTATCATTAATAAGATCTTACAAAATGGACTCCGGAGACACAACAAAGTACGCTGAAATTTTATAAAGCAATTCGAGAACGTCTGCTTCAAATTCTTTTTGAAATACAAGAGCAAGATACAATGAGGATACTAAATAATTCGAGATTATAAACATGATAACGCTGAGATAATGGAACGATAATTTAAATATTCTGTGAGGAACGAAACTCAATGGAATGAAAAAATATTAGGCATTATTTATACAGAAACAATAAAATTTACTTATGAGGATTTTTTATATCATTAAAGAAGCAATTGTGCATGCAGTCCACCTGATTGTAAGTGGTACTTCCATGCACATCTGTAATTAACCCCAGATTAGATTCCTACATGAGGTTGGCCACATTTACGTTGTTACTCCTGAGGACTGGAACGCCTCGGATAAAAATGTATGCCTTACCTTCAAACTCGAATACAGGAGCGCTTACCACTGCTGTTATAAGGCATAAATAAATATGACGCTGGTGCCAGCGGAGTCGAACCATAAGTATATGTAACAAAGAGTGCAAAATGATAACGATGATCAAATCATTTATAAAACAAAATATAGAAGTAATCACGTGACCATTTTGTAATAGGCTCTATTTTCAGTTCAAGCTATTTTCTTATTGAACAATATAAAATCCTATAAGAGGACTACAGTTCAGGCAACATAATCTTCTTGACAAACGAATAGCGGTAGCACGAGTATAAAAAACAAAAACAATAATTTTACACCACGTAAAACCAATATCCATGGAATATGATGCGACCGTCGTGCATTTTTTTTGGAATACATTGCGAGTGACTTGTTTCACACAAAGGATTTACACGTTTCATACACACATGACATGTCAGCGGTGAAGCTCTCGGTTGTTTCACCGACGTTTTTGATCCGCTGATACAATCGACCTGCCCAAAAATGTACAATAAGTTGAATACGTCACGATGGTCTCTTACAAATTATGCATCCCCAATAATTCGTGTTTGGTCTATTACTCGCATTATATAGGAATGTCTTATTTATATTATGCGCAGTGCTCACAGCTGGCCGGTTCGCTTGCGTCCTGGTTTTCTAATAAATTGGTTCGTGTACGTCCACCATATTTGACGGATGTTATTTAGCTCCACGGGATTGGCCGGTTCATTCACACGTCCATCCAACCGCTTTGCACACCTGCGGCATACGCCTATCCTTTTTTCACAAAGGAAATACGACAGCGACAAAATCTACTTCACTGCTATGTTGACCTGGTAATTCTCATGTATGTCACATTCTAATAGTTAAGAAAGAAAAACCTTCTAAGGCATATCTCACTAGCATTTTAACGAAAAGTATTATTACGGTTTTACTCTCTTTAGAAGTATGCCCTCCTGGTACTTTTGGATTCATGGCTATTGAATTTCAAAAGCAAGATAAATAAAAAAATCTTAAAAATAAAAATTATTATTTATACGAAATATTTATTTTACTAGTAACTAACTGTTTGAGTATGAATTTTTATGTATTTGCAAATAACATGCGGCGAAAATTTCAGGAACCATCGGGGACCAATTAATTAAATAAGCAGCTTACAGATTCCAGGAACTCATAGCGCAAGAATTTATTATACTTGACACCAAAATAATGAAGTAGCAGGTTAAAATTAAACATTTAATTAACTCAGGACACGATCGATCGAAACTCATCAGGGACCAAATATGGACGTGTGTGACAAACATTTTGAACGGAAACAATTCTTATTATAGGATCTAAAGGCTTTTAAAACCTTCGCTTACTCATACTATACCATCCGTTCACCTCCAGATATTGAGAGAGAAGAAGAAATTGTCTTGTGGTCAATCCAATATAGCCGCTGCAAGGCATGGGTTTCCTTTTGGAGTAAGAGGGGCTTAGGCTATGTATATTGCTAGCCAAGTGCGGATGAGGGGAATTTGTAACCTTCAAAACTTTTATTAAAGAGCTCTCAGGCCGGTTACCTTTATTATTCTTCTTCGTTAAACGACTGATAACAAATTTTAATTGCGCACACAACTTCGCAGGTACCTGGTATTCGAACCCGAGACCTCCGACTGAAAATTCGTTTTCTTATATCTTAAATTGAAAATTAATCGACTGCAAATAATATTGTCAATATACACTATAACAAAATGTTTTACTTTTAATTCCCAATACCGAATGAAATTTACACAAATATTCATTACTGCGTTAATTTATTAAAAAAACATTGCCGACTTGTTTATACAATACGTTACTGCAATTTAAAGCTAGCTTATTATATTTTAAGATGGATTAAAAAGTAAATTAACCAAAATATGTTAAAATATACTCTCAATTGAAACATGCCCGAGAGCTCTTTGTGAATTTTCACGTAACACAATAATATTTCATCAAAGTGTTAATTTTAACTTAATGTCGTGCACAAATAATGTTAATACACCGCTTTAATTGGCTATTTTCACCACCGCCACACCTATTTCTGCCTCATAACAGCAGTATTAAGCACTGCTGTGTTCCGATTTGAAGGGTGTGGTAAGGGAGACATACTTTTCCGAAGCGTACCACCTTAGTCCTCAGGGGTAGCGGCGCATCTGTGGCTGACTTCAGGTAGGAATATCTAATCCTATCTGAGGTTGATTACAGATGTCCATGGGCGGCAGTAGCCACTTACCATCAGGTGGACTGCATGCTCGTCTACTACTCCCATATTATATAAAAAAAGACAAAGTGAACACAGGTATCTAGGTACAAAACCAGATTACCATGATTTCAGCGACTACAGAACAAAAATAAAAATTTAAAACGATTTGAGACTTTTAAGAAGTTTCGTTTACCGAAGATTTATTATCCGTTGTTGTTGATTTTTCTTGCTAACTAATTTCATAGATGTTACATATTGTGATCATTCTCAAACGGAAAGCAAAATGAGATTTTTGTTCACGAAGCATTCTCAACGGAACCGGTCAATACGGACCGGACATAGATTTCCGATTGAAGCGCAAACAATGACATCTCAATCCCCTTTAATAGAGTTCCCAACTGGACGACGTGGCGGATTTTCATTTTGATAAATCCCCTATTTTGATGATATCAACTTAAACTACTTCATGCGACGAAGATACTCTGCAGTAGGTATATCGTTTTATAAAAATTATCTATTGTGATTAAAATTATAATAAATATTACTCGAATCTGGATATCTCCATTTATCCAAGAACAAATGTAAAAACGATATCAAAAAGTTACACTATAACGTTAACTAAATACACTACTTCTGCTTATGTATCCTATTAAAAAACGTATATATACAAACTACACACATACACACACGCACACACACGCCCACATACGCATAAACGTACATCGTCAATTGTCTGCCTATACTAATTGTGTAATCCTGTTTTGGCTTAATCTACAACGTACTGTACTTGTTTTTTCTGTTCCATGGTACTGTATATATTATGAAAATATTATATGTATCGCTATTGGATTACCTAATAAATAAGTCTGTTTCGAATTTGTGTTGTATTTACAAAGTAGACTATTAAATTAAATGTTGAAAATAATGAGTATGTTTTAACATAATAATCAAATTTATATTTTGAAATTACTTTCAAATCAGACATCTCATACGCAGACGAGAGTATTTCAGTCTAAGCTACATAATTATGGCGCTATCATCACCTATGATTTCTACACGCGTACACATAACTCAGATGGAAATTTGACTCCTTAGGTACGAGAAGGTAAGCCACTTAAGTACTTCCTGATGCTTTACTGATACCGTATTACACAACTATGTTACAAATAGCTGTGTACTCATGATAACCTGGTATCTCATTATTAGTTTACGTCCTTTATTAATAAAACAATCCAAATCCAAACATGGACATTTGTCAATTTTAAGTATATAGAGATTGTCAAATGTCGATCTTCGGTAGGCTATCCATTGGATAGATTGATTATTAATATGGATGAGAAACCACCGCGAAGCTTATCGAATATTTAAGTAGTATTTTCTCAACATTTTTTTAGACACGCTAGGGATTGACACTGCTCCCCAATTCGATAAACAATCGCTTGCTTATTGGGAGTGGCAATCAAGCGCCCGCCGCAATTGTTCACACTTCATTATACATAGTTAATTTGCACAAATGTTTTGTCATTTTCAAAATGTTGTACACTATAATGGCATATTTGCATAGATTTGTCACAATTACTTATATTAATAAGTGATTATTTTACTTCCGGTTAGGTTGATATAAATTACCTCTATCAAACGATAGAGTTTCATTGAACAAATGACTACAGTATAGGCAAATATGTTTGCTGTGCATATATACAAAAATCACAATAATTAGACTACTCAAGGATTGCTTATGTAGGAATGTCTTTAAGTCGACTTGGCTAAGCAGAATTTCTCCTTCATTAGTGACATACTATGTTTTTGTTTACATACTTACGAATTTTATATTAAAATACATTTTTCTTCGTTTTCAATCTTAATTAGGAAGATCTTAATGAATACACGTACCTGAAACAAAAACCAAATATAAATTATAACAAAAAGTAAAATGTTACCAAATTAATAAAATTACAGTCAAAATATAGATCTCTTCATGGATACCTAAATAATTGAATTATCTTATTATCAAAATAATATTTCAATTCTGTATTAAAATGAAAATTAGAGATCAACTTAGAAATAGGATTTTATTTGCATTAATACATTTCGTTTAGGAATTAATTTAAGCCCTACAAAGAGGTAAGACAAAAGAGCTATTTAAAATAAGCGGCAATTAAGATACAGTTGTATATCTATTTTGCAATTGTTAACGCTTATCGTAAATCACACCTATTTTGGTATCCGTATCTATATAGTTAAGGCTTCTTTCCTGTCACGCGAGTTTGTATCCGCGAGCGGATTTGGTCCGCTTGCATCGTATCGTTTCACAGACACTTTTCGTGTCATGTAAGCGACGCACGCGGGTCACGAAATGACTGTAGAGAGTTATGTCATGCGTGCGAGCGAGACACCAACGCAGACTATCGCCCGCGTGACAGGAAAAAGGCCCTTTGGTATGTGTGTAGCAAATATTTACTGTGTAATATCAATTTAATAAACAAGTCAAACATTTCAAATAGCAATTATTTTTTCAAAACGCCACATTGTTGTTCAAGTTACAAAATGGAGCCGCTTCGAATCATTTTTAATTAAAATCGTGTTGTTGTGCTACGTTTGTTTATGAATTGTAAATGGACGGAGTAGATTAAATAGAATTCTAGTTAAAAGAGTTTCATTTTATGTTTTAAGTACAGTTCTACTCTGTTTCTACACGAAATTCCAGGAAAAATGTACACTTAGTGAATAACAAACAAATAACATATTCAAAATGTATTATATGCATATATTCTAATGCAGAAATACGAAAAAAAACATGTTTTTTCTTCTTGGTTCTGTTTAATAATATTGTAATTATAATCATTTTTTTTCTTGTACAACTTGACGTAATTATTAATCGTTTGGATAAACACAGTAGCACTAAACACTGCTGTTAAAAGGCAGACGACATAGGTGTGTTATTGGTGTCTCAACAAATCACGAAGTTATTCACTACCTCGAAAAAATATATGAAACCCTGTTTATCCTTGTATGTCTGGCTACAATCATACAGCGTGTACCGGCTAAGCGACCAGCATAATCGGTTTATAGGCTACAAGCAGTATACTGTATGATTAGCAATTCCCCCGCCAGCAATTACAGCGCGTTATCGAATTGACACCGTCATTATCGCAGTAATTGTAGCGGAGCGACCTCCGGGGAGGGCCGCCACATACACGGTAATTATGGGAATTTGATAATCATAGATTACACTTCGTCATTATTATAAGATGTTTATTATCTTTGAACGGTTAAGGAAAAGAAAGGCTCTTTACCCGGAGTATTGTCTTCAGCTGTGTGTGAAACCTAATCATAGTGGACAATGACTCGCGTCTCAGTCGCTTAGCTTATAAATATCTCTGTGTGCGAAGAGCCTAAGACTTTGAAGTCGAAGATTCGTTTTTAAAGAAGTGTCCAGTGTCCAATTCGAACACTAATAGTTTTCGGTGTCAATGAATTGTTTTCGGACAGACACCGGAGGCTTAGAAAAGGGTTCGGTTTTTACCTTAAGGGTATGAAACCCTGAAAAAAGATGAAATTTCTTAAACAAATAAATCAAAATCGTAAAACAAACCTATTAAACAACAAATAGCACAGTTAGCGCATCTACCAAATAAAATCAGTGCATTACAGTACATTGAAAACGTACATTATACCTCTTCAACAGAAATATCACAAAATATGGTTTAATGGTGGTCGATTTATATGTATATTACCTCAAAATCATTTAACGCATCCACGGTGGCTGAACGCGGCCAGGCGTGAACTCAACTCATTTTCATAACAAAATAATTTATCCGGCGCGGCGCCAGTGCGTCAATACCAATTAACCATTTAACTGGAAAACCACACACTACGTCATTAATTATGCTCTTTCATTAACCTTACTACCCAACTTATATAATTGTCATTTACATTATTTGTCGTTCAAAAATTACAGTGTGTCTCGAATAAATAAGCAACATTCCTTTAAGTTTATAGCGAAAATTAAATTATAATTATTTTTTTGCAAATACTGTGTGCCATGAATACTGTGTGCTCACTATAATCTTTCACGCGAAAGGCTTTGGGGTTTAACCATTCAAGCACATACATTTTTCGTACTCGTACATTTGCACGTATGCTATATGCATCCATATGCTCGAACACATGCCGCAAACCCCAAACCTCTACAAACGCACATACATGTGGACGCGTCACAAGGCAGGGCTGGCGGCAAAGTTTCTTTGATTTTATACAAACTGACAATCCACTGGAATGTGACATGGCATTTGACTTGGCTTATATATAATAGCAAATATTTATAATGTCATGCAGAGCTGCGCGCACGAAAAAAACTACACGGATATAAATTTGACTTCACTTACTATTGTTATTCTCGTATTATGCTTGGACAGCACTGAGATAATCGTCACACATAATAAACTATTCGTATCGTTGCTATAATGTTACATTTCTGTATATTATTATGAGACGATGTACTAGAAGATTTTATCAATTATATAACTTGAGTAAGAATAAACTTTTTAGTTCACACTAAATCTAAACCTACTAAACTCTCTTTGACTACTAGAGAAGCAGTAAGCAGTGGTACAATCGTACATTGATAGCTTTATAAAAGGTTCTAAATTATAAGACAGCTCTTTTACAGAACTAATAAAAGATATCGAATTAGAATTTGAAATTCTAAATCCATCGACATTTGTAATCTAACTTACATGATAACGCAGATCACAAAAACAATATTCATAGTATAATAAGCCTATAATAGGGATTATATTACATCCTCCTTTATGTGCCTAGCTCTATTAACATAAGCCGGGCTGTACATACAGTGGATTTAGCAGGACCGCAATCAATAAAGCTATAGCAGTGTAGCCGACGTAATCGCTACTTAGTCCACAATGTAACCTCATTAAACTGCGAATACCTAGGGCCGCTTTCAATTTAGACGATTTCAGTCCGACTGACGCACGACAAGCGTACAGTTGCACTGCACACGGGCGGCTTTATTTTTCATACAAACAAAACGTGTGAGAGAGGTCTGCCGGAAGTGTCTTAGTTAGTTGTTAGTAGGATAACAAGCCTTGAGATTGAAAAGCTGTCAGCACATTGCATTTATATCTACATATCGAAAAATAAAATCGTATCATTGTCTACAATGTGTATGAACGTATTGATATCTTCCGTAACTCGACGTGTTGAATGTCCGTAGATATAAATGGAGCCCTTATATGAATAGCCCGTTTAAAAACGTAACCGTCCCTGTGTATTATGACAATTATCTGACTATAGCGCGGTTGGAATCCGACTGAGATCGTTTAAATTGAAAGCGCCCTCAGAGACTATTAATATGACCGAAACGTAACATTACAACTTTGGAGCCACCGTAAAATGAGCTCAAAACAATTAAGGTAAAGCCAAGCGTTACAAAACATTGTAATTGAAAGAAAGTTTAAATTCGTGTTGCCGTAAAGGCTCACCGCGGCCGAATACTTTGTACGAAATAATTGTCTCATTACAGAAACAACGTTACGTTAAGGTGGGTACAGACTGTTGTAACGTACCATGCAATGTAACATGAAAGGAGCATTTCCTGAGTGTGGACACAGCGCGCGCTCGAACTAAGCATGTACTCGCATCGATACCACTCGCATCTGTTTCCAGCATGCTCGCGGTGAAAATAGCTCAGTCTGATGACAACACCAAAAATAATGATCGTGACGACCAAATATTAGCGACGATGATTGTTGACGTCCGAAAAAACCGACAAATGCCGTGCGGCGCGCACGGGTTGAAATGCTCTGTTCGCGCGCGTAACCCGTCTACACTATGGGAATTCTGTTACATTGCACGATACATTGCGGCAATGTGAACGGTAAATTCTGTCACTGCGTGTTACATTGCATGTTACGTTACAACAGTCTGTACCCACCTTTAGAGAACGCTCCTAAGCAGATTAAGCTGCCGGCTCCAAGTTCGTAGGCAACTTTTTTTTCACCGTCAAGAGAGGAATCTTAATGAGTCTGTGAAACTTTTAATTAATTCAACGCGTTAAAGATGGGTACTTTAAACATTTTGATGAGAAAAATCACGGTGCGGATTTTTTAAATTTTTATAACAGTGTAATTTGTAATGAACTGTAGTGGCGTGCCCTTGGAGGTTTTTACATCAACAGCTGCTGTATTCAATACTAGTTTTTGCCCGCGGCTTCGCCCGCGCTTAAAAGAAAATAATATAACATACTAACATACATAAAACTGAAAATTCGTACCTTAACTTTGTTAAAGATCATCACTTGATCAAATGCATAGTTTACGATTCTATCCTTACTAATATCGATTAAAATAATCGATGTTTTGGGTTCAATAGATCGATTCTCCGATTAACCAATCTTAGATCGCCATCCCTAGTTCCCGTGGGATTTCCGGGATAAAAACTATCCCATGTCGTTTCTCGGGTCTCAGACTATATTTGTACAAAATTTCATTAAAATCGGTTCAGTGGTTTGGACGTGAAGAAGAGACAACCAGACAGACAGACAGACAGAGTTACTTTCGGATTTATAATATTAGTAAGGACTAGTAAGGATAAGGATTTTCGTATGGAAATATGAATTTTTCACTGAATTCGAATGAACGCAGTATATTGTTTTTAGACAAAATGTAACACTCGTAAATAACTACTATTGCCATTTTTTGTAAAGATCCGTGGGTTTTAAATATTGTCATCATTCTGGTAATGTCGTAGTTCACGTGTCTCATCATACTCCTAGTACTTATATTTAGTGGTAAGCATCAGTCTACCATAAAAGGCGACATGAGGTAAAGTAAATATCTTTAATGATAAATGTAAAGATATTTTATGTGTTTATTACCTTATCTTGGCAAAGTCCTTAGCGTTTTCCAAGGCAGGGAATTTTAATTTGTGGCTGTGAGTATAAAAGCGTTTATGATTTTGTACAGTAACCAGTCCCAAGAAATATCAACACATTAAGTACTATAACTATCCTGTTATAGTAATGTCAGACTATTTGAAACCTAATAGGTATGTGGTTTATAAATACACTGTTACCTGCAATTACGCTGGACAAAATCCATTAATGGAATAATACGTAGAGACAATGCTCTATTGTCGTACAATAGGTTAATTTAGAGTATTTTAGAGCTTATTACATTATTCCTATTGTTACCCGACAGTTAATATCTAAATGCTGGACTATTTAACGTAATCCTGTTTATCAGACTGCTTCAAATGATATAGAGATTATTCATATAATCGTTTCAGTGGAAGGGTGTTGGATGCCGGCTATCTTACAAGTGAGTCAACCATCCTAGTCCGAAGTGGCATTT
The DNA here is from genome assembly GCF_041222505.1 of Epargyreus clarus. Taxonomy (NCBI): domain Eukaryota; kingdom Metazoa; phylum Arthropoda; class Insecta; order Lepidoptera; family Hesperiidae; genus Epargyreus; species Epargyreus clarus. The sequence goes on from NW_027332235.1 coordinate 12,555,780, forward strand.
ATGATCGGTTTTAGATACAATCCTTGATCTATTTGGAGTTAATTAGATATGTCAAGAAGCGATAGTGATACCTTCAGGTGGACTTCACGGTCTTGTACTAATTCAGGGTTATAAAATAATCGTAGACAATTCTTTTTTATGCATTTTTGATATTTAAGTAGGAGCATTGATTTCTTGTTCCTATATGTATTTTTTATTTTTTTTTTATTTATAAATAAACGCTTTCTACACTCACAGCCCCACACTAGAATTCCCTGTGCCGTGGGTGCCATGGACACACACATAGACAAATACACAAACACCCAGACCCAGAAACAGAAAGCTAAATTCATCATTTAGATATCTGTCTGCCCGGGAATCGAACCCGGGACGCTTTGCGCGTCAGACCGGTATGGTGACCGCTCCGCCACGCGGGTTGTCATATCACATGATATACTCGTATTATGATTTTATTTATAGGTATAAACTTAATATTCTAATCCATTTTAGACTATTGAATTGACATTGTATTATTTAAAAAAAATAATCAAGTTAACTTGAAAACAATAACATTTCCTGAAACACAAATCATTCGACAAACATTGTCTGCGAAAGCAATAAAGTTACTACAAAAAAATGCTTTTCTACGTGAGATCAAAGAGAGAATTACTTTGATGTTATATTACGTACGTAGGTGGCGCTGGAGTGCCAGCTTTGTGTACAGATGTGGATGACAAATATTGTATAGATTAATAATGATTGATACAAAGGTTTCCATCAATGCAGCTACATCAAAGGGTGGTCCCATCAATGGGGTGTATTGACAAAGCTTTTCAATACAATGTGAATATATTAATATTGGAATCGCCCCCGCATATACCCTACTATTTCCACCACGCGGTAAACAATAGCCTCTGTTACTAAAATATGAAAATATAATTTAAGTTATGTCTTTGAAACTTTTCACATTTCTGTATCATAAAGCTGGGATTATGAATACACAAACTTGAAATTTTGTGGATTTCAACATCACTTTATGACAATTAATTAAACCTTAATTTAAACCTTATTACAATATTATAATAACTTAAACTAAATTTAAAACAAATATAAATACAAATATTTACAGTAATAAAAAAAATAACTAAAACTCTAATAAATAAAATAAATGAGCCAGATCGCTGCCCCGCGGTAGTGTACCCAAGACACTAGCAGCATTACCTCGTTGTATTGCCAAAATAACATCACTTCAGTAAGATAAACAAACTTAAGAACGAAACTATTTATATTTTAAATTTTCAACGTTATAAACATTTCTTCATGGAGAGTTAACAATGAAAAGCGATAAAGCCGTCGCCCCGCACCCCGTGCCACCCAACAAGAACTCAGAACTCCCAAGTCAAACTGAAACTTCAACTGAACTCCCAATAACTGAAGATTGTTCGAAAGACAAAGAAGGGAGAAGCAATTAATAAGCCAATATGTATCTATTGAATTAATGTAAAGCGGGCCGGAAGATCCGCGTTGGGGCTAATTAATTGTAGGCTCGATCGGCTTAAAGCACTTTAAGCTGCCATCCGAGCTCACTACGCTAATAATAACTACATTAGCGTGTAATGTGTTTATTATGACTACACTGGTTCCTCTAAACAGCCTATTACTGCACGAGTAGTAGTATATTCATATAGTAGTGACGTTTATGAATTTAAGTAATAATAAAGAGTACTGGAGTCTGGGATGATTTGCAATACCAGAATAACAGTGTAAGGCGGTAGAATACGCACTTTAGGAAATCTATGGCTTTTTAAATATTTTTTTAACAATTTCTTTTATATCACTTTAAGTAAAAGAAATGGTAAATGTAAGGTAAAATATAATTAAATGTAATGTGAGGTAAAAATAAGTCACTTAGCCGCCATCATACTTCAATCGCAAAGTAGCACTTGAATTTTGATATTAATTATAACAAATGTTAAATGCTCACACCTACAAGTTAATTGAAGCGTATTAAACACGTGGAATTAAATTATTAATAATTTTTTATGCCCCAGCTATCAACTTGCTGAAATATTTTTATATTCATTACACGAGAATTCGTTTATTTTCACGAGAATGTAAGATTTCAACGGATTTTCATTTATTTCCACAATAATATTCAATTTTAAACATTCTACTATTTTGGTAAAAATATTTGCGGTAAAAATGTTTTCAGAAATACGGATGGTACGTAGGCGTATAATTAAAATTATGTATGATAAATAAATATATTTTTTGGAAAATTATATTTACAATATTTATGTGTTATGAACTTTTAACATAAACAATGAGTATTTAATTAAAGGATTCAAGTATTCGTACAAGTGTGCGTATATTAATGATATAAGTGAGTAATATAGGATGTGACATAATAGGATGTAAATGGTAACAGACTTACATATAAGCCGACCATGGTACTCGCAAGTGGCAACACATCGCATCTGTTATCGACTTTAAATAGAAACCCTGTTCTATATTTACATCGTTATATTATAGTTACATATGACCATACGGTTATAATTGACTACAGACAACTGAATGCTTATTTGAAACTTCATCAATGTTATTAAAAAGTTAATATGAAATACGTAATAAACAAAACTGTCGACCAATAATTTTTGATTATTTTTAGTTAAAATATAAATAAGTTCGTTCTTCCAAATAGCATTTAAAAACAGCTATTAGGTTTAAACTTCTAAGAGCACCCACTGAGTAGCTCTACGAGATAGCTACGAGCTACGGCGTAGAGGCGTCCTCGCTACGATCCATTTCATAGCCAGGCGCCGCGACGGCGCGGCGTCTCGTGACGTCACCGATGAGGTCCTTGAGCTCTTCCAACTGTTTGTGTTGGTTCACTGATTATTATATTAAATTTCGAATTGAAATCCTCTAAGTAACTTTTAATTGAGATACAATCAAGTCTCCTAAATAAATTTACGATCTCTTGAAGATAAATAAAACTGAACAAGAATAAATCATCCATAACAAAATGAGAACGATAACAACATAATTTTCTCTCATTAGTGGCGTATTCCGGGATGTACAATGACCCCGTCTCTTCAGCAATATTCCTCGATAATATTTAATATTCGATTCCTACAGAGAGCAACAAACCTTGAATGAATACTTGAGATTGAAGCCAACGATGGATTCAATATCGAGCACCCTTCGCGAACAAAGCACAATGCTACTCATTAAGTCATAATCAATCAACGATACTATCTTTTGTAGTATAAAAATAATGAGATTATTGTACATTTTCATACTCCTAGTATTTTAAGTTTACTGCAGTGCTACTTGCCTGCAATATTAATTAACGTTTTTATTGACTTCACTGCAACTTAACTGTTAATGATTTTTTAATTAACTTCCCACTTTTCTATTCATCTTACCATAGCTATAGACGGAGGTTAAATGTCTATTTATTAACACAATTAATGTACAATTTGCTTCAAGTTTTGTATTACGGTGAACGGAAGTTATTTTTCGTTGTTGTTGTTGTTGTTGTAGTTGTTTCAAGTAGAACTAAGTTAATTATCTTTAAACCTCCAACGATAACACCGGAAGCCGGAAGTAGGCGAGCGGCAACAGCGTAACACACGATGTAACACACAGCTTACATCCGCCAGTGGAGCGAGCCCGGAAGTGCTCATGCACGTAGATAATTAAATCCGTATCAAGTTCCCACAAATCCCCGAGCAATAAAGAACTTGGCTGATGAACTAATAAACTTCCGAGCACCCGGTAGACATGCGATCTCATAATCTATGTAGTGTTGGTTATCTTACTTGCGAATGTTAAATTACTGGGTGGATTATTAATTGTAGCTGTATTTATACTAAGTAACTCATTAAACTAAGCACTGATAAAGTGTTCAAACATAAGACAAGCTGAAATTTATGATCACTTGTTGGAACGGTGAAGTAAAACATCGCGGCCACGTACGTTTAAATAACATGTACAATGATAAGCATATTTTTTCTTCAATTTTCAATCAATTTATGGTGGCTTACAGGTGTTCATAGACAATAGTGATCAATAACTCATCAATCAATATATCATTTAGATTGGGTACCAACTTCCTTCCTACATTTACATAAGAAACTAACTGCCTTTAGTTATGGCCAAACACCTGTGTCCAGCAGCGGCGCATATAGAGCATTGTACTACCTTTACAGAACTAAAATCCTTCAGTTATCAACACAAACCCGTACCCACCGAAATAGAAAATTTGCAGCCTAAAAGTATATATTCCTACTAGTTATGTATAGTCACGTATAGTATACAAGTAAGCGCCACAAAATATGACGCCCGCTTATAATAGCCAGGTTTTCCGCTAAATAAATGTATCATCCCCGACGCTTAACGCCAAGTGAACGCTTTCTTTGGAAATAACCGTTGTTGGTTTTATCCTGCGCTCTGGAAGTATCTGCAAGGACTTGCTTGTGACAGTTGCGGGTTAGGTTAAGTTTGTATTAAGATAAATAGTACTTTTTTCAGAGGGCTTACCGGATAAAGCTATTTTCACACACAATTTTATTTTTCACACACAGTAGTGTCTTGTTGTGCATTCTTGTGGTAGAATGCCGAGACATGAAGATGTTTTAAATTAGATTTCTAGTGTGTCATCTATGACTATCTACAAATAAGACTGCTTTTTTATTTAACCTCAGAGTTTTATATCCTCAGTATACACTTAGCATCATTTTACTGCACGCGTATTTGTAAATTTCTTAAGAATGACTACTTTTAAATGTAAAAGTTGCTTTGTTTATAAGGTTTTTGCTTCTTCATGTTTTAAATCCTTTACTGCCACGTAATTGTCTTTACTTATTTTCTCTTTGATACCACCTTTATTCAAAATGTCTGATTAAAAGTCAGCGAATCGTTTCCAACGTCGACTTCGAGTTGTTCCAAGCTTCTCAGCATTCTGTCACTGACTTTGACTCCGAATTGTACTAAGCTTCTGAGCATTATGTCCGCCTAGTTAAACCCTCCACTTGGAGAAGTTAGAATTGTCTAAATTTGTGAACTGGCTGACCTCGCAGTCGGATCCGACTAATCTAATTAAACTTAACGAATGTTTGACAGAGCTGTCTTGGAGCTGGCGCGAGTTAACGGGTTTACGTGGTCACGGTACTTCGGGAACTTGAAGTGACCAAACACATTCCTAATGCACAGACAGTTTCCTAGTTTAATCGGTTCGTATTCCAGCCTTGTTTGTGATTCTAGTGATGCAAAATTATCGTCCTTGAAGAGTCACCAAATTCACTTTACTAATTTGGCAGCGAAAAAAATGTTATATGCCGACCCTTACGACAATATACTCAAAGGCATGTGTAAGCATTACATAAGTCTCAAAGAATAGTAATATTTAAGAGATCTTCTATAACAAAAGAATAAGAAATAGAAATACAATAATGATATCATAATACAAATAGCTATAAAAATGGTACTATAAAAACATACATACGTACCTGTGTTTGCACGCTGTGATATCCATTCAATTTGTAATAAATGTGGGTCAAGAAGAAATGAATGGGGCTTTAACTCGTATTGATCCGTGTAACTTTATACATTTCCAATTAATTTTAACGACTTTGAGGCCGATTGCAATTAAAAAGTTTCAGAGGCACAAAGTTCAATTGCTATTAATATTATAGTCAACAGATATTATTTCAATGAAAATGTATTTTTAATTATGTAATAATTAAAAAAGGGATTGTAAAATTAATTGTAAATTTATTTTCCTAACGAGTAATTTTATGATATCGTCGTTCGGGTACTGTGCTCTAGGGTAATATTAAAATAGTTAAGTACCCTTTTAGCCTCTTCATATAATTACTAGGGATTTAGCGCGTAGGTTGAGCTCGCCAGGAAACTTCCAGTGAAATAGATACTTTAAAAAACTTGAAGTTGGGGCGAGGCGTAACAATTCTTTGTATCGTTGTAAAAAGTTCTTAAGCCAAACCTCATATAGAACTAACTCGAAATCACTACCCTTACCATGAGTTTTTACGTTTCGACAAATATAACTGTTTTGGTATTTGTTTACGTATTGGTCCATACAATTTCCAAGTTCTGATATAATGCGCTAGGGGCGCTGATTGGAAATAGTATGGGCGAATACGTAAACAAATACCAAAACAGTCATATTTGTCAAAACGTAAAAACTCATGGTAAGGGTAGAGTAATTCCCATTTCCTAATAGGCTCCTTGTAACCGCATATGGCATGGACACTTTTAGGTATGTGGTACTAAATAAGTATATCAATATTTTTCATGACAGAGTAATCAGCACCGTTTATAAATAAAAATATTCGACATAACATTTACTTAATAAATGATAGCACCCCTCTTATAAACCGCCCGTTGCTACATAAACTGTATATACAATTTCAAAAGGAAGCTCCTAAACGTTGGCTTGGTTAGCACACAACGTTTCACCATTTTGAAAAGAGGCTTTGACGGAAATATGAGAAACATGAGCGGTCTAAGATAGCGTTCCGAGGAGAGCAGGACCGCAAGGCGCTTATTTATAATGCATTGTGGATCGTGCGGCGAATGCTTGACGAGCAATGTGTCGTGAATAGGCACCTGTCGAGTGTACAGCAGTTCTAAGGAAAACGAGACAGCTATATATATCTATCCTTCACTATCTTTTAAACTGTCATCTTCTTGTACAAATTATTTTAAAAATCTAACTATATAAACCTTCAAAATCTATGATTGCAATACCAGGCGACAATAACATCAAGAAGGTATAAAGTATGTGTAAAGAAATACGCGTTAAATGCCCAACAAAAGGGTGACAGGTGCCTGATATATAAAAGAACAGAACAGAAATATACGTTTGTCTCATATTTGTGGGTGGGGTCTATTATTTTTTAAATGTATACTTGTTGCTGTTGGTCGCTATGGAGCCTTACGTTCATTGAGTGCGTAATTACGTTGTTTGAGTGATCTGAAGCGAAAAATATGAATTAAATATTTACAAAATGCTTGTGACAATATTATTAGTCTCCCAGTGTATACGAGATTAATATTAAAGTTTATCTTGATTATCTCTTAACTACTTATGCGTATGCGCGGACTCCATTCCATTTATGTTTACCTGGTGCTGAACGCATTCAAGCGTGTTAATAAAAAAGCTTATAATAACATTGTTATGGTAGCTGTTTAGTACCGTCTTCTTTGGGTACGTTAGTATTTGAAATAAAAATATGATAACTTAAAATAAACCAAAAAAATCCAATAGGCAAGACACACGAAATGTACACAAAAGGAATACACAATGAAAACCTTATTTAAATCAATGAAATTCAACAGTGAGGCAAACAAAATATTTCGTCAGTTTTCGTATATTCGTGAAAAATGTCGCCCGAGGCGTAGTTCGGGAAATAATTTGACCGTATTGTGTCGTGATAGATGTTTCGAACAATATTTTGTGAATGTATATCAATTGTACATTGTATTGATAACAATTTATCGTATAAAGGATTACGAATCGGGGCAGGGCTGGAACGTTATAGGCTGCATTTGGATACGATTTTCCGCATTGCACAAGTTGGGAGAAAGCCAATTTTAAGCATTGAATTTCAAATGCTATGCAGTTGAATTTTATAACGGTATTTTTAGCAAATATTTTCTATTAATTCTATTTTTTCAAAGGTATTTCGAATGTCCAGTTTGAAGTACATTATTTCCAAAAAGAATGAATATATACCTAAATAGAAAAAATTAGTTTAAAAATTTTGCTTTTTACAAAGTATGATGTTATTTTTTTATATATACGTCTTAATTTATTTATATTCCTAAGAAGAAAAAAAATATAAATAAAGATGATAAAATATAGAATGCTAGCTATGATCCGCGTCTTTACACGCGCCCGCTATAATCCTTTCTTATTGGACGCCTACGTCATAAAATATGAACCAATTGTCCAAATTTCATTTTGTCAGTGAGTATCCTTTCGCTTATTTATAACGTAGAAACTGTAGCTGAATCTATAGCGTAAGTCGTAATATGCCTTCCATCTTACTTATTATTCGATAGTTCATCTCCAATCGATCACCCGGCAATGTTTGTGAAACTAAATCGCGAGGTGTTGAGGGACCGAGCGAGCGCCTCTTATGTTTGATCTGTTGAAAGCAGGAAGCTTGCCTCTACTTATAGTAACACGTCCGCTTATATTACCTTCCACCTTTATATGTTAGCAAAACAAAATATTTATGATATAGGCAACAAATATACGAGTATACCAAATAAAAGAAAAAACATTTATAAAAATTGTTACGACTAAAAAATATATAAAATGTGGATTAAAAATATACGAGCACAGAGCTAATACCGTAAAGTAAAGCTTTCATATCAATTTTAATCTGGTATTTTAGAGCAAAAATTTTTAACTTCAGAGCGATGCAAAAATACGCTTAATTCACTCTTAAATTATTTATTAATAAACATATAGGCTAAACCGTAACAAGTGGGCTCTATTGTTATAAATACACGAATACATCTTACAACACAAAATACTTAATATTTCACATTCTATCTGCATAACAAACTCAAAACTCGGATAAAACATTTTGCATTCCATTTTACATTCGAGCCGAGTTGAAAACATCGAAGAAGTAAATTCGCTCCAGTTCCTTGGAAAGCGGCAACGCCGCGTAATAACAATAAAATAAAAGCTGCACTAGCAGCCAACGTTCCCGTAACACAGATTTAGTTGTTACGACAAAAGACTCAATTCGATGAATCCGGCGGCATAATTCTCAAAGAAACAATAAGTTCGATTCGCTCCGTAGTAACTTCCTACAGCGAACTGTTCCAACGAGCGAAGTTCATTGTACGTGAGCGCGTGGAGTGGAGAACAGATACCGGCCAATGAAAATAATCTTCAAAGTTTTTTAATTATGTTGGAGGAGGCTCAGGCGTTGTGAATACGCCCTCGGGAATGCTTCGAAATTATTTACTTTTCCGGCTTCCTCGATAGTTCCGCAGTCATATTTCAACTTACCGAACTAGAAATAAAACTTTCATGGAACAACAACGGCTGAACATTTTTAAAGAAGATTTTTACTCCAGTTCTTTTCGTGTATTTTTTGGCTAATTTGTTGACTTAGGTTTTTCTGTGAACTGTCTTTTGCTACCGCAAATTTATCCACTTGTAAATTATTTCGAAGGAATGATAATATTTTGATAGGAAATGTAATATTCTTCCATCAAAAATATTTCCGAGGCACTAAAGTTTAATTAGAATTAAACTTTTTGCAAAGAATATTTTCTGGACTTAGTTCATTTCGTGATTACTCATCGCAGTTAAAGCCCTACTATATTTAAATTTTCCACGATATTCGGGACATTATAAAGCCTGTTAAACCAAATCACATTCTCAATAATTTAAATTGATCAATAGCTAGACAAACTTAATCATCGATCGGTGATTATATTTATTGTTCATAAAAACAAAGTCCAATTGTAAATAGCTTAGATATTACTTCCTATTCCAAAATTTTATACTGCATGGTATCCCATGTATTTCAAAATATATTTTAAGATACGAGCATTCACGTCGATCTTTCGGTTAACCCAATAGCTCCGGGGAGGGTCATTTCTAGAGCCGAAACTACGAGTAATTCTTGTTATTATTCTCTGTTGTTTTGGCTGTGTTAGAAAATATTTGACAACCTTGATCACTGAAAATCTAAACTAAAGTAACTTACGAAATAAGACGTATAAGCGACTGTTCTCTTAAACCTGGCTTATACTGCAGAACATTACTTTAATAATTTTCTGCATTGGAAAGGAATGTAGATCTTAAAAAATGCCCTGAATAATAAAAGTTACAGGAGTGCGACGACATGACGCATTTTACCAAAGTTCAAAGCCGGCAAAGCATTGGCGACTCCTTTGGCTTTGAAAATGTACCTAGGCTACAGTGCTTGCTCCGGTTGCGTTCCTTTGGAGATCCCGGAGCCCTCTACGCAGCGCCGAGGACGGCCACCGGGGGGGTTTTAGTGCGGTAAGAATCCCACATAACCCTACGTCGCTCCCACGACACTGGGTACCTTTTGAAGGTTTCACCCTCGAAAACAAAAAAAAAAAAAGGCTACGGTGCTTGCTCTCCATCAGGTAGCCTACCTGAATTTCCACCGATCTTCTTTCTAGATGTAGATATTAAGAATTGTATGATTAGTGATTACTTATCCTTATACCTACTAACATTAAATAAAACAAATCCTTTTTGAGCAAACGCACACAGCTCCTAAACCCGTGAACGTATTCATTGAAGAGGCATCTGAAACTCGAAACTATGCCCGCAAACCGACTGACAGGGATAAACACATAGTGAGCCGTCCAAACAAAATGGCCGCCTCGTACAATCTTCACGGCAACCCAAATTGTTGGGTGGCTTTTTGTTATTCTTCACCTGGGCGTGAAAAGGTTTTCTGTGTACAAGTTATAATCCTCTCTTTGATCATTGCAGACCTATTTACTCGACCATACTTTAATACCCGCTACATAAATTATTTTTAAAATGCGTAATGGCAAAACTTTCCACTTTATGTTTTCTAATAATACACGAGTATCTCTTAGGTATAAAACCTAGATTTCTTTACGGCCAGAAGTTTCTTCAGTGAAATATCTTCATTGCACTCGTAGTAACTAATCTTGGTAAAACTTTGATGAAGTTATAAAAAACGGCCCTCGGATGGAGTTGGTTTATGGCGGCCGGCTCGTTACGGCCGCATTAAAGTTCTTCGGCAATAAAAGGCAGACGTATTCCGCGCCTGGCCAGCGTTCATCTTCGCGGTATATGAGCCTCTCATAGCATCTTTAGAAACATCTGGTTACTATCACATTATTATTTTACAACGAGATTTGAGTTTGTTTACTATTCTCTACTGAACTACTTTATCACAAATGCGAGCATAGTTTCTAAAAATATGAAAACTAAAGTAGCTATTAATGACATCTAGTGTCAATAAAAATCTGTAAAAGAATACATAAATATCGGCAATAAACAAATTATAAAATGCATATCGTGAGTACCCGTTAAATAATAAAATGTCTCAATTCCGCGATAATTTTAGTCTAAAATCAAGAATACATTAATCACCGATACGGTCGAATTTTGACTACTGGGCGAACTTTAACATAAACAGTTCAGTATTTCGGGCCATTTTAGAAATAATAGATTGTTGTGTACTTTTTCCCCAAATTCAATTTTTGGTAATCAAAAAATATTTCAATTGTAAAGCTAAAACTTTTAACACAACCTACACATTTTTTGGATATGTGAAATCAACATGTAGACAAACGTTATCATCAATGGATAATGTTGCTAACGACCTAACATTCGTACCATTCAGATATCTGGCATGATGTGACTGGCTTAATGTAATGTCTGTCTACAAGATGGACTGTCTAATTAATCTGAGCGACATCATTCCAGATTGATGCTGGGCCACTGTGATGGATCACGAGTGTGCCATTTGATGCCGTTGCCTTTTGTTAATCCAGGTTAATTTATCAGATTGTGTGGCTAACTGTCACATGAGCTGATACTAAGCTGACAAGTGACAATACTATACTTGGTTTTCCTGATATAACATATCAGTGTATTTATTCCTGTACTAGCGTATAAAATTGACATTTTTTTTAGTGTTTTTCCAGTAATTTCGGTCATTGATAGAAAACTGGAGTATCGTAACGCGCTCCTCTTTATTTTCTCAATTTTATTAGTTGTTCTTCCTATTATCATTATAATGCCTAGTATCTATCCACTTTATCAGAAAGTAACAAATTTTATGAAATCGAATGTATCTCTACATTTGTCTACTTGACTTAAGTAAATTATGCAATTCTTCTTTTGCTGAAATCATTCACACTTCTCGTGGATATTTCGTGGGTAAGCGGAAACAATAAACAAACACTTTAAAGTAATATAAAATAAGGGATCTTAATAAAGACGTTCAAGATTAATTTCAAAATAATTCATAACCGAATTAATAAAGTAACAAGCACGCACAATTACGTCCTAAGGAAGTAACTTATCCCAAGGGCAAATGCTCCCAATTTTTCGACGTGAAATCAAACCTTAAGTACCAGGCGCTCAAAGTCATTAAGAAGTTTGAGCGGCGCTCGCACGCCATTCATCTGCACTAATTGAAAGCAGTTGGAGCGAGGAGGAAAACAAGTTTAAGTTGAAACTGTTATTCTCTTACTTGAGATGAGAGGGCGACAGATCTTTTGATCGAATCAAACGTATTCTATTGACATTTTGTGTACAAAAAGAACTAAATGACGGACTTTTTCTAAAACTATAATTACTTCGTCAGCAGGTATTATAATTCTTGTTAGATTTAGTGGTTGTATACCAACAAAAAATCTTTGAATAGTCCTTTTCATTATATAAGAAGGCATAATAATAATAAAAGTCATACTGAATACAATAAGGTCTATAAATAACAAAAAGATCAAATCATCGCGTCCCATTATTTCAATCAGATGAATCGGTTTAATTTTCTTATTGAAGGGAAATCAAAATTGACTTCGTAATCAACTATTTATTACCAACGACCCCTCTTCGATTCTATCGATCCCCATGCCTATTACAATTAAGTATCTACCAAATACAATTCGAGATCTAAAATTAAACTAATAAATACCACATCTCGCCGAGATCCCAGAGTAATATCATAACTTGTATTGCCTATCTTATTTATAGAGGTAATAAATGGAGACTTTCGCAGATATTGCTTCGAACTTAACGTAAGACTTTCATTTTTTTGCTAAGATACATATATGAGTTATACAAATAGGGGAGATAAAACCTTATTTATCCTCAAGTTACTTATAGAACGAGAAGGTTTGAGGCAATATATTTTACACCTTTGGTTTCCAGGTTGTACACAGTTTTTCTTCATTCAAAACTAATTTGACAATTGTTTACAATCGTATAAAGTAAGTAGTGTTATCAAATAACAATAGCAGTTAAATCCGATCGTAACTATACAGTCTATCTGGTCGAGTAACTCGCGAATAGGTTGTAAAAATGGTGATTTTATTGAGGTCGCATACGTAAGAGGAGGTTCTTAAGCACCAGGCGCCCAGGTGGAATTGCTCCGATAAATAATATCGTTCGCCCTTTGCCCCTGACTACGTGCGTGGATTACCAGGACGCCAGCCAGAGCACGACATGAGCTTACGGTTAAGTACGAATGTGTATATGTATTGTACTGTTAGGAGTATGACTAAATGTAATCATATGTCCTTGTTTTAAGTATAAGTTATTAACTATTACACTCAGTCAAATATAACCTAGTTATTTTTGACTGAGTGTAAGGTGTATCAAATGCCTATCTAAAATATATCAAATCTAAAATATATCAATCAAAATAATATGAACTTGGTAAAACAAATTAATGAACTTGCCGGCCCACCCTTGTTTGAAAACAAAAACCAGCCGCAAAATAACTTTAGTAACAATAACAGCTCGTTTCTAAGGCACAATTGCTCGTCGAATCGGCAGTGAAATAGCATAAAGATTCCCCCTTAAGTTAAACTATTTAAACAGTCAGGTTAAACAGATAAAATTGACAAAAAAAAATATCAAGCGGGTTTAAGTGAAGCCTTCAAAATGGCATAACCATTCAAATGCTCTAATCAAAACAAACTCAGCTTCAACTAGATGCCTACAAAGTAAAGTGGCGAGTCTGCAAAAATCGGGTCTCCTCGGGCAACCTTCATTTGCCACGTCTCATAGAACGATGATTTAGTGGAGCGAATTTGTCGCGTTCAGAGCCCGGCCGCCTCATCTAATAGTTGCTGAATCGAATATTACAGTCGGATGCCGACGCGGATCGCTTTCATTTCGGCCGGCGCGATCGCCTTATCCGCGTAATATCATCCGATTCAGAATTAGACCGAGCTCAGTGATAAAAAATAAAAGGGAATTATGTATCGTCTCAGTTCGTCTCGCGTAAGTCCTAGGGGGAAAATGTGAGCTATCTCCATAAATAAAGTCGACGGATGATTTATATCGAGCGTCAGGGTTTGAGGCCGCAACGTGACAAATGAGGTCCCGTGCCCGGCCGGAGGTCCCCCGACGTTAATCACAAATTTAAACTCGTTCGGGGCTATCTCGTCGACTCGAATCTCGTCGAAAGTCGTCATCTTTATTATCTTACACGCCAACAACTTTATACTTCATTAATTTGCAAGAGCACCCCCGACTGGGGACTGTGGGGATGATATTGAGTTTGTTTTTCCGTCGAAATTGTTTCGTAGAGCAGATGTTGCCGTCGCACATATAATGTGGTCCCCGAGGAGAGTCAGCGAAGCGGCGAGGTTACTGGGGCAGCAGAAGGCGCACGCAGTCAGCTGTCAAAGTTACTCGCAGGCGTTATGAAAAATATACGCAGGTACGCTCCATGTTATTGTTCGCACGAGCGGTTGGTTCCAAATATTAAGTACGGGAGCATGAATCTCATAATCCATACAAAGATATAATTTTCCATTTGACGTGACCCCTTAGAATAAAGGAAGACTAAGAATTAAACACAAAATTTGCTAATTTTTACTTTAATTCGCGTTACTAAAGTTCGCCACTAGTTCAATCAAGCATTTCAAACTAGCAAAAATCTGAACTTTTGCAAGCCCACGTGATTGATGGTAAATCATAAATCTAGCGAGGGAAGCAATCACCGTCCCGCCACCTGAGCCAGGGAGATAAGTGGCCCGCGGATGAGGGAGCTAAGACCAGCATCACGTACCATGGCTTAACGAATAAAGTAGTGATAGTGATTGCTGATTCTAAGTTGTTATAAAGATTTCTACACTCATAATAACATTCAAGTCCGTGTAGGCGTTATGAACACGAAAAATAAAATGATACTAAGTGTAACAGTGGACATGTATCATTTGTTTCTCTGCGTAGAAGGGAATAGAACCGGAGACTGCATGTCAGACCTATATTGTGATCGCCACATGACGTTTAAGTGACTTGATATAAATGAAAGATATTGAATTAAACTTTGTTTTTTGCCAAATATAACATCGAATTGTTTTATCTAAAACAGTATTTGATAGTGTATAATCGTCTAAGTACTGTTCAATTTAAGAATTATCCAAATTGAACTTAAGGAGAAAAATCGAACGATAAACTCGAAAAAGCTGCAGGAAAATTTGATTATAATACGATTATGCAAACGCTAAATTTATCTCCCGTAATATGAAAATGCAATTCTATTTGCAGAATGGTAATTTCATAAGAGTGGCACATGCAGCTTACATGAAAACACAAGACATTCTAACTTGATTGTCGAACATCTGTGAC
Organism: Epargyreus clarus; assembly: GCF_041222505.1. Classification (NCBI taxonomy): domain Eukaryota; kingdom Metazoa; phylum Arthropoda; class Insecta; order Lepidoptera; family Hesperiidae; genus Epargyreus; species Epargyreus clarus. The sequence goes on from NW_027332235.1 coordinate 12,571,141, forward strand.
CAACCAGAACTTTCACAATAAAGCAAAGGTTTTGCAGGGCTGGCAACAGACGCTCCGCCACATATGACAACTAACATATCCTAACTGTATTTATACCGGCTTCACTGATTAGTTTTAAACTTTAGAAACTACTAAAAAACTCATGAAATAGAGTTGTGAAAACAAAATGAACGAACTGCGAAATTCAAAACATTTTTCCGATTGAAAAATATTTTCCTTGGGTTCAGTTTCTCTACACTTTTTAATACTTCATCCGAGGCTAAATTCCAATTTTGTATTCCGTACAATTCACATTTCTTGATGGAGTGCACTCGCGTTTTTTTAGAAGAAATAAATAAAAGTTGGTTTCCAGTAATGATCGATACTCGATTAGTTTTCCGATTAGCTGTGCGTGATCCAGTGGGCCATTGTTCTACAAATCGTACCCATCAATAGCCAAGCGTCGACGAGATTTCGTTAATAACGGTCAAAGAAATTTTGCTACAAAAAAGAAACAATATTAAGGAATTAAAAATGAAACTCGATCATTCAGTCCGGACCCAATATTCGAATCCAAGAATCGGCACGTACGTCTGATTTTTCAAATCTATGAGTGTATTAGAAATTTATTGTCACTTGCTATAAACATTTAACATCATAAAGAAGAAAAAAACTTCTCAAAGATACAGAAATCTACCTTTCGTGATTGGCCAGCGCAGTGGCTATGACCTCGCACTCTTAGTGAAGACCCATACTAAGCAGTGGGACAACTGGGACCCATAACGATGCACACAAGTACGAAGTATGTATAAATATCCGGTGATACAACATCTAATTATTTCCAATATGTTTATAACGTGAGTATGGAGCACGTGAGCGTACAATACATTAATTAACATTCGAGTATGATAATATGCAAATGGGGTTTGTATTTTTAGATGGATTTAATGATAATATTGACAAGCGCTTGCATAATTATGATAATGAATTGGCGTAAACGAGCAAATATGTGTTGCGATCAAATATCAGGATAAATATGATATAAATAGAGTTAAACATTGACCTAGTAACAAATATAATTTGTTCTGGTATTAAATTCTCGAAAAGCATATTCGGGGCAATATAACAATTATTTTAAGGTAGCATAGTTAAGACTTACTTATCAACGACTGTTAATAAGGTTTTATGTATCCAATGTTTGCCAAACAGAAATAAAAAGTTTGAAACATTGCATAGATTGGTAACGGGCTTATGGCACACATTGTTAGGCATCATGATTGGACATTAAAACTAATCAATTGTAATAACTTAAACCTTTGGGTTATTAATAATATTTGTATTATTATTACAATTTGGAATTATACTGAATATCTGCATATTTTTTTTCTTTTTTGTTGCATGTATAAAGTACCGAATGAGTAATAAGGTACTTTATATTAATTACAATCTAGCCTACTATAAGACTAATGAGTAATTTTACGCTAACTTAAACTGCTAAATAATCATATAATGAAGGCGGCGTCCTCTGACACTGCACTTATTTGTATTATCAAATAAAGGAGTAGACACATTGTTCTTGTGTTCTATAATGTTCACTTCACTACTTCACTAACACTACACTGTGTCATGTCACTAACTCAAAAGGTTTAGTAGTTTTGAGTCTTCTCACTAGGTCCGTCGTATCGAGGAGCTGGATCGCCTCGATATTGACGTGATGGTGAAGTCTTTTTTGATGACCTTTAGCATAAGTACTTTTTTAACGAGGTCTACTTGAAGGTCCCGATGTAGATCTTCGTTTCTTACATACCGAGGTGCATTTGTCAGCATAATAAGTAACAATTTTGATTAACTAAAAAAATATGATATTGCATTACGTTTGTTCTGTTGGTAAAGCAAAATCTTGAGCGTTGCTGTAATACTTGTAGTTACGACGTTTTTAAACGCGTCTTTAAATTACACGACAAAGCTAAATGAGACACAACTAAGATTAGACAAACAAGATAATAGGAATATAAACGTTAGTAATAACATCCAATTAACGGAGGAATCCGTTTTACTGCTTGACCTACCTACAGTATTAACTAATCAGATCTCAACAATCCTCGTGCCCTCACAGCGCAAGGCAATAGTATGATTGAATGCACATAAACAATTAAAATATGTTCCTTCGAAAGAAGTAGTTTCTGATAAGGGAGGATACAAGGAAATGAAATAACAGATTGATTTTTATCGCGAGATTAAGTTTCGTAATGTTTGGTACAGCTGTGTTTTGTAAAAAAAAATACTTACAAAGTACTGTTGTGATGTTTAGATGAACTTAACAATATCATTTTTTAAAAGTGTTTCTCGTAACTTTTTGGTTCCAATACTAAATAATCAGAATCACACTTTTTATTTCACTGTCTAATCCATTAAAAAACTTTAAATAAACTATTTTTGTTCATAATTGATTTCCTTATAAGAAATGATTAAGATTTTAAGTTTATCTTATCTTACAAGTACCAAAAATCTTTCACGCAAGAGAAAATAACATTTTTGTAATTTCTTTGAGCATATAAGCGCCTAAGAGTGTAGAGTAATGTAGTATAGAATCAATACACCATCTTGTATATGTATACGGTGACACTTCACCAGCGGCGAATGGTGGAGAAATAATCGCGCAAAATAAGCGAAAAGTAATTGCAATTACGAACCAAACAAATCTGTCCGGGCAAAAATCCGGCAAGATTGACAAAGTAATCTCGACCGCCTTATCGCAGCCGCCTATTTCACGAACCGCTAGCGCCCCCACGCGGATTGAGGAGCACATAGCTACGCGAAGGAAATAATATTCAATGACTTAATACACACCAAAAGAAGGCTCGAACGATGTCTTTTTTGTATGGAGTATGGTTTTTATTCAGAGACATTGCGTGACTTCGCCGAGGCGTTCACACTTAGTCCTCAGAGGCAAGAAACGCAACTTACTTACCATGGATTTTTTAATATAATATGGGAGTAGCAGACGTGCATGCTGTCCACCTGATGGAAAGTGGCTACTGCCGCCCATGGACATCTGTAATCAACCCCAGATAGGATTAGATATTCCTACCTGACGTCAGCCACAGATGCGCTGCTACTCCTGAAGACTAAGCTAGAACGCCTCGGAAAAGTATGCCTCCCTTACCACACCCTTCAAACCAGAACACAGCAGCGCTTAACACTGCTGTTATTAGGCAGAAATAGGTGTGGCGGTAGTGCCGCCGGAGTCGAACCACAAAGGGTTCTATCACCTTCATTCATGGATGGATTGCATGCTCGTTTGCTATTTCTATGTGAACTTCCGCTAATCTATACCTATTTGACAGTACTTAAAGTTATTTCACTCGGTGCGTTGTGCTATATTTTCAAAAACACAGTCATTTATCGAGTTATGTATTTTTGTATCTTTGTGCTTTTGGGGGACATTTTTGTAAGAAAATATGTGAGGCATTAGGGTTTATATGAGACATTTCTCTACCTACTGGTATTCGGCCACGCATCAAAGGACACAAATACTCGTATGTCTAAAATATTTACATCATTGTCCTTCGTCTTAAGGTAAAGCGGGATACTTGACTGAGGGTGAAATAGATTGGCTAAACATATATATATTTACAGTTTGACAGTTATAATATGTACATAGATCGTGTATTTATGTGTACCTAAGAAATTTACTTACAATAATGAAGATACATGAAAGTGACTTTATGATCAAAGGTTATCCATATAGAATCAACATAAGCAGTGATAGCCTAGTGGTGAAGAAACTCTGCCTCTTGATCGAGGGGTCCGAGGTTCAAATCCCAGGCACACACTTCTGTAATGGGTTGTTGTTGATGATGATGATGATGATGAATCAACATAATCTACATAATGATCGTATTCAAAATGGATATATTTATTAAAATAATATAGCTTGTGTACCAATTGACAAATTATATATAAACAAAAACATAACCAAACCGTTGGAATACCGGGAATATATCAATAATAGCATCGCCATACATTGGCTAATTGCAGTAATTTATATATTTCATCATTAAAGTGAAAATCACAAATCATAGTCATTTACGAAAATTGAACTTAGTGAACTGAATAGTGTATTTGGAATCCAAACAGACGTAGTAAACGTATAATAATATTTTAGTTTCATTATGATATGAATTCTACGTAATTTTAATTGCAATGTAACATGATATTTTTAGAGTTCAGTACCCAAGTTTAAGAACGGCATTCTATTATTAAGCATCCGATGTCTTTATACTGTCACAGAGTTCTTTGTAATAAAATTTAGTCTTAGAAGAATCTTAGTGTGTATTAATGGTGGCTAAGACAACAAATATCAAAAACAAAAAGTGAGTAATAAAGGAGTCCCTTCAGTATTAATTATTATTTTTTCATTTATTGTTGTTAGTCTTAACAATGAAGGTCATAACAGCATGTAGACAATTCTAGACTTTATGTTCCGTGTAATCTGTAGTCAGCTGGCATAGCGTGCGCGAATGTTATCTAATCATTGTTTTTGTTCTAACCCAGTTGGCTTCATTTACCCACCAAAGCGTGTCCTAAGCAAACTAGCTTCTAGGAAAATATGTTAGTCTTGGTCTTATGGGAGCCTGGTACTTGTGATTAGGAATTTATTGTGACCGTCAGAATGGCCGGTCACTACCCATATTTTACATTGAAATAATTACTAAGAGTTGCTACCTAGTTGCTACTAGTTGCTATTAGTTGCTACTAATTGCTACCTTCGATTAAAAAAAGATAAACTACTTTTTAAGGTGACCGGCCATTCTGACATCAGGATGGCCGGTCACCTATCCAGTGAGAAGAAACTGCGCAAATAAATAGAGTTTTTTTGTAATCAATAGTTGCTACCAAATTGCTACCTTCATATGCATCGTATTGGACTTCATAGCTTTTAAGGATAAAAAAATATTACGGATTTAATATAAGAGGACTAAACGCCTGTATAATGTATAAGCATAATATGTTTAATTTCGGGTTTTCTCTTTTAATTATACAGGCGTATTAGGCGTTTATTCCTCTTATATTAAATCCGTAATATTTTTTTTTCCTTAAAAGCTATGAAGTCCAATACGATGCATATGAAGGTAGTAATTTGGTAGCAACTATTGATTACAAAAAAACTCTATTCATTTGCGTAGTTTCTACTCACTGGATAGGTGACCGGCCATCCTGATGTCAGAATGGCCGGTCACCTTAAAAAGTAGTTTATCTTTTTTTAATCGAAGGTAGCAATTAGTAGCAACTAATAGCAACTAGTAGCAACTAGGTAGCAACTCTTAGTAATTATTTCAATGTAAAATATGGGTAGTGACCGGCCATTCTGACGGTCACAATTTATTGGGGTTCTCTTGCAATTAATTATATGTAAACTTTATTGAATTGGTACTCAAGTTTTATTTCAAACGTAAAAATTTTCCAGTGATGTAAATTACATTACTTTAAAATGTAATGTAATTATAACCCAATTGTTATGTAAGCTATGTAATTGTTGTATGCATATGTTGTACTCGTAACAAGTTTTTATTTAATTTGTCTTGCTAGTTCTATAGTGCCTATGTATGTGGGGATGAAATCTTGCAATTGAATTTTGAAACAGTTAATCACAATCGATTGAGCTGAAACTTTGCATATACGTCAGGTTTGAGTGACAATGCATGATTAGTATCGTGAGGTCATTTTGAAATGAAAGGTTTTTTTTAACAATTTAGTTTCAAGGCTAGTCAAGCTAAAATTACACTTTGAAAATTTCTCAATACCCGTCGTTGAAAATTAGATACGGATGTACACCAAAGCCTAATTAAATATTAATGGCGCACGATCCATAACACCACAAGAGGATTAAATGTCTGTGAACCCAGAACCGCCAAACTGGAAACTAACGAGGCGATCGCGTGCCGGCACGGACTGTTTGCAGATAATATCGATCCACCGGTTTGCTCAGATGCTTCTAATGACATATACACTGTGTAGAACTAGTCCAATAATCCGAAGAATCCAAACTCGGTACTTCGGATTATAAAATGTTTTCAAACTAACATATTTTACAAACTCAATCAGTCAGATAGGATAAGTATTTATATGTATAAGTAATACATATTCAACATTTTATATACCTACATATACTTATTGGTTTCACTTTCAGCTTTGCCCGCGTTCATTGGCTTAATTAAGTTCCGATATTTCCAGGACAGTGTTACATAAGATACTAATACGATGTTCCATTCAACCTTTGGGATTTTCCTACTTATTTTGTTAATTATATCGAAAAGATGACGAAACTTATACAGATTAGTATTTTATTAATACTCGTAATACTGTAAGTATGGAAATGTGTGGGTTTTCATAAACTACTACCAACGGAGATACCTGTACATCTCATGTTAAGTGGACACTCTCATGAGGATCCTTTAAGTCGAGATTGGACATACAACCTGCCGATGGTCGCCACAACTTCACTACCATCTATGAAAACTAATTTGAAACCCTTTGGAATATTATCTCCACCATACACATAAGACACACATAAAAAACAAGTCAAAAAAATAAAAAATATATATATTGTTACAAGAAATATGTACATGTGAAGGTGATGCCGCCTCACACACAAACCAAATGAATTCACGATTGTATATTGACAGACGCACATCTTACACGTGGAAACCGATACCACTCCACCACACGCACACACAAAAGATTCGGAATCACGAAGACGGAATAACAATTATTCATTACGTCCCTTTACACAGTTGATTTCATCACAAATTCGTCGTACGCATCCTCGAGATGTGTTAATCTCGTTCAAAAGGATGTTTGTTTGTTTTGGTTCGCGTGATGCGAATCCCTTATTGTGGTGTAGGGATGGCGATCTGTGATCGATTAATCGAAGAATCGATATTTTGAACCGAAAAGATCGATTATTTAATCGATCTCCAACAATGGATCGTTTCAGTGAGTAGTGTTGCTGACCGATACGTATTTCAGTGATTGTTTGGTCATGATGACTTTTTTTTCGCTAGATTAGCTAGCTTTGCCCTTGAATTGATTTTGGAGAATCTCTTCTTTAGGCCTCGATTTTTTTGTGAATCGATTTATCACATTTCGGTTAGAATCGATTCATAAATCGATCTTTTTCGGAGAGAATCGCCATCCGTATTGTGGTGCTTGGTTAAATTCTAAGAGAAAATACTAACCAAGGAATCTAATGAACACGGGTTGCAGCTGTGAACGTATTCGAAAGACGTTAATTAGATTAATAAAGATTAAATGTATGCCGATATAGCATATTGTGTTATTTTGTTAACCGAATTATTTTACACATACAAAAACATCCTAAACCACCAATCAGCCACCAATCTAAATATCTTGTTTTACTAAAAGCTTCAATTATAACGTTATTATGTTTTAAATGCTGTCGTGTATTAGACATTTTATTGGATTTGAACAAAAATTTCACCTACCTTAAATATTAAGCATTAGGATAATAGAGCATAAAATCTATGATAAAGCTTATTGAACAAAGTTATTGTTACAAAGCAAATCTCAAACAAAGTAGTCAGGAGTCAGGAGCGAAATAGTGTTTTCCGAGAAAAAGCGAAAGTAATAAAGCTTAACATTGAATATATTCACTGAATACGTTGTGAAAATATTCCACCTGAAATATGTTCGGGCAAAAATATCAATCATTTTGTTTCGGGTCGGGGGTATTTATAGGATACGTGATCTCGTAACGAACATGTCGATGAAATGTATACGCGAATCGATGAAAGTTTTCATGTAGTTTATTATTAAAGTAGACGTTGGTTTTGATTCAACAATCAGATCTATAAATCAGAATAACATTAAAATCCCTCATGTTACTCAAATCAGTATTCTATTCATAACCAATCGAATGATCCTAAATCGAAACAGAATCACAAAAGACGCGATATCCCCGATAGGAATCATTAGGATTTCAGTAATCGTAAACATAATTTTATCTCCGGGGGCCGGCAAGGGACGGGTACTAACGGCCGCGTAATTTAAATGGGTATTCGACATCGTCGTATCGCACATGAGCTCCCCACGGTCTTTGTTGAGCTCCTCACGAATCCTGAGAGCCTGGTACAATAGATTTGTACGGCGTTGAGGGTGAGGCAACTTTAGCAATAAGGTTAATCTTATTAAACTTACAGCCAGCAGCTACTTGCGAGGTTATTTCGAAGCAAATTGCTTATACAAATAGCCTAGTTACATGTTACCCTTTGCGAATTAAATTACCAAGTAGCCAAAAAGCGTTTTCACGGGTCATAAGCGTAAAATTAAAATGGTATGAGTAGCGCTTGGTAAATAGAGATATTTAGATTACGCTCATGAATTTCGTCTTGCCTTATTACAAAAACATTTTTAGAAAACAATTCTAACGTATACTCGCCCAAAAAGATAAGATTAGTTTAGCGTAGAATATTTCACTTTAGCGTTGCTTACGATGGCATCAGTTTCATAAGAGAAAAGTCTCAGAAATTTCCTTCAAGGGAGAATTTGAAAAAATACATGTCACCAGATTTTATCAAATTTGCGAATGTCGGCTCGTGCACACCCGGGTGGAGTTGCGCCGCGAGAGGACGGATCCGTCGCCGGCGGCGGGAATCGAATTTGGTTCCCCGACCCACCCAAATTGATTTACGCCTTCCCACCACGAGGTTACGCAGATTTCATACATTTTATCCGATGACAAGCCGACGTTCGCGCCGTAAGCACGTGACTGTTGTAGGGTAATATTTGAACAAATTTACATTGCATCAATCGATTTTGTATCGTTTCATGCACGTTCCATAAACTTTTTGGAGCAAACTCTTTTTATCTGACTCATATCTTCTCTGTCTCTTGAGTCGACCGACGCGAGCTTATGAAGAACGAATTCTATTCTTTAATATGGACTAAAACGAAGCCTAATTTAATCTGATTAGATTTAAATTTTTATTCTCACCATAAAAATATGCCTTAGCTCACACATAATGGTGTATTCCGAGTACCAAGATTATACGTATTCATACAAGAGCAGCCTGCAGATATTTGCTGAATCACATTGCAGTAGTCTTGCAAACACGACTTGGCGCAAAGCCAAAACAATAAAAAATAAAAAAGCGAATAGAAATTAAAAACAGAAACTAATTACCAGACATCTGACTCGGAAAATATCATGCGATACTGCCGCTGGGTTTGCCAATCCAATCAGTCTTTATAACATGGTGGCATTCAAAAACGTTTCTCAACGATGTTTTAAGGTCTAAATTCCAAACTTTAATATATAATGTAACAGCATACCATATACTAAATACAAAACAACAATTTGATGGATTATGAAAAAACAAATACATAGGTCTATATTAAAATAAAATGAATTCTGGATTTTATACATAAATTGGGTTCATTAATAAGGTAGAGGTATAAAACCATAAGAATAAGTCTCCCAATCTGAATAGTATAATATGTGCAATGAATAATAATTTATGATTTAAACACTTCGAAATATTCAAGTATATAAGTTCAAGTAAGCATTTTATTCATATTTTATGTTCTTCCGCAGTATACCATAGCTAAACAAGGTATCCTCCACATAATGAAAAAATAAGGAACTTGTTAAGAGAGATAACAATTCTCCTTTTGAAAATATACTGGGAGAACATAATGCACGAACAGATCAATCGGTGTATCGGCTGCGACCGCTTATTTCCCAGAACGCCGGTACGTTTGTCATTGTGGGTTGCGTCGGTGACTCGGCAACGAAGCCGGCCGCTTTGTTCCGCAAATCAACCGTTCTCGCCCAATGGCTTTGGCACAGGCTCTAATCGAAACGATTTGAATAAAACTGGAGTAAAGCATTTTGTTTAGACAAAATCGAAACAAGCATTTGTATTAGTTATCCAAGCTCTGAAGTAATGAAACGTCATTCTCCTAAATACAGATAATAAACATTTCGAGTCACGGAGAAAGACATTTCGTATAATCACATTACTACTATTAACTCGTCTTTGTCGTCGTTACTAATCTCAGATTGTACTTCGAGACATTAGTACTAGAACAACATAAAGCTATAGAAGTTGACATTACAAATGAACCGTTGCCGCCCAACATCCCTGGCGCTGACTGTGACGGAGTGAGTCACGATTTAAATGAGACTTGAAAATGGATTGTAGGGATCGATGAAGTAACGGAATGAGATCGTTCCAACAGACTTTGTATTTTACCGTTAAACAATGTTTATTTCATGTTGGCCTAATTACTTTTATCACAACTCGAATATAAATATATATTTAATTTAAAACAAAGAATTATAAAAGGCTTTTCATTAAAAGCACCTGAAACACATTTTACAAAAACTTAAGTTAATAACCTCGACCTTGTTTATAAAATGCCGTAAACATGTTTTTTCAATTACGAATTTTTAATACATAACAGTTTTCGCAATGTGAACAAAAGAGAAAAAAAAACATCACCGCACATTCGTATTTCGTCGGGAGCTCAGGAAAAACGGAGAAAAGAATACAAATGAGGTAGAAACAGCCCTCAGTTTAATAAAGGCGACCCATCGGCCTGACGAGATGCAAGAATTTGAAAAATTTCTCGGTTACTGCCATTGTATACTTTGTTGTATATGTAACATTTATACTTTGTGACAACATATTTTATGTTGAATAAGTTTAAAATTGATTCAAAATGTATCAACGAATGTACAAAATTATTTAATGAGTGAAAAAATAAAATCGCGTTCGCATAGATAAAATTTCACACCGTACTTTATTTTACAAGAAGTACTTTGTGCTCGTGTTTTATTACAAGGGAAACAACAATGTTAACAATAGAAAGCAGATAGTCATATAACATAGCCATTTTTTCATCACAGTGCACCAAGAGGCTAAGACTTAAATAAGTAATACGTAATAGAAGATTCCTTTGATAATTTTGATACTAATATTATTAAATAACATTCGTAGTTAAATCGATTTTAAGTATTACACATTATTAGCCCTCGAAGGTGGCAGAGTGCTTTGTGGTTTTAATCCAGAGGCACCACCGTCATTCATATTTCTACCCAATAACACCAGTGTAGTAAGGAAGACATACTTCTCTGAGGCGTTCCAGCTTAGTCCTCAGGGGTAGCGGAGCATCTGTTGCCGATCTACGGTAGGAATCTAATCTTATCTGTGGCTGATTATAGGTATCGATTGGCAACAGTAGCCACTTACCATCAGGCGAACTGCAAACTCGTTTAAGTTCCATAAAAAAAAAACAAAAACCTATTGTTACGAATAAATTTTAAATTACATCAATCATGTAATAAAATTGGAACTAACCCATTCATTGTTACCCATCTATCATAACGTATTTATTGAAGCTTATTCCAAACAATATCCTCGAGATACCGCAAACACAAGATAAATTTGAACAATGTCCAATATCCATTGGAATTATGCCAATAAATTTTATGAGCATTCCACCAATCCCTGGATGAATTGGAAATTACAATATTCATTATTTCATGCCGAAACATTTAGCGATATAATGATGGATCTTTAATCCAATTTACTTTATAATAATTTAGAATAATTATTTTTAAATACTAAAAAAGACAAACCCACTGAGTTTCTTACCGGATCTTCTCAGTAGAGGTCGCGTTCCGATCCGGTAGTAGTTTAAGAAAATATTGTAACTGACAATTTGTAAGTGCCGCCGTTGGCCTATACAAAATAAATATATTTCATTTCATTTCATTTCATTTCATTTCATTTCTTTCAATATGTAATTGTTATTCATGACTACGAGTATTGTAGCCTGTCGCACGCATTACCATCTCATTTTGAATATAAATTCACGATAACTCAATTCACATTTTCATCAAAAGAACTTGTTATTTCTTAGACTTTAATGTAAATTTATTTCATTTAAGATATTCTTATCCACAAAATTTGCAGCCCGAGAGAATTTTGTCAATTACGTGAAATCTTGTACAAGTACATCAAACATTACATCTCAAATTAAAATTTTATTTAATTACGGACAGTTAATTACGGACTACCATTAGGGCGTAATGAAATTATGACAAAGGGAATTGCCGACATTGTGTTCATGTCAAACAAAAGGCCCCCAAGATTTTTCTGTGGAGCTTGAAAAGACCAACTTTTATTATACTTTTTATGAGTACGTATAGTCGCCTCACGTACTATGGCCGAGGAATTATTTGATTTCCAACTTCATTACTTCACAAGAATGTAAAAGTAATAGGGATACCTTTTCGAATAAGACCGCCCAACTTTGACGGTCTTAATGGTTCGTTTATTGTATTTGAAATTACTTCTTGGAACATGGAATTAGTTAACCGTTCGATGTCCAAGCCAAAATAGAACCTCATATTACTATTATTTTATTGAATAACTTGTCTGCTAAGTTTATTCACTTACGTAAAGACATATTACGACGTTGTTAATATAAAATAATGTTTTTTTTAATACTGTATATTTTTGTACGTACATATATGTAATGTATATGTTTTATATTTTTATTGATAATTTAATACACGTATCAATTTAATTGTTAATTAATTCCTTTCTAATATAAAAATTGGCCCAAACAGTATTTATGATGGTTTTTCATGCTACTTTATTCTTATAAAGAAAAATATCCAAGACATTGATATAATTATCATAACATTAATTACTATGCTAATTGAATATATTTACTCAACAGCGAGGCGTGATACGTGACACGTGATACGTGAGAGCGTGATAAAGCGATCATATTAAAAAAAAAGTACAAGAAATTACCAAGAAATAATAACGTATGAGAGAGCGCCTCATTGAAATGGGCGGCTTAAAGTCGCAATACTTCACCGGCTCCCCGGACGAAATTCCGTAACGTCATTTGAAGACATAACTCAGTTTGTAATCTCCTAAGATTATTTGTCTGGATCTTGTCTGACAGGTAATTACGTCATATTGCAGATGATAAGAATCGGCCGAGTTCGGGCCCTAAGGGAAACGTAGACAGCCCCTCAGGCGATACCGCGACCTTATTGCGAATATATTTTAATCCTCTTTTCGGATGTACTCGTGAAATATTTTCGTAACAACATTGTACATGTCGATGTTTAAAAAATGTTTTATGTTGAGAAGGTAGTGTAAAATATATTTTGTGGTATTGATATAATTATAATAATTATTACAATATACAAAACTATGTTTTAAATTTTAATTGCAACTGATATAAATTTATTTTAACACATCACTTTTTACAATATAGAGCCCAGTGATATAATAATAAAAAAACCGCCCACTCTACTGCCGCCCAATCAATCCCAGATAAGATTAAAGACCTACCTGAGCACTTTTAATAAAACAAATAGCTTTTAAATATCTTGCGCTCTTGGAAATTGCGCTCTTCAAGATGTTAATCGTAAATGTACGAAGTATTCAAGAAGTATTCTTTCGATTCATTGCCACAACACAAACACGGAAACGTTATACCGTTGCATTCGACAAGCGAAAAATAGCAAACAGGGATAACGCAGAAAACCGGAGCTAAATTAACTCAATATATACCAGGGGTTATGAAGCGGGGAAGATGCGGCAATTCAATCACGCGGCCATTACGGTACACTTCGACGCCGCTCTTCCGAACGATACTGCGTGGGGATGCAGGCAGGGGATAGTGAGCCCCTGCGAATTCACACGCTCTGATTCCTAACGCCTATTATATCCTGGTACTTTTATTGCAAAATTTATTAGTCTCGTTCACCATGTGTCAATATTTTCTTCGGTTCAACTTACCTGTAACAAACAAAATTTTCATTAGTCTCAGAAACAAAATAGTTAAATATTTTAAATAGGTATTGTGCTCTTAGGCATAAAAATAAGACATTCGGAATTGCTATATTCAAAATTAAAGTTAAAAATAAATTATAATAAAGTCACAGTCTTATCCAAACACGTAATTACCACTGTACTCAGTGTTTTATTTATTTTTATTATTTTATTATCAGACGCATATGGATGGAGTAGCAAAACTTAACAACCTACCAAAAGAAACCAAACGTCACGGAACCAACATCAATTGTTTTATTCAGGCTTACGAATACGATTTATACGACCATTTTATTATTCTGATATAGGATAAGCTGCATGCCGACGTGACAGGGCTCGTGCAAGCTCCGGAGCCAGGGTCGCAGCATCACGTAACATTACTGCAATGCAGCCGCATTTGCACTGCGCTGCCCAAAATGTCCCCAAATTTCATATCCTATTTGCATGACAGCTGTTTGTTCGAGAGAGAGTAATTTAATTTGTTTACTTTGAAATATATTGCAAAAATTTGTCACTGAATGATAAAAATATAACGACGATGTTACGATAGACTCGCGTTTCAAAAACATTAAAGACTAGCTATTAATCTTTTACGTGAAAAAAAAATATTACTTCAAAATCGAACCGAAATTGTGGATATAATTTTTATCAATGCTATATAATTAGTATAGGACAAGCAATTACCCACGCATCTATTTTGAACACGACTCTATAAATAAACTAAATTGAATAGGTCATTGCTTACGTGAAACTTAAATTATATTCGAGGGAGCAAAAAAATGAATTTTAGAACGATGTTTTTACAAAAAGATGAGTTTCTATTTAGCACGGTTTTTTGTGACGGCACCAGGGTATCATGAATACAAGGGGCGCTTTTCACGGTCCGATGGACGCGTATCGAGGCATGTTTTTATTACGGCCAGTTTTTGCGCGAGCCCCGTTGTCCTGATTACGCAGATTAATAAACGTCAAAAGCGGCCCTTTATTTTACGATCTTCAAATTAATAAGTCGAAAGTTTACGGCGTGGGGATATTACATTTTCATTTTCGTCCGGCCTTAGACCGATTTACAGCGTTTTTATTATGTCCCGTTATTGTCCCTGTGGGAAGGATGTCATCGCGACCGCTTTGTTTTATTGCGTACGTTTTATTTTATATATTTCTAGTAATTAATTATTCTTACAATGTAAACATGTTCCGTCAGGGTAAAATGTATGTTAGTATAATGTACATATACATATGTTTATAATACACTATAACAAATTTTAGTTGAGATGTTAGAACTTAATATTTCGTAGTTAACTATATGTGATCTGTGCTAATAACTCAATTTCTGTTCGATATTGTCTCAAGGGTCCTGTGATATTTATGAGTTACGATGATGTGTCTTGTATGATTTCCGATATGGATTTGTTATAATATTTACATTTTGCATTTTCAATATGTTAAATTCTGTAGATTCATTATATCCGTCAGTTTATATAACGTCGATTTTTGTTATGTGATTCACGTTAACCGATTCATAACAGTTCCCGTGGCCAGACAGCAACGAGACTGTGACGAGGGTCCCGACAACCCCGCTGCGAAATGGCGCGTAAGCTCTTCCGCATACTGCTCTCCTGGTACTTCCACACTAAATTACACTAAACTTTTAACAAGCTTTGTTTGTCTCGCTCAAATCCTGTGTAAACAAAAATTTTGAGTAGTTTCACAAAATTTAATTTTGGCTACATGTAAAATAAGTAAAACAAACGAATGTAAGTAAAGTTTAATTTGCTACTATTACTTGAGCAACGCCCGCGTTGGAGCGGCTTTAGTAACTTGCCATACGCCCATACCTACGCATACGCGTTTCATTCGGGCAATAATTCTAAATTCTACAAAGGAATAAAAACAAAACGAATTCCATTCAACGTTTTTGATTACAAACATTGACATGCAATCCAACTTGTGCGCGCTTTACACTTTATTTTAAACCTAAACGTGTAGCCATGACGGAAACAAAATCAAACAAGCTGGCAACACCAAGCGATCCCATCCTGTTTCCAATTATTTTGAGCCAGCCCTGTGCGACTCAACTCATCTAACTTCTTCCTCGTTGACATGCCGGAAACGTTGTATATTCCTGGAAATATTTAACAAACCTGCCAACGTGATCTGAACACCAGTGTTAATTCAATTAAACCTTCACACATCCATATTTACGCCGGCATCAACAATTTTACGAATATATTAATGGGCAAAGATAAAACAATAAAGTGCCTTTTTATTTTGTTTTTTTCTTATTTTTGTTCGGTAGCTACAGATGAGTTTTAGAGAGATTAATAGAAAAATGAGGGATAATGTATTGACCGTTATTAATGTTAATAATTAATTCGACAGGTTACAATTTTCAGCGCGCAGAAATTATCACCGTGTCAATCGTGGTACTTTACCTACATTGAATAGACTGATTAACTGACTTTTTTAATACCAGGTGTAAAGTGACCATGTCACGTAAGCATAATAAAATCACCAAATTCACGTGTACCTACTACGAATATCGCAAACGAACAAAACTACAACGTCATTGGAGTATCGCTTACAATTTTTAAAGCCGGTAGCAATTTCAATCCGAGCGGGAACACTATGTGACTCGTTAATGTTGGAATTTAATATCGCGGCAATCAGCGCGGCGCACGTGACCGTGGCCGCGACGCCGGCTCCGCGCCGCCGGGGCGTTGGATTACCGATAAAAAAATGATACACGCGATATAGGATACGTTTCACATACGATTGTTATTTAGACACAGGATTGTTAGTAGACGACATGCGTGGCAGAGTGGTAGGTACTGGTAGGACGTGTAGAGTACACCGGGTTCGATCGCACGCTAGAGATATCTAAATGATGAATTATGATATATGTTCTAGGTCTGGATGTTTGTGTATTCGTCTTTGTGTGTAACCATGATACCCACGACAAACGAAACAACAAATGAAAGCGTCTCGTTTCTTATTGACTAATGATGACCAGTATCGGCCTGCCATGCCAAAGATTCGAACTCCGAGCAGATAATCTGACTTTGGCGGCCTTATTAATAAATGTGGATTAGAGCAAGCGTAACTTTAAAACTAGTCGTAATGAAAGTTTATCCAAATTCAGTATTAATAAACACGGAATAGGGAGGGCGTAAGCTACTCCGAGTCTAATCTTGGCGTAAAAGTTAGTCCGTGTCACTACTTAGTTTAAGGGTGGTTTAAGGATGGAATAAGCGTAGATCAATGGTAATTGACATGACATTTGTCATAATAATACCTTTTTTTATATTAATTTGCATTTAAGTTGATAAAAAACACCTTTTGAGAGTCCTCAACTAATAAACGAAAATAAAGGAAGCATCAGAGAAGTCTCTCTCATGCTTCCTTTATTTTCTATTATTTCCGCACACTCTTTTAGCACAGAACGAAATAATTGCTGAAAGAATAAATATTTATTTAATAAAAATCACGTCGTTAACAAATAAGGTCCACGAAATAACTATCGATACGAATTACCCTTTCTTCTTCATCCCAGTTAATTAAGCGAGTTCGTTTTTGGTTAATTTTCCTTGCGGTTGGTTTAAAATTTTATGTATTTTTTCAAATATAAACACAAACCGCTAGTATCGAGTTTAGACATTTGATTATTTTGAACTCTTGAAAGCTGTCGAGTTTGAAATTGTCAATCTCAAAATATACGCTGTCACTGTCATTTTTATACATGAATCCATTCAATGACTCATTCTTTTTACTTTTAAAATTTGAGTGTTGCTATATTTTATTCGATAAACCTGGACTAAGGAATGAATAGTTATTCCGAGGTTATTCCATGTTTATTAATGACATTGTTATAACGAAGTTAATACTTTCTTACCCTAGGTTTAACTAGTCCAGGTTTAACTATGGATTAAGGTTGGAATAAGCGTTTTTTATTAATAAGGCCGTGGGTGTTTCTATACATTGGCTTAGTCTATAACACTCATGATAAAAAAACCCTATGATATAGTATAGGGAAAACTCATATGATATAGTATGACTTTCCTAATATTGGTTACCATAACTTAGCTTTAGGTATTTCATTTCAGCTCTATGAGGGTTTGAATGAGTCATTATATCTACTCGTACTACTGGCTGATGCCACACATCATAAACAAAATCAGAGTAAGTATTAAAACTATCTAGACTATACGAGTAACTTAATAGAATTATCAAGAAATTGTGCAAGTAGGTTCCATCTGTTTAATACGCCTTCTTTTATGATCCGTAGACACAGCAAGTTATATAGTTTTTCTATTCCGATCGATGCTGTTTTTTATAAATTAAGCGATTCCCAGACATTTTTCAAGTGTTAGTCAAGTTGGTTCCATAATCAAAAATCGCTAGCTAGCTTTTCAGAGGACTAATTGCAAAAAACCGGTGTACGAAAAAATTGTATCGTAATTTATACTGCAATATTGGATACGGAGTGGATACATCCAATGCTTGTTTTATTTACGTCGCCTCGGCCACGTCCACGAGACAGGAGACAATTTCCCAGGCGACAGCTGCCCGGGACACCGTCGATATTGTGATGTATTTGCGAAGCGCCTCCCAGCACCAACTGTTCACTATACTAAAAGTGCTGAAAAAATCCCTAAGCTCTACTAGATATTGGCAATATATCTTTTTAATCTGGCTCCGGAAAATATACGACAGCTATATGGGTTAATGGTTATCAATATTATCGGTATGATGATAAACGAGTGTGAGAAAAGGGTCTGAGGTGTAGCAAGTGTTAGTAATGTATAGATTTAGGTAGCTCTATGAGGTATGCCGCATATACACTTTAAAGAAAGAATAATACAATCTCCATACAGACCTGAATGCATTCTGCTATTATAAATGCTACATTAAGACGAAATGGGTTCAAAAGAAAAGTGAAGTTTAAGTTAGAAGAAGCAATTCATTTATCGAATTCGACTGGCATAACAGACCAGTATCACGACCATTTCGAGACGGTGGTAATCCAATATTTAAATGTTTTATATTCCATTTGAATGTAACCGTTTCTTGATATCTACGATAAATATCGTGTTCCTTGGGAGTCGGTTTGACTACATGGACTGTGTTAAAACAGATTCCGGAGCAACACCTGCTGGTATCGCGCGGATATGGCGACGGATTTGCGGCTACGCCAGATGCATCACACTGAATACATCGTAAATCCACCGAGCAGTTCGAACGACCTCAAGCCGATCGTATATCACAGGGAGTATCGATCTGACTACAACAATTGCTTTTGATGTCGTAAATTTGGCGGCGTTCGCAAATACAGAATCTTATCTGGAACGTAAGGTACGACGTGCAAACAGCTTGTATTATAAACATAGTTTAAGTTTAGCAAAGGTTTGCCGATATTTGAATACGAACGATAGCTAGGTAATATTCTACTGTTTGGCAGATTTCACAAAGCCTGAAGACGGTCAACTTCAGTGGATTTCACTACCATAAATCAAATCAAATGTCAATTACAGAGTCTACTAATGTTCATAAATAAATCATATCTTTGAGTGAACTTCAAAACATAATAAAATTTATTCGATCAAATACACCGAAGAACAGTTTTAGTTTGGACTTTTTACGGCATTTCTAAAACTTTGGAAGTAAATTATCTGCGGCGGCAGTGAAATTTTATTTATTCTCTACTAAATTAACTTGTGAAATTGCTGTTCGAATTACATCAAAGGAAACGTGTAGAATGTATCTAAAACAAATAAATATTCGCCTCATTGGTCTGTTATTTCAATTTGTACCAAAGCAGGAGAGACGCAGAGTTTCCTCAACGAAGTCCAGAAACGGCCCTATCGTGAAATATTTCATTTTTCACCAGGAAATTAGGTAGACGTAATTACGCCCGACAAAGTATTACCCATTTACAAGTTGTCGTTGGCTTTTATCATCGAGATTGGAGATATTTCCGCATACAGCTAAAAAAAGGAAATTGAAGTTGGAAGACAAGATCAGTCGTCGAAAGTTTATTGTCTGTAAATTATTTTAGGCCAAAATTCGACTGTTTGAATTCTACATCTTTTAATGAAAATTGTTTTTTTTGATAACTTATTGACGAAGGAACGCGGTATTTTTTGTGAAAACATAAAGTGGTATAAAATAAATCATCTGTCAAATTAGACATTAAACAAAGAAGGAAGAAGTAAAACTTGTTTCTTCGCATTATCTTACAAATTATTCAAAAAATGTAAAAACACTTACAAGTTTATCTCGACCAAAACGTTTCAGCGTAAACTTTCTCGATTTAGTTTTTGAAATACGCAAGCTAGAGATGCCAAGATTTGGAGGAGCACTCATAATAAGGTTCAGCGGATTCGTAAACTGTGCTCAGAAGTTGACAAAGGGGTGAATATGCCACTTACAAATTAGAGTATCTCAGAATGAAATGCGCAAAGTAATAATAGCCTCTTCGCCCTGTAAGGGACTAACTCCATTTATTTTATTTCAAAAGTTTTCTACGTCTTTCAAATTGAGACCCCTATTGTTCGCTTTCGTTTGTCACAATCCCGACGTCATAACGACTCACTTCAGATTTTCGTTAACCTGACTTTAACGTCTGGGTACTTCAACTGAGAATGCTTTCATTTCATAGTAGGATGATTTCATATTATCGGCGTAACGGTGAACCGAGATAAACGCTCCCCTAAACTTCCAGTCATTGACGAAACTTTTCCAATCTTCTGAAAAAAAAAAAAATTGACGCCGTGAGAGAAATTTTCCCTGGTTCATTGAGCTGCGAGACATCTAAATTTAAAAGACGCGGCGGAATATAAATAAAGTTTGCTCATATATTTTTGTGTCACTTGCCGAAGAAATTTGGGTAACTCACTTTGCTTCGGCTCAACGAAAACGTTTTTCTTATTTTTGACAGCCTACTTACGTGTTTACGTACGTCTATGTTTAGAATTACCATACGTAACTTTACGCATATTTATAAAATTACTAAGCGTTCGTCTTTGATAGTAAAAACCTTATTGTAAGGCATGTTGTAAATGTCGTTAAGACTTTTGGTACGTCTTCTCATAAAAGAGTGTATTTTATTGGTAGTCCAACTCAAAACTGTGTCGTTATCGAAACCTCTCTAACCTCAACATAATACTGTAAAAGTGTTTCAATTCTTTCACAATAGTGGACAAAGCCGAGCGGTCTCGCTGAAGAAATCAAATTTGCATATAATCGATGCTAGCACATTATCAGTAATGAGAACGGGATTGAAAGAAGGATTTTCTCCTTTGTCGTCGGTGTAGGATCCAGGTAAATTAGTGCTGCGCGGCAGGAAATCCATTATTGAACTGTTAAAAAACGAAGTGTTAAAACTTACTTAAAAATTACTGGGTAACATCTTATACATTTTAAATGTATTTTAGTTGAAATAAATGCAAGCAAAGCGCAATACTAACAATTTGCAGTTCTATGTTCTATCATAAAAGAAGATAAGTAGGTACATACGACCCATCTTAAAATTAGTTGCCTTAAAATTGAGATTAATTAAAAAAATATTCCTTTAGCAATGACTCAGTAGTAATGTTCACTTATAATAACGTGTATACAGGAAATATTCTCCAGTAATTGTATGATTATTACAAGTGATAACGATGACGAGGGTATATGGGATTAAATATAATCCTCAGGGATCTTAGGTGAAGCTCAACCTAACCTGAGTAGGGTTGCAATTTTCACTTATTATCCTGTGGGCCGTTTCTACGTTTTAAAACAACGAATATAACATAAAAAGAAACATAAATCAAAAATACTAATAATAATATGGCTTACTATACCCAGACCGCGTCCAAAATATCTAAATGCATAATTTAGAAGGTTATTTGGCCAGGGATCGAACCCGGAACCCATGGCTTGTCAGGTCGATGTTATGACCGCTCCGGTGTGTGGGTCGTTACAACATGTAGTAACATAATTAAAAATGAATTTTGAGAGAACATACTTGTTACAATAGTTGGTATGTGATTTTACTCAACTTTAGAAGATATAGAATGAAATCTATAACTAGACTGATGTACTCCTAAGCATCGTATTCATACAGGGCGAAGATAAAAGTTCAAGACTTGTACATAAAGCTCGAAGTTGTTCGGGTGCTGATACCGCGTTCCGCCATTAGGGATTACGGACCGGCCTGATACGACATTGTATGTGGTACCTAGATTATTAAGAACCTTTGCATACTGAAATATATATAAAAAAACACGCTTTACATACAGAACCTCGAACTAGTATTGCCGATTTTTCATGTGTCATAGTTGTGTTGTCTTGTTCTATTGTTCGTTTGTTGTTGTTTATGTGGCCGGGTATTGATCAGGAATCCTTTGCAAATCAGAATAGTATAATGGCAGCACGGAGTGCGTATGGTTTTAGTTATCTCTTAATCAATATTTCTTCATTGTTTCTTTTTAACCCGATGTGCTACTCATGTGCTACCCGATGTGCTCATGTACATTTCTCAAACCAAGTTCTGTAGTGATTCCTAGCTGTGTTAGTATAGGTGTAATCACAAATGTAAAATTGTAATGTCATCATCATCAACAACTCATCACTATCATATACTATACGCCGGTCTCTCAAACTAAAAAAAATATCTGCAATACGACCCTTAACTATAAGCTCACGCTTTTTTATATTATTTTATATGTACATAATAAAGCGTGAGAAACCGAAATCAATACCAGTAGTCTCTCACTGCTCTTTATATTACATTAAGCCCTATGTATCTAGGACTAATAGGTTTACAAAAGACCTAGTTTACATAAATTGATACAGTGACATTAACCAGGGCCGTGGCGCTCTTCCATTAGTGGATTGCCGGCTCGATACGAGGCGCGGCGACAACTTATCGAACAGGATCCAAATCGGCCGCATCAATGTCACCGGACACCGCTTTCCCATCTACGTCCGGACGATGATTTCATGGAATGTAATTTGAACACACATCTTAGAATTTCTACTACTTTACTTTCTTATTACTAAGCTCTTTATAGCATAGAAGTAGCAAACAAGAATGCATTCCCTATCGGTTGGATAGGTGGAAACTGCCACATTTTATTTTAACATCTGTAACCAAATGCATATAGAACGGGGGTGTTACCTAAAGTTGATCACAGGTGAGTTGGTCGCTATCTATGTATATCAGTTGCCATCCACGCCGTCCCACCGAAACCAGAACTGTCTCATGCTAGAATGAGGTCTTACTATTACGATTCTAGTGAACGTCAGAATATTGGGAACTAAGCTATGTGAATATCTATACATATAAATATGAGTTCTTCAATACAATGTACCAGGCTATGATACATCATAAGCGGCTTAAAATCCAAGACCGTTCGAACGGATAAAACGTGGTATTGGAAATGGTTTGAGAACGAACACGTGTTTACAGGCAAGTAATACAACGAGTCACGTATCTATCGAGATAGATAGTGTAGACCTGTAGCTTACAAAACTATATGTTTCAGTACTGAAGTGTACCTTTGAAAATGAGTGAAGCAATTGAAGGTTTATAGTGTGAAACAATTACGTTTTAGTGAAAGGGTGTCAATGTCAGTCAATATATAAAACAATCGTCTTAAGCCACCAGGGTGGCTTCCCATCTATTATCGGCTCCACGTAGAATCTATGTTCTATGAAGAGTTGGTACATTTTAAGCCAGTGATGGACGTAAACTATACACAAGATCTTTGACATGCATTTTGGAAAATTTAAAGAAAATCATCAATCACTTAATCCTTCGTCCCAGTGCGTGTCACCTTCCATGCAACGACGGTTATATTAATAACTTTTGAAATATTATTTACATTTTTTTAAAGTGATACGTATTTATGGATACATTATTTCGACTCTTTAATCTGATAAATTCTACAATTAAACATGTGTAGTTCTAAAATAAACAATTCAAACAAGTCTCGGAAATATCGAGAACCTAAAGGAATATTACCTGAACTTCCAACGATTAAGTTATAAATAGAAAGCAGAATTATTACGCAATCAACCCACGTGCTTTATTTACGTTCACGGCGAGACACAGTTATATACTAAGGTGTACCTTTACTTCGTTTTGAAGCCTTATTGATGAGGAATATTTTTTTATAATTAATTTGATTAAATTAAATACAATTCATATGCCGATTGCTACTTGTAAGACATTAAACGATTTAAAAAAATGAAAGAAAAGTTTACTCCATTCACATTCAGAACTGCAGTGATAAAATAGATGTCCTCAATATTCCATCTTAAGCTTAAACGCGTTTGAGATGCAGCCGATATCTAAAACTCAAACTACAATAAAAATCTATCGTCCAATTTCTGATATCGGCCCTATTGTTAGGAACTCATGCAAAGAGCCATTAAAGATCCTAAGAACGGATTATTAAACTCAACTTCATTCTGGGCCCAGTCTTTTCAAAACACAGGGCTCAATTAAATAAAAGACAATGTGGATTCGAAAACAAACAACTGAATAACGTAACGAAGCAATTACTGGCGACAAACTGCCGCCATTTCCCAATGGCAAGAGAAAAGGAATGGGCGATTCTTCATTGGTACGACACGACACGACACGACACGGCACCGATCCCGCACACATAATATCTAAATAGACGCCGCTAGTATATATTAGTGTATAACAAATTGTATGTTTTAATATAATAATTATCCGAACACCATCAAATATATCATTCTCTAGGTCGATTCATAGTTTAGCGTCGATAAATAATAAATAAGTAAATAAGTAATCGATATGTTTGATTCTAAAATCGAATCTTCGATTAATTTACCCCTATTCGATGTTTCTACTCAAATCTACAGAGAAACAACAATCCGTGTGACGTCATATTAAGTTGAAAACATCTGGTAGGGACCGTCAGAAGCTTAGTGCCATGTCGTGTCGTGTCGTCCCAATGAAAGAGAGTCCATGATGACTTCATTAGTGTGCCGCGCGGGCGGGCATACAAACAAACTTTTTTCGGTACGACGCTACCAGAAACAACTGTCGGTAATTTGTTCTCCCTATGCTCAAACTTTGTTCCCTGAATTCGTTTAACAATTAAAACGTTTCACGGACCGATTCCCTCGTAAAAATGACAATTACAATACGCGAACTTTGTTGCTTCCGTAAACAACAAAGTTAGATGTTGTGCTCGTAATTAATCGTTAACAACAATTATTTCTTTGATTGCTCCTTTTACATGTGAAGAACCAGCATCAAAAATAAATAGGAAAGACATTTATTCTCACTACTTAAATATATTTTCAATATGATGTGTTATTGCACAAAGACAACGAATCATCATCCAATCATCATTCATACAAACGATCTGACCAGCTGTCTTACCGAGAAATCAACTGCAGCGAAATACAAAACTCTAAAAGTGACCTACCTATGTTTTTGTATATACAATATACATGTACACTTAAAAAAAATGTGAGCCGTCACAGGACGCCTGGCAGATGTGAAACATCGACATTATTTTGTAAAAGTAATATGCAGAAAAGAACATATTGTGATAGGAACTAAATATATCATAATGATAAAATAAAATATTACGATTGCGCATGGCGACGCGTCGCCACACCGTACACACTACTGCATATAGACTGTATATATATACCATGTATATATATACCACGGCATGCGTCGCCACGCCAGAAATCGGTTTTACGTGCGGCTATAGATGTTTCACATCAAAAAAGGTGCTACCAAGCAATATATCTCACTGGGTTAAACTCATATTCGTAAGATATCCAACGACCCCGTCGTAGCAATTCGTGTGTCGCATGCCGTCAAGCGTTCCGTCCAGTGGAATCACCGAGCGGGTGGACAGAACAAACAACCGCACACAAGGCGTTTCACTTCCCACCAAATTTACCGTTGGATGCAGCCCGACCGGAACGTTTGCCGACAAACACGTTCCGACTAAATATTTACTTCAGTCTCGTTCGATTTAAGGAACAAGAGCTGAACGTAATTGGAATGTATGTTCCGGTTCGGTACCAACCCAGATATCGGTAAGATATTTGTCAACTTGTAAGTTTGCTATATAATCAGCAGCAATAGTAAAAAAAAAAACAAAAATGACTAACTTTCTTTTCTTAAACCGAAAATAAATGTCTAGTTTATTAATTCATATTTTTTTCTTGCTGGAAAAGGTATCCGCAACCTTGAGACCTCAAGACAAATTCATTATTGGAGATTGGCAGCGCCTGTTTTGAGTAGACCCCGACAACACCACCTGTTCTAGTTTGTATTTTTACTTAGTCCTGAGATAGCACAGCATCCGCGATCGACCTCAGATAGGACTCTAATCTCCGACAGTGAGCCATTACCATCAGGTGGACTGCATGCTAGCTTGTTACTTTAATACTCTGAAAAACATTTTATTTAAACATTTCAACGTTTATACATTTACATAGATACTAGCTGACCCGGCAAATGTGTTGCCATATAAATAAAAAAATGTTAAGGATGAACAACCCTTATCATTTAGGGGTATGAAAAATAGATAGTAGCCGATTTTTAGACCTACTGAATATGCATATAAAATTTTGTGAAAATCGGTAAAGCCGTTTCGGAGGAGTACGGTAACTAACATTGTATCACGAGAATTTTATATATAAGATGTACAATTTTCATTAGCATCAGATACCAAGAGTCACGACGCTACCGTCCTCCGGGGGCTCAATTCGTCCGTCACTTAGACAGCCCAGCGCGCCGTGACCCGTGACTCCGGCAGGTGGCACGTGCCGAGTCCGCCGTCACGCCACGTCACGTTCTCAACCCCAAGACGGAAACGTACATGATCTTATATATGAAGCGGATGTTTCGGACATAATGTATCATTGTATGTATTTATTCATGTATGAATACGAAATATATTAATAGTGATCTTTTAATTACTTTTTGTGTGATCATAGTAAACTGTTATGTAATTCATCTATGTATTACTATTTTTTATGAAATTGTATTCTATTTATATATCATGTAGCCGACCTAATGCTAAGTGGTTACTACCGTTCATGGACCTGGGTAACCAACTCCATATACAACAGAGGCTATACCTAAAGCTGCTTACAGATACGTGGCTATTTCTGATTTAGATATATAAAAGTTATATAAGCATTATTATGTAGTAGACAATAATATAAGGCATGTATGTTTTTTCACGACACTTTCCATAAATACGCACATGATTTTTAAATAAAACCTAGGCTTTGATTTCACACCTCTAGCGTGAGACCGAAATACGTACTATTGGGCCTTTATTGCAAGAACGAATAAAAGGAGCTGTTTTTACGAGGGTTTTACACACCAAACCACAGCTACATAAACACAGTAGGTATACGACTGAATATTCCTCTCTTCGTCGATTTCCATTTTCGTTTTTTCTTCCCTAATTCACTCGGACGGAGCGTCCAAGCCGCGATTTCATTACGAAATTACTTCTTGTTTCCACAAATAAAAATATTCGCCCGATTTCAGAGAAAGGACAAACCGAATCGATTATTTATTTACTGGAACCAACGAACAAAAATACTACTTTTCTCGACAGAATATAAGTGATTTCGTAAGCCTCGAATGATTTACGAGAGAACAGAAATGGAAGCCAACGTACATTATCGAAAATGATAGACGCATCAGTATAATGCGTGATACATCGCAGCTCTTTTATAAAACCATCAATCACGATACGCGTGGTAAGTAAGCACCCGAATGTGTCCTTATACGGTTTTATCATTCTAAACTAAACATTTCATAGGGCAAAATAATTCTTTAAGAAACAAAAAAAATCGCGTACTTTGATTTTGCCAACTTTTTTGATTACAAACATTGAACACATTTTACTTTTATTCATTGAATATTCCATATCACACTACGAGTACGTTCTCAAGATCAATTGCTTTAAGTAACTAACAAGAATGGAAGTTCACAAAAAAATTACCTTTATGAGATGTCAAAAGTTTTTTATTATAAATTGGTGGTTAGTTTATTTTCATAATGGTAAAAAATCAATAGACAATTTTGCGGAAATTGCAATAAATATACTAGGGTAGCAGAGTAACAAGGCGTTAACCTCCGAAAAGCCGTTCATTTGCAAGGTACACCGAGCAGGTAGCCAGTATTAATAATGAAATATTCATGCGGAAACAATCTGCTGATGTTTGAGCGGATTGGTCAGCGGAGCATACTCCGCCCGCACTAAGATGAAAAAGATTCTTTGATGTACAAGTAATAAGGTTCCTTTGTGAAGCAATGTCGGTGGTACAGTACAAATAAAGGGCTAGCGGATACCCGGCCTCCATAACAATAAGCATAATCTAAGCGGTCCGGATTTGTTAGACATGGCAGCTTATAGCGGATGTTATTCGTAAACACACCCTTGTCTTGCTATGATTCTCTGGTTTATAAGTTATAAATATGCCGAAGGGGTAGATACTACTTTTTGCATTATTTAGCAATAAAATTGCAATTTGTTTTTTTTTACGTTTTATTATGTTAAAAAAATTTAATTGTATTATTCCGTAGTATCGGTTTCTAAGTAATTTTTTATCACATATCTAAATAAAATTTTGAGAACGGAAATGGTGAAGTCTCATAATTTGAAAAATTACCTTTAACTACATACCCGAACAAAGTAGGGTTAAAGTACTTGTTTTGTTATATTTCACAATATGTTTGATCGCAAAACAGTAAAATAAACGATACCTAAAAATAGAAGCCATCACGAAATGAAAATGTAATTAATTTAAAATTCACACGTTACGAAACCGTCACAATAATAACAGAAAATTAAATACACAGGTGACACAAATTAAATGTTGCTCACTTTAATTATCAACGCCTCGAGGAATGTGTTATATTTATCTTTAACCTTTCAGCCAATTGGTATGGTCAATAATATAATAAAAAATAAAATATACTGGTTAATGTAGTTGACGTAAAATCTTAAATAAGTTCACTGAAATAATATTACACTCAATAAACTACAATAATAAAAATATTACTCAAAAGTATGACATAAAAGTTTATATTATCTTATATATAAAATTCTCGTGAAACAAATGTTACTTACCGTAGTCCTCCGAAACGGCTTTACCGATTTTCACCAAATTTTATATGCATATTCAGTAGGTCTGAGAATCGGAAATCGGATCGAAATCCGGTCTGAGAACTACTCGTATCTATTTTTCATACCCCTAAGTGATAAGGGTTGTTCACCCTTAACATTTTTTTATTTATATGGCAACACAACGTTTGCCGGGTCAGCTAGTTTTACTCTAAGTCCCTTTTATAGCACAAGGTCCACTACATCGAATATTGCGAGCATCAGTTTTAAATCGCCATAAAGAGAATTTACGCCGCGCGTTCGTCATAAGAAAAATACGAGAGCGTAAAGGACTTGTTGAATTGAGAACGAATTGCTATCGGAACGATCATAAAATGAACGTAAAAATGATTTTGAAAATAAATTTGCACTAAATAAATTTACACCTATTTCTGCCTAATAACAGCAGTGTTAAGCGCTGCTGTGTTCTGGTTTGAAGGGTTTGGTGAGGGAAACATACTTGTCCGAAGCGTTCCAGCTTAGTCCTCACGAGTAGCGGCGCATCACGAGTAGTGGCCGACCTCAGGTAGAAATGTAATCCTATCTGGGATTGATTACAGATATCCTTGGGCGGCAGAAGCCACTTACGATCAAGTGGACTGTTACTCCCGTATTATAAAAATAAAAACATTTTAGCTACAGCAGAATCAACATCAAATATTATTGCGAAGGTTAAATTATTTTTTTAGATTCGATTAAATCCGATAAATTTTTAGTAATTAAAATCTAAAAGTAGATTTTTTCACCAATCCTCCCGTGTTGGAGCAGTCCGTGAGTCAAGCCCACTCAAGCCGGAGTGCACTCACGCTCGAATTCTGCGATACGTCTGAATCGCGCCATTTGCAATGATCTATAGAACTAAAGGCAATTGCGGAAATTGCACGAGCAACATGATAGATGGCACTGTTTTCGATAGTCTATCGTAAATCTCGACGGAACAGAGGGTGTTTCGATTGTTGCTTATTTCGCTTGAGGATATACGCTTATTTGACGAACGCCGTGTAAGTTTATTTCATGGCCGATAGAAATGAGCGTATATTATCATCTTGTTCATGTTTATCTTCCTTCATTTTGGATAAAAAAAAACAAAACTGTATTATTGCTTCATTCGATAGTGTCGTTTATAAGGAAAATTAGTTTCTTGAAAGTAGTGATAAATGGCAAATTTGATCAAAGATCTAATCTTAAACAAAAGTTCCAGGAATCTCCAATTTTTTTGTAAATTTACGTACTAAGATTTAACTGACCAAATCTTTCTTGTATTTTAAATTTGGCCGTCCATACCCAGATGAAAAATTCATACCGATATCACTGTATAAAATGTAGTGATAGATAGAAAGAATGTTTTTTAAATGTCGGTAAGAGATAACTAAAATGTGGATGATGACGAAATCATATTTTAAGTCACTTTTGCTTTGCATTTTATTCGATTACAATAATAATTAATTCATCAAGTCAACATGAACATACAAACTATTAAATGCAGGCAGTGTTGCCAATTCAATATACTCGTACAGTCAAATGGCTACGCTTGAACTAAGACGAGGCGAGGGATCAGACTCAATTAGGCTCTCTTGCCGAGAGCTGCTTCACCCGCCTCCATAGACTAGTATATCTGCTTGTCTAATCAATACAGTTAGAGAAATGGGCTTTATGGATGTTTGGCACTCATAACTCAATGACCCGATGGCACTTGTTCCTATAACTTAGTATATTAGCAGAAACATACTAATTTCTAGCATGAAGTTCTTGTAAAAGCATGCATTTGTAATCAGGTAGAAGCTGTTCTATATGGAGTTGATTACAGCTGTCCAGGGGCGACAGTGTACACATGCCATCAGGTGAACTTCAAGTTCGTTTGAAAGAAAGATACAGAGCTTTTTTCTAAAAAATCCTTTGTGCTTGATTAAAAACATTTACTGTTCCTTTTTGTGCTCAGAAAATTAAAATTAACGCAGAACGTTCGAATATACAAATAAGTAACTAAAACTTTAGCAGGCTATCTTACCATAAGGAATACCTATAGGTATCAACATGCATCCTACAGAGGTTGTATTAAAATAAACTTATGAGACTTTCAAAGAGGTCTACTCGGAGCGTATTAATCTGAACACGAATGGAGTCGGTGGGACGTGTCAAAGGATCCCCTGCCGTTCGCTAATGAATAGGTGTCGAGTCACCCGGGCGGCTTCTGTCCGGTCTATTTGCACTACTCTGTGTTTATTCGAGTTTGTGTCGTGTTGGACGGATGGTGCATCCATCAAGTCTAATTAATGAAACTTACTTGACGTTAGTGAATTAAACCCATATCGGGATTAGTTGTGCCAACTTTACACCGGCGAGTGCTACGAGGTCCTATTTGTCCTAGTGCTTTAGTCACTGACGCTCAGAGTATGTTTGTTAAGATGCTTAGCTTAATTGTATTTATTATTGTTAAGTTTAGACAAATATTAAGAAAAAATAATCTATTTTGTCTTATATCCGACCGTACATCGTAGTCATTTCATTCGGAGACTGCACTGATTGACCCTATGTACAGTCACGAGCATAAATATATGACTATGGGCAGATCAGCAACGTTACCTCACACATTCAACGTTATCGCAGCAATACAACCGAGCCCAATACAACACTAATTTACGAATCTATCAGCACTGAAAACGGCATAGCGAATGGCGCATGAAGCAAAGATAGCAATTATGTTGTTTAATTAGGCCGGCAGCAGGCGATTCGGTTTGCATTTAGAAGTGCACTTAATTGGCTGCCCTCAAAATAAGAGCTTTCCGTTGATATTTCATTCCTTTTATACCGACATTTGTAAATTGAACGTGCATTCGTAGTAATGCGTTTATAACATTAAATGTTAAACTTTAGTATTCGGAAATCATGAAATAAATGTGTGTGTAGAGCTTTTAAGTCATAATATCTATTTCTGCTAGACAGCGATACGTCATGATTGAAATTCAGCTCTAATCACGGACTTCAAGGTTTGAACCAAAGGCACAATAAAGCTCTAATCGCGGACTTCAAGGTTTGAACCAAAGGCACCCACTGCAGAATTCTCAAAATTGTGTTTCAATATAAATTATCACTCACTTTAACAGTAAAGGAAAACATCGTGAGAAACTGAGAGTTGTTTGAAACAGTTCTCAAAGGTATGTGAAGAAGTCTACTAATTCGCACCTGGCCAGCGCAATCTCTTTCATTTTGAGAAAAGACCCGTGCCCGGCAGTGGAACATTTATTTGATTATGATCTACTTCTGCTTAATAGTAGTTTATTTACTAATGAATTCTGCTTTAAAAGGTATAGACCGCGCCAAACTGCCAGTCCGCTCTGAAGTTGTTGCGAGCAGGTGTAGTCATACAATTTGCTATGGCGACGCGATTCTTTTCTTTATTCAGGGCGGACTAGCAGTTTTACGCGAACTATACAAGAATACACTCCGAACGCGTCGACTTATCCACGTTGTTCCAACAAGGCGATGAAGAGAAGCGAGGAGGGAAATCCAATGTAACTATTCGCGTCCCGCTAAGTGACGTCACGTCATCTCGCGAGAACAAATAGGGAAAAAGTGACACGAAGGGCTTTCAGGCGTTCATAAATAAAAGCGATGACACTGACGTGAATAAGGGTATAGTACCTACAATGCTACGGATATTTTCACGGCGAATTAATATGTAACTATACTCTCGGTAATCCCATCTGCAAAATAGAGCGAAATGAAGTATGTGTCTTTTTTATTTATCACGTTACATCATAGTTGTGAACTTTAAACTTTTGACAAAAGGTCTTTTTTGTTTTGTTTTTTTTTCTTAACGAGGGGGAAATTTCTCAAAATGCAAATTCGCATCGGGTACGATGCGATTTATGTATAACGACGTTGGCTTTCATTTAGGTGATCACTCAGTGTATTTATGTTTATTTGGTGCTTGTATTACAAACACATCAAAAAGTTTAACTCATAACATAAATTATTGTTAATTAATGGTCTAATAATAATGTCTGTTGTCATTCTCTTTCGAAATAACCCTATAAATATACTTTGTACTATCTTGGGCCGTACCTACAATGTACGTGAAAGAATATTGAAATGTGGGGCGTTCCAGGCGTTGATACATAAACATCGACACAAACATGAATATGGACGAAGACACTATGAATATTTTAATCTTAATATCCATACTGCGATAAATAATGTCATACCTTGGAGCCACGAAACAAGTGGATTTGTATAAATCTTTTTTTAATTTAGTAAATGAAAAAAAATACGAAAATGTGGATATAAAAGACATACTCGTACTTTTCCGAGGTGTTCCAGCTTAATTGTTAGAGGTAGCGGCGCATCTGTGGCTAACCTCAGGTTGGAATATCTAATCCTATCTGGGGTTGATTACAGATGTCCATGGGTGGCAGTAGACACTTACCATTAGGTAGAGTGCATGCTCGTCTGCTACTGCTATATAATAAAAAAATCTCTGATAAACAGCCGAGCCAGTATGATTCGACCTGGGAGGCACTATCGCTTATTTCTAACGTGAAAAACATCTGCGCTTCGGTAGGTGGGTATGGATGTCGGCTGACTTACATAAAGTGATCTTAAATGCTCTTAAATATCCATGGGCAGTACAGCACTTACCATCACGTCGACTATAAGCTTGTTATTTACTCCAATGGCATAAAAAATCGATAATTCCACTATAACGCTTCAGTACACATGAGCGAAGGTAAAGAAACGCTTACTTTGTAGTCAATCTTATTATCCGCAATAAACGATATAAAGCCTTAAGGGCTTTGAAAAGATTAAGAGTTTCTTAATCTCTGTCTTTGAGACTTAAGTAGCAAAATAAACGTTCATCCAACATTCGCTTTTGTTATTCTTTTAATTTATTATTATGTAAATTTGCATTAATTTATTTTAATTTTGAAGTTATTTATGTGAGTTTACAAGGTTACATACAAGGTTACATTATAAGATAATAAGAGAAGGATATCATTAAACAAATGATATCGCGCTATGGGCCTCATTAACACAGAAATCAGTTACAGAAATTAAAATATTGAGATGTCTACCTGGCCTGGAGTTGATCCTGACGCAATCTGCGTGTCATACCGATATGGTTACTGCTATACAACGCGGTCATCGCGTCTTTATAACAAACCTATTTGGATATTTTACTTTTAGTGGCCTCGCAAAGTTGGATAATGTATGAGGGCGCAACGACACTTGACCCGGCCACTAACAAGCGATCGTTTTGCACTTCTCTTGCCAAAATTACTATTGATGTAACCGCTCTCATTTGTAAACGATAAATAAAACCAGTGGACTATCCAGTTCTTATGTAATATTGTATAAGAAGTAATATATCATTGAGGGTCTAAACCTTCGAATCTATGATCGTACAGATTGTTCATGGTAGTGGAAATTCCTTGCCATGCTTTACAATCGTCAGTCCCGATTGTTATGAGGATAGCAGTCGTGGACATATGTACGCAGGCGACCTCATGGGCATTTAAAAACATTCGACATGGATTGACCACTAACCCTTACCCCTTATTAACAAACAATGAAGCACTATAATGAAATAAGATTCAGGTCTCTCCCAGTTGTGGAGGGACACCCGTTCTCATCAGTAGGACATAAAAACCTAAATTTACATCTGTCAGTCAATAGTTAAAAACCGTTTCAGTTCAATTTTCGCATAAAACCTTTAAAATTAAATCATCTTTATATACCATTTCACTGGACCTTTTTTTAGCGTTAAAACAAAAAACGTAAGACGTTGCTAGAAGTATTAGTGTATCACAATGAATATAAGGGCTCAAGTGGAGTCGCTTGCCAAAATTTGTTATCGGTATGACCTTTCACACAATAACCGGCGCCGTGCCAAGGATCGTGTCATATGTATTACACTAATATTGTTTTTATGGACCTACAAGTAACAAACATACCCTGAGTCTACATAGTATTTATTGGAAATTGTTTAATTTGTTTAATTGTTAATATTGGCATATTAACTAATGAAAGTAAAACAGCAGCATGAGACATTACTGTTATAAGACAGAAATAGTAAAATTGGTCGATGTTTAGTTGAATCACGATAGCTTTTACCACCTTCAAACTATTTCCGACAACAAAACGTGTGGCTATTTAGCTAGATATTCACAGACTATTGTAAAAAAAAATTATTTCACACTTGACATTGTCCGTCCAGAAAATCTGCTCTATTTCTTAGGCAACAATGAGGAGGTTCAAAAATAAATTTCGATATAGGCGACAATTTTCACGTTTTCTTCTCTCAAAATCTTAATATTTTCTTAATGTTTACAACATAACCCGAAAATGGGGAGCAGCAGCTAATATTCAACAGCGGTTACGCGAGTCTCATATTTTCCATAGACATACATTTTCACGAGGCAATTCTCAGCGTTAGGATAATGGGTATTGAATAGGGCGGCTGCGAGCGCCCGCCCTGCCGCTCCGCACATTATACGCGTTGTTTTCGCGATACTTACGTTCACCCGCAGCACGTTAAAGCCTTATATTATCATACAAATAACTGGTGCTACGACGGGTGCTACGAAATCTTGTAGCCTCTACGAAAAGAGGCACTCTCCACGGAGTGATTGCGAAGCAATGTCTGGCAATAAGATTAAAATCCTATTGTGCGAGGCGTCTTAAAACATTCTTTACACTAAATTTTCTTACTTTTTATAATAAAGGAGTAGCTGACGAGCATGCAGTCCACCTGATGGTAAGTGGCTACTGCCGCCCAAGTACATCTGAGATTAGATATTCCTACCTGAGGTCGGCCACAGAGGCGCCGCTACCCCTGAGGACAAAGCTGGAACGCCTCGGAAAAGTATGTCTCCCTTACCACACCCTTCAAAACGGAACACAGCAGGGCCTAACATTGCTGTTATTAGGCAGAAATGGGTGTGGCGGTGGTGCCGCCGGAGTCGAACCACAAAGGATTTTACCACCTTCGAAATATCAAATAAGAGTAATTTATGCGAACTTAAGTAGTAAAATTAAGAAGGATGGTAAATTCATTCAAGATGTTTTAAGTACTCAAGTGCTTACAAAGTTTTGACTCTCAACAAAAACGGTACGAAAACAAGCAATGAAAATCAATTAAGGCCGCAAACTGAAAACGCAAATTGCTTGAATAAATTATTGAGACCTGCTGGGCACGGTTGGTCAATTAAATAACTTTGTTTACTTGTTTTGGTTGTGCATCTATCATTAAAGATATACCATCGTATCGTGTAATAGTACCGAAATACACTTGTGTTAAATGACTTAACTTGTGGACTGTTTTCGGCATAGTCTTATTTATTTTAGATAAAAATACTTAAAATCCTTTACCAGAAGTTGTTCGTTCGTTCCTTTCGCTGTTCACAATTACGGTATGGATTGCGCGTGCGCACTAACCCGTTTTGCTTGATGTGTCACACTGACTGTACGCAGTTCATGGTATCTACTAAATTTGATCAGTACCCTTACCATGAGATTTTACGTTTTAACAAATATGACTGTTTTGGTATTTGTTTACGTATTTGCCCATACAATTTCCAATCAGCGCCCCTAGCGGATTATATCAGAACTTGGAAATTCATGCCTAAAAAAACTTATGCTAAGGGTACTGAGGTTGCATGAATAATTCTTATATGCATAAAATATCTATGAGATCATTCGCTTACTCTAAAAGGTGTATAAAGTGCACAAAGGCTGCAGTGATCAAAATTTTCTAATCGATATTAGAATACCACAAAATATTGATTCGATGAAACTCATATTTGTCTATATAATAACTACAGTGTGTGTTTTTTATTGTACTAAAATTTTACACACACACAATATATATTACATAAAAGACGTCATTTTTTATATTTTCATTTAATACTTTAGCTAACACCGTCTGAATTGCTTGTACATATGATAAAAGCAGTAGGCCTGTGTCGGTAACTTTAAGTCACCAGTTTTCAATCAAGTTTATTGAATATAGGATCGGAACTAAAAGGGCCTTTAGCGCTAATTTGATCCTTTGAAATACTCAAAGGCGGTCTGCTTAGGAAATTGGGGGCAGGTTGGCAACAGATCGCTTATAGCTGATAATACTAATTTACGCTTGATTTATGGGTTAGAACTAGTTCGAACACATTATGTATACCTCTGCTATACTACAAATATTTCAACTCGCCTTTTCAGTTTCAAAATTATCATCAAAACTAGTTTATAAAATATTTATTTTTGATAATATTTTCGACGTGACGGCGTTTCCAGTTTTAAAATGAATGATTTGAAATTAATGGACGAGCCCGACTCGCGCTTGACCAGTTATCTCAACACCCAGTGCAATGCAAACGAACTACCGATCTATTTTTAACGCATATAACGTATCGCGCACAATAGTACGTACACTAACAATACGTGCAAGCATTAACTTTTCTTCCCTCTTCGTCAACTTTTCTTTAATAACGCTTCGGTTTGCAAACTCCTGGCGCTCGTTAGTGTTACTCGTTATCGAACTGACATTTTTTCAAAAGACCGATGAGATACAAAAAAAAAATGGTACGTGGCAGAAGCCATACTTCGTTCAATAGTATTTTGAAAATAACTTGAGGATATTTTACTTTTTTGGATGAGTACATGGTACTGATAGGCATTTGTAACCAACAACGTGACTTATTTAAAAAACCTCACACTCACAGTCTCACATTAAGATTTTTTTATGTTGTGGGTGCCATGGTCATATACAATAACAAACGAACAAATAATCAAACCCAGAAAATAAATATAAATATCATCATCTTAAATGTAAAGGTGACCGGGGATCGAACCCATATTGTTAAGCAGGTATAGTCCGCGCCAAAGTGCTAGTCCGCTGAAGTTGTTGGGCACAACTACAGGCATATACTCCGTAGCATCGTAAGGGCACACTAACGCAGCTACGTACCCGTGGGCGAGAGCAGGCAGCGGATAGATGCCGGATGGGGCCCCGCGCTGTCTTCGTCCCGCTAATATCTACAATTTGCTATTCGACGCGAATCGTTTCTATATTCAGAGCGGACTAGCAGTTTGACGCGGACTATAGTAGGGAATACCATCAGATTAATTGCCTCTACCTGATACTATTTACTACTAGGCTACGATGAATATAAAAAATCCTGCACATGTAGTAAGTATAAAAGTACGGAGATATTTCGATTTCAGTGTAAATTACGGAGAGTGCTGGAGAATGAATACACGTGTAATCTCTTTTGTGATTCGAATATCACTCGATACATGTATCTCCTGCATTGGAAATGAATCCGGAATTTGGAAATGAATTGACTTTGCAGATTAGGAGATTATATAAACGACACGTCGTGTCAGTTGCTTTATTTCACTTTTGCTTTTATTATATCAAGTAGCTTATTTAATGAAAGGATAACAAAAAAACACTGCGTCGAGGATTAATTGTATCTAGGGACATTCAATCGCGGTAATTAGATTGACAGTTGGCCAGTATTTGAATCCTATACAGTTATTATATTACATAGGTCATATATTTTCGAATCGAATGAACTACAAAATAGAACCTGAACTCGGTCACAGATGACTCTCATGTATCACCAAAATACGGATATCAAACAAAAACAAATCTACAAAATAACCCTTTCTGAGATTAAACGAAGACGACGAGATAAATTCAACCAATCTCAGTCTATTCTCAGAATTTTCTTGAGTACAATTTACAAACCAACGGAAATACAAAACAAAATGGAAAGCCGTTCCCACTGCTTAATTAAGGATACCGCAGAAGATATTTTCCAACAGATTTCAAACCAGAAATTGCTTTAATTTAGTTATTTGCGTTTGATACCTCCGCATTATCGCACCGAATACCAGGATAACAGAAATCTCTAGGTCGTTTGAAGCCGTAATTTATTTAAAACGGAGCGCCGCCCCTCGTCACCGTGGCATGAAAGGGACTAAATAGGACATTCGCGGTTGAAAATATTATTGTAGATGTACTTCGGATTCATGTTTACCTGGTGTCCGCGTCAGGCTTCGGGTGAATTACATTTATTTTAAGGTTCACTTGAACTCGTAAATTATTAAGACCTCCCGACCCGAGCTTAATGAACGAGCTTTTGAACAGATGGACTCGGTTTATGTATCTGTTTGAGGTAAAAATATTCCATTAACATTTTGTATTTTAAAATGAAGGTGACTATGGTTTAATTACAATTTACGTACTAAATGTATTTATTAATTTTATATTTCGTTTATTTGTCGTAACATTAAAATGACTCAATTTATTTTAATTCATGTAATGTTAAAAGAATCTACAGATTACTGCGACGATTGTAGAGATCTATAGTTTATATATCTTTACAAAATACAGAAAATATAATATATATTTTATATTTATAGCCCCGGATTAACATTCCATGTTATAAGTCATGTCAAAACACGCAGATCTACCATAATATGAAAATAAATCTTTTTCATTAAACGTTTTAATATTCAATACAAATGTATAGGACGGAAAGCAACCAAACCACATAGAACGAACGCCATTAACCTCCAAGCGTGAATCTAAGCACATTGTTTAAATCGCATAAGCAAAACTGGAATATAATACACGATTGATGTAAACCACTTCGCGGGCGGGATCCGGGAGTAACGCAAACACATTACGGGAAAACCGATATACCGGCACTCGGCGGCACTCGAACGCCGCAATCCTCGTGCTGAAGCCCCGCACTTTTGAATATCGAACCGAGTGGATTTTCGTCGTGGATATATTTATAACACTTGTTTTTTTATGTCACTCTTCTATTTTATAAAAAAGCAGATTAAAAAAAA
This sequence comes from Epargyreus clarus, assembly GCF_041222505.1. NCBI lineage: Eukaryota > Metazoa > Arthropoda > Insecta > Lepidoptera > Hesperiidae > Epargyreus > Epargyreus clarus. The sequence goes on from NW_027332235.1 coordinate 12,611,036, forward strand.
CAGTACATAATCATCTGATGTTGAGAGCTTGGCGCCATTCATAGACATATACACACGAGTAACTACAAAAGAGGTGTAGAAGTTGATAAGAGCGTTACTATAACGAAAAATAAAATGAAATAATTAAGTCGTTCTATATCGGTATGTCTATCTTATTAGATCTTTTAAAATAATAAAATGTTAAGACACGCGTGACATATAAATCATTACTGTATGTCACGCTGAGACTTCAGAGTTTAATACCCGGCCAGTCATACGTAAATGTTTTTCTATGATCGAAAAAGATTATCATACATACAGGCGCGTTCCTATCACATTTGTGAAATAACGCACTATAGTCTATTCGCGTCTCGCCTGCACATGCGTATGAAATGATAGAATGAAATTAGTACGCGTGCGGGTAACACGTGCTTGCTGTGTAGGTATGGACGCTTGAAAAGAAAAGCGCGTTTAAGATTAAAACAGTGTTCGAATACTGATGTGCAACAAAGTGGCCTACTCAAGGAACTTTCCAAACTTAACCGAGCTAATGTTTCCACAAACTTGAAAGATGTGTGTCTGACATATTCATTTTTAACGAGTTCCCACTTAAGGCTCCGACAGCGCGCTCTAGTTTTTCAATTTTTACGCACTATCCTCAGATAATTTCATATTCAGAGTGGTCTAGGTTCTACTAAAAATACTAAAATACGAGTAAGATTGCATTACTACAAAAATCTTCTCGTAACTTTTTTTTTGATCTTCTAATAACTTCTATGAAATAAACGTTCAATAGTAAGTAACTGACTGATAACGTATACTTAAATCTGGAAATTCGAAGAATTTGCAGAGACTATCATAAGACAGTCTCTGCAAAAATCATACATGTATATATAAACATATATGTATGATTTTTGAAAACGTATCTTCTAGGAGGAGTATAATTGTATCTAAATAAAATCGTACAAACTATTTAACAATTTACATAATTATTTTTATTTTGTATCTATATTGTAGCCCTTTGTAATGATATACAATATACACACATGTTTCGATTTGGTTTCCCTTCAAACCCTATTAACATTCACATCTCAAGTATTACATTTGATGCCGCAAACCCTCTCATCGCAATATCACATTTCTGGGCACAAAATGGTGTAACTCGCTCAAGAATGTTACTATTTCCGCGTAGGGATGTAGAAGGTGAAAAAATATCGATATATCGATGTATCGGTATAAACTAAAATATCGATATCGGTGTAGATATATCGAAGAAAAAATACTGATATATCGATAATCCGTAAAATTTTAAAAATATTTGGCGTTTTTAAAGTAATGATGTATTTAGTTCAACCTAACTCAATAATATCAATAGGTTTTTATACCATATACCTTTTTATTAGGTAAAATTCCAAAAATATCGTCGTCGTATTTATGCCGTCAAGAAATATGAATTCAGAATTAGAATAAAGTAAACAATTCACGAGATTGAAGTTGGTTAGAGGTGAGATTAGAAAGAACCGAACACACAAACACACACTCAACGCAACGCACACAAAACATAGACAATAAAGTTTTTTCTTCGTTCCTTCCTATCTTATACGGCTTTGGATACTAACGACCTTAGTTATATTTGTACATATTGTAAAAAAATAAATAGTTTTAATACTATTTTCGATATTGGATATTTTGTATCGATATAAATAAATAAATAAAAATAAAAAGCCTTTTATTTCTTGTAAAAAGTAACAGAGTTTTGTCTTAATGCTAGTTAAATGCTTAAATTGTTATCTTATCACTACTTTTTGTGCTTTTAATATTTAATTTTAACAATGCTTTTTTTTTTCTCAAGAGTTTAAGCCACTTTCAAATTGCTCTATGAGTTAAAATAATCTACTACTACTACTTTCTAATTATTCTATAATTTAAAATAGTCTAGTCTACAAGAACCCCTCCGCGGGTGTAGGCCTCCTCCAAAGAAGCCCAAGTGTCTCTGGCTTGTGCTGTTTGTATCCAGCTTGGCCCTGCTGTTTTGCGAATATCGTCTTCCCATCTCGTAAGCGGTCTTCCCCTTTGACGTTTCCCCCACGGACCTCGCCATAGAGTCACCGTTTTTGTCCATCTCTCGTCTGTCAGTCTCGCTATATGCCCTGCCCACTTCCATTTCAGCTTGCGTGTATAGGTCAGTGCGTCTGTAGCATTAGTTATGCTCCTTATTTTGTATGGCGTATTTTCTGGATTCTTTTGATTTTTAACATGCTTCGTTCTAGACCTCTTTGACAAGCGGTAATTTTTTTCTTTACTTTGCTCGTGTGCTTCCAGGTCTGGCAAGCGTAGGTTAGACATGGTAGCAAGCAGCTGGACATTACTTTTGTTTTTATATTTACCGGCATATTACTTTTAAATACTTCTCGTAAGCTCCAGTATTTGTTCCAAGTCATTTGGATTCTCCTCTCGATTTCTAGTTGGTTGCTGTCACTTTCAAAGCTGATTTGTTTGCCTAAGTATGTATATTTGTTTGTATATTTCAATGTTTCATCGTCGATAGATATTTTCTTTTCAGAGCTGTTTGTCATCAACATTGTTTTTGTGAGGTTCATCTCCAAGCCCGCCTCTTTGCTTGCGACATTTAGAGAATGAATCATTATCTGTAATTGTGAGCTAGATTCTGACAGAAGCACCAAATCGTCAGCGAATCGTAGATGACTCAAGTATTTTCCGGCTATGTTTATTCCGCTAGTTTTCCAGTCCAGCTTTCTTATTATTGACTCTAGAACGGCAATAAACAGCTTCGGAGAGGTTGCGTCGCCTTGTCGAATCCCTCTTTCTATCGGAAAACTTGGGCCTGCGCTTTCTAATTTGACTCTACCTCCGTTGTTTTTGTATATGCTTTTTATTATATTCATGTACTCGTCTTCCACGCCTTGTTCCTGTAGCGCCTTCCATATGCTTGAATGTGACACAGTGTCGAAAGCTTTTTTGTAGTCGATGAAGACCATGTAGAGGGCTCTTTGTTTTTCTTGATATTTTTCCATCAGTAATTCAAGGGTGTGAATATGATCTATAGTCGAATATTTTTTCCTAAATCCGGCTTGTTCTATGGGTTGTTCGGCTTCTAGTGTGGTACTTATTCTTTGGTTTATGAGAGAGGAGAATAATTTATACGTACTGGGCAGCAAGCTTATTGGTCTATAGTTCCCAACATCGCGTGGGTCCCCTTTTTTATAAATGAGTATAATATCTGACTCGGACCATTGTATTGGTGTTATTGAAGATTCTAATATACGGTTAAAAAGGACAGTAAGCGGTTGAGCCAGTACTGATGCCGCCGATTTTATGGCTTCATTTGTGATGTTGTCTGTGCCGGGGCTTTTATTTGCTTTGAGTCCCTTTATTGCTTGGATTACTTCTGTTATAGTGAATGGTGTGCATTTTTTTATATTTTTATCCCTGTTTGTGTTATTTTGATCCGAATTTTCCTCGTAGCTTTTTAGTTCTTGCTTGCTATAGAGTGATCTGTAGAATTTTGATGCAATTTCTTTGACTTCATGGCGACTCGTTGTAGTTTTTCCTTCGCTTTTCAGACCGTCAATCCATCTCTTGTTTGTTCTTAACTCTTTTAAAGCTCTTTTTGAACTACCTGATTGAATCAAGTGTTTCTCGACGGTATCCGCTCTATATCTAGCATAGTCGTGGTTTATGCGTTTGCTTACCAGTTTGTATAATGCTGAGAGTTCATTTTTCATGGACCTATTTTTGTTTTTAGTGTTTTGTAGTAACTTTCTTCTCTCCATTAGCGCTAACGTGTTATCTGTTAATATTTTATGTCTTTTAATTGAGTTTTTGCTAGGTGGTATTCTAGCGTTCCGAAGGCTTTGATTGATTGCATTTATTATGTTATTGTAATAGGTTTGAACTGGTATATTATCGTAAGGGTCGAGTAAGTTAGGTAGGCTTGCTGAAAGGTACTTGTGGTAACGGGTTATTTCGTCTTCATTCTTCAGGGTAGAGTAATAGTTATGTTGTGAGAAGTTAGACCGGTTTATTTTCGCTTTTAATAATGTTATTGTTGCTCTGACGGGTCTATGGTCAGAAGAAAAGTTGAGATTTAGCACTTCGATATTTTGTACCATATTGGGTTTGTTTGACAAGATGTAGTCTATTTCGTTTTTATATTCACCGCTTGGTGAACGCCATGTCCATCTTCGTTTAGGCTTCTTTGGGAAATACGTGTTTAATATTGCTGTTCTATTTTCTAGTGCAAAATCTACAAGTCTTTGTCCTCTGCTGTTTCTTGTACCGTAGCCGTTTGGTTTCATTATCAAGTATTCATCCGCCTTTGGTTGGCCTATTTTGGCATTGAAGTCACCCATAATTATATATGTTCCATGTGCTAAATCGAGCGCTTGGTACAAGTCTTCATAAAAGTTTTCTAGTTCTACATCTTTTGCTACTTCTGTAGGGGCATACGATTGTATTATTGACATCTTTTTGTTATGTATGTTTAAGTTCAGTAGTGCGACTCTTTCGGATATTCCAAGGAAGCTTTCAATGTTCCTCTTGTGTTCTTTTTTTATTATAAAACCGACTCCGTACTGCCCCTGTGTGAGTCCTGTATAGCAAAATATAAAGTTATCATATTCTTCAATTCTTGTACCCATGCGTCGTATTTCTGATAGTCCAATTATATCAAAATTAATGTTTTTAAGAGCTTCTGCCAGCTCTAGTAGTCTACTGTACGATGACAACGTTCTGACGTTGTATGTTAATATATAGAGTTTATTGTTTGATCTGGATGTAGAGTTTTGAGTTTTTATGTTTGTTATTATCTTTGGAGGGTTTTGGTCGTAATCTTCCACGGTGACCAACCGGTTTGGAAGATAATTATTGTTTCTTGTCTGAATTTGCTCATACGTGTAGTTCGTGCGGGAGGGGTGGTTTAATTGCTATGCTTTATCATCTCTGTTTTCAGTGTTTTGTCCTTGTGTTGTACTGTTTGTATTTTTGTTTACTAGGAACTGCAGCATACTTGGTTTCGCAATACACTCGGACAAACTGTTCGATCTTTGTAGGGGTGTGTGTGTTTTCAGCGTTTTATTTTTCTTCTTGGCCTGTATGCTGTCCTCGCTCTGTGGTTTGGAAATATTTTCTGGTGACACGGGGAGTGACCTTTTGTTGTTGGATTTATGTTTGATTAGTTTGTCGTATTTTATTCTCACTTTATTTCCCTTCTCTGCCTCTTGTTTTGCTTGTTCTTGCAGCTCCTTTCTTTTCTCTAATATTTGTTTAGGAAAATCTTCCTTCAGGTAAAATTGGGTATCATTCAAAACTCTTTTCTGTTTTAAAATATTAATTTTCTGGCCGAGAGTTGTGAAGGTTATTATTATTGGACGTGGTCTATCTCCTCGCTTTCCTATTCTCTTTATCTCTTGTATATCACGAGCTTCTAAAGTAGTAGTAAAGTGTTCATTAATAAAATTAGTTATGTTGGTTTGTAATTCATCATATGATTTTTCTTTTTCTTCAATTCCAAAGAAGACTAAGTTTCTCTCTCTCGCTTGTTTTTCTAAAAAATAGATCCGTTTTTCTTGGTTTTCTACCTTTTCTTTCAGTATTTCTTGATTTTCCTCCCACTTGAAGAACCTTGCCTCCAATATATTGTTGATATTTTCTGTAACATGTTTCGTTACATCTTCTCCATTTTTTCTAATTGCAATTTTTTGGTCGTCGATTTCTTTTTGAATATTTTTAAGAACATTCATAATTTCCTCCATGGTTGATTGATATGCACGGTTTGCTTTGTTTTGGTACCGGTGCTGCCCTCTCTTGTTAGGTGTTTACACTACGTTGCCTCTGCAGTATGCAGATAGCGGTGCGCGTGCGTTCTTCACTTGGTAGCTTGGTTAGTTGATAAGCGAAATACTTCTGGCGTTTTGCAATAGATGGCGCTATTTTATGTTTATTAGAGTTCTGACGTGTTGTATGTAACAATTTATTTGGTTTTGAGGTTATGTTTGATATCGGAACACACTGAGTTTGTTTTTACTGTTCTTTTTGTTGATCATGCGTATATTACGGTTATTGGCACTTATACACTGCTGATTATTAGTCCCGATAGGCGCACTGTTTCCAAATAAGAGATAAGAAAAACACTGTTGTTGAGACCGAATTCCGGTTTTTGTTGTATACTGTTTTTATATTATCACTTTAGTCCAGGTCTCCAATATATGATATTTTTCGCACTGTTTCCTATGACAATTAGCATTTTTAACACTTCTAAAAAGCTTGTTACTATTTTTTAAACTTATTTAAATACAGAGACGATGTTGACGTAGGCACGGTGGCGCCCCCTCCTCTTGTATCGATATATTGAATTAAAATTATGGAAGTAACGATATATCGATATTTTTTAGCATCCCTATTCCGCGATTCGTGTACAATTTGCGATCTAAACTGTTGAGATAGAGATAATTGAGTGGTTACATTGAACGTACACAAATGTGTTTCGTTTGTATTTTGCAGTAATTTGCTTTGCGGGTACAATTAACATGCCAAGTGTTCCCACAGGTCGTAATTCCCGTATTTCAGATAAAACAAAAACGATGCCGATATTTCTGATTCGATTGTTTGGTTTATGGAGATAAAAAGAAATGTTAACTCCACTCAATTTGCAGAATGAAACAAAAAAAAACAATTTTGAATTTTAAATGTTTATTCGGGATATTGACTTGATAATTATGTATTTTTATCCAAATGCAGAGGGTAATATTTTTCGAATTCATGTTGGAATGTTTGTTTGTATTTCCCATTTTTTGCACGCCCTAGAGCCAAAACGGCTTGACATCATATAGAACAGTCGTTCTAGCTGAAGCCGATCAAATGTGTGCCATTCCTGATAACACCTAAAATGGTCGCCTCTCAAGTAGCTCAGCCGGCATCTACATTTGGTTGTATTATGTCGACATACACTTTCAATCATCAATCATTAAGAAACCAATCACTCAACAATCCGACTCTCGATTCGTTCAAATTAATTTGTTTCTCGCATTACATCACACACGCACCACCGCAGCACTTAACGCTGAGTACCATTTCGCATTTATTATTACGATTGCGTGTACATTTTTAACGATACGGTTTCTTATTCGCGAGTGTACATTATTTGGGTACATAGCAGTCATGAACCACGTATTGCCTACGTGATTCGTTAAGGATGTTGTTTATTGTGATTCGCTTTCACCTTTATCGTGTCTATATTTTACAATCATGAAATATTATAGGGTTTGTGTTTTTATAACGCTTCAGTGTGTCCATTTACCGCAGGTGATTCTAAGTTCGAATCGGGTTTCGAATTTAAATCAAAATCAGATTTATTTGTTTATCTACTATTTTCCACGAGATCTATAAAAAAAAATTAACAATAAAATACAACCGACTTCTATGTCACTACAAATTAAAAAATAATTCAAATAAATATTGGTTTAGTGCATAGTTCTGAAGTCGGCGCGCATATTAGACACGCTGCTTACATCGTTATCCAACGAAATATATTGATATTTACATGGGTGGAGGAGTTCCCCTCATTTCTCCAGAACCCATCGATGGATGCTAACCATATTTAAATGGGACCAACTTCCAGCTCGTCTCTATACAATAAAAAAATAATTATTGAAATCGGTCCACTAACGGCGGAGTAATTCGTGTACATACATAGAAAAAAAAGAAAAAGATACCGGCCGAATTGATAACCACCTCCTTTTTGAAGTCGGTTAAATAGTGAGTGAGCGAGTGTAGGAATTGTGTATTTTTGTATTTATTATATAATAAAAATACCGATATATTTTTAATTGTATTAGAGATGAGCATTGATTAACAAAATCACTGTATCCTATTACACGTTATAGGGTTAGAAACAAATATAAGTCCTGTATGTTCTTTTCTTATTGGTAATACTCGTACTTCGTTTTTCTTGGTATGTACATTAGAGCTTATCCGCAGTCAGTTCCAGCACACAGAACACTCTGTCCATTATCGTTTTGTCCGCCATTTCCAACACCACGAAAACACATTAAAGACAATCGAACACAAGCAAAACAGCTTCCGAAACAGACTGAACCAGCACTTTAATTTCCACCGAATGGGAACGCTCAGCTCAATTCCTCGCCGTGAATGGATGGGTGTTTACAAAAAGGGAATTAAGACAAAGTGGGCTCGCGGCGTCTCGTCAATCAGCCGCGACGTCCCGCGGGGGGCGCTCGCAACTTCTGCTCACTCATCGTTTTACGTCGATTTGGGATATACCCGATACCGATTGCTTTTGATGTCACGCTTTTTGTTTTTTTTTTACTTCCGATTTTATTGTGAAACGCTGTATATTAGAGACTTATAGTATTTACTACTACGCTTTTATTTTCTTGACTTGTAGTTAGCGATATAATTTAACTACCTCACATTTCCCAACCTTATGAATACCATAAATAAAATATGGGTTGCTAGAACCAGCTCTTTAATTTCTACCGAATGAAAACGGTCAGCTCAATTCCTCTCTGTGAATGGGTGTTTACAAAAAGGGAATTAAGACAAAGTGGGCTCGCGGCGTCTCGTCAATCAGCCGCGACATCCCGCGGGGGGCGCTCGCAACTTCTGCTCACTCATCGTTTTACGTCGATTTGGGATATACCCGATACCGATTGCTTTTACTTGCACGTTTTTCATTTTTTTTTCAACGTTTTTGAAAGGCTATGAAATAAATAAAGCTACGTTTTGTGTTTCATCGCTGTTATATAATTAATAAGTTATGAATTCCCTAGTATATCATAAGTTTTACAAGTAATTCGTAAATAATTAGGTATAATAAAACTTCATGTAGATTAAAACGATAGTTACCATGTAGGCACAAAATTGAAAATTTATCAATTTTGTTCTTCTCTAATCTAAAACAAACAAATTCGCCAACACTATATCACAAAATAAAAAGTAAACTATACCTAATCCATCATCCGTTTATTTAATTCGCACAAACAGAATTGCTTATGACTTTTCCAAACTGAAAAACTTTGTATATCAATTATTGGCTGCTAAAACGTGTCAGCTAAATGGCAGTCGATGATACATCCATGTTTAATAGTTATATTTCAATATTATCATGGAATTCGTGTACTCAAAATTCAGATTTATATACGAGTATTTTTTGGTTCTAGTTATTTTTTCTGAATAAACTTTTTCAATATTCAATAAATAACACCGTATATTTTACATGTATACTTTCTAAGAACCTAGCTTCGACCGTCTAACACCAAGCTTAGCTGCTCAAAAGAACAGTGTGACACTCACATTAATATTTAAATAACAGCAAAACGTTCGTAAAGTAATTAAAGAACCATATTACAAGCAACATTTCCGATGAACAGCAACAAAGTGTGAAGCGAGAAACATTGATCCGTCTCCAAGTCTTATTAACTTGTACAGCGTAGAACCTCTCTGGTAATTGGAAAATTTACTTAGCCTTTTTACATCGGCATTCCGAACGCAACACGCCGCTCGATAACTGGAAAACTTTGAAATATTCATAACTAATTACGTTATTGCTTTGCGTTTTTCTAACAGAATGTTGGTATTTTATTACGGCGAATATTTTTAAAATAAAGTGTTATTTAATTAAAAAATATCTTTCTTTGTACAATATGCAACTCATAGAACAGTACCCTTAGTATGAGTTTTTACGTTTTAATAGAAAGTTAACTGGTTTTTTATAGAAACAATAGAAAATATTCAGATTCTTTTGCTATTTATCATACAAGAATAACAACGGCGAATACTATTGACAAGGTAAGGAGTTAACTATAAATATGTCGATAATTTTCCCAGAATTAGACACTAATCACATAAGATTAGTAGCAAAACGAATATTCTAGTAATTATATAAGTAGGCTAGCGATCATATTATAAAGAACATAATCCAAAAACATAATTATGAAACGCGCATATTTAATTATAATGTATGAAGCTTTACAACATCAAAAACATTTTTCACAATGCTCCGGCTTCATTACATTTGTATATTCCGTATCACATTTCCAACCGACATCAAAAAAGGTCGAGGTTGTACATTTGCCGTGTATTTTTAATTTGTAATTCACACAAAATAACGCCAGCGTGTATCAATTGCGGAAGTAATTTCCGCCGCGTCGCTCCGCGGTATAATTGAATTACATACAATTCAAACAAATGAAGAGAGCCGCTCTTTCAGCCGGCGCTCGCGGGGTTACGTTTGATTGTATCACTCGATTGCAAATTATGTGGTGGATTTAAATGGAATAATGATGGGAAAGGTCACTGGAAGACAGAAGGTTGGCAGGAGAAAGAAGTCGTGGGTACGTAACATTCGAGAGTGGACCGGAATAGCCAGCGCCGCTGAGCTATTTCGCAGAGCTAAAAGCAAGGAGCATAGCAAGAAGCTGACAGCCAACCTTCAATAGTATGGAGAGGCACTTTACAACGCCACGCCTATTTAGCGTGTAGCAGTTTTTGCGTTTCGACGACCTCATCTTAGTTCTCAAGAATGGCAACGCATCTGTCTTAGGCTTAAAATAGAACGTGTATTTTTATTTTTTACCGTGTTGATTACAGATGAACATTTACTACCAGATGGATGCAGTCCACTATGCTTCTTTCGTAGTTATTATATCGTTTGCTACTTTGAATTACTAGACAAAAACATAAACTAAAAAGCAGATTTTTAAACCATAGCTATAATTCGCGACTCAATCAAGTCACATTTGAAACAAAACAACTAAATTAACATCAGTTCAACCGTTTAAGAGGTATGACGCCACAAAAAGACCTCTGATATAAATAATACACGCGTTTAACTTATACCACGCCTATTTTTGAGTCGAAAGTTAAAAATATATTACCGTAACCAAATTATGCGTCTAAAGTTAATACCATACCATAACCAAATAAAACAACAATAATGCCCTAATATACTTATTTATAATTCCATTCTTCGAACTTCTTGCGATAAACAAACGCAAAGAAATCAAATCCAAACAATTTGTTGTAAGCCGATGAGCCTATCAGCGGACATTCGCAGAAAACGAATGCGGCATTATCAAGTTTCCATTTAGGAAGGCCTAATGATGTTGTCCTGACGATCTTTCGTATTATTTTTTATTTTTTTCCATTGTGCGGATGACGACCCTTAGGTAACTGTCTCCATGCAAACGAGCACGAGATAATAGAGTTAAGAGAAGTACTCATAACATAGAGAATCTCAGCTAATCTTAAATCGTTACTTACAGGCATCCTCTCGATATGATAAGGACCAGAGCCTTCCTACAATTCTACGTAAGCCTAGTGCCGATTCATGTATCTATTAACAATGTACCTACCTTTTAAAATACAATGGAAAAATGTGTACACTGTACAGCAATGGTCTGTGTATATTTCAGATTAATGCCAATTAATGAAGCCATTAATGACTTAAACAGCTGATAATTCTGTCAGCCGTTTAATGACTGTCATAGTGTAATTTACGCGGAATAATGCCGACATGCGCAGTTAATAAATCGAAGAAAAAGTGCGAAGAAATGTATCAATCGTAAATGATGTAAAGACTACATTTTTTTAACATTTTTCAAACACGAAAATAATTGACAGGTTACAGTTTCTTGTTAGGAGTGAGTAATCTTTACTAATCTATGCTCAACTCATGGTATAAAAAAGTATAATTTATCGCCTCCAGCTTACCCATCGGCGATACGACAAACACATCATCAGTCGTTATTATATTTGGAATTTCTGAACTAGTCTTTGAAGATCCATTACAGGCTATCAACTAAATTGCTCCCAAGTGGCATAATGAGTTGCGAAAGTCATTTTTCTTGCTGTTACGGGCTCGTTGTCTCGATGAGACGATGAGTTTTGTTGCAAATTGTCCGTTATTTTTTAGACCTGTTTTAGTAAAAGTGAAGTTAGTAATCATCAAGATGGCCTTCAGAGTACGGCGCTAAGTTATTAGTGGCCATCTATAGAACTTTTATTTAATGTTACATTTTTACATAGCATTGGAGTAACAAAAAAACTTGCAGTCTACATGATTGTAACTGGTCGCTGCCGCCCATGGTCATCCATGATCCATGACTAACGACTTCAATCCTTTCAGATTGTATAACGAATAGTGTTAAAAATTGTAATGATAAAAAAATGTACATTTCAATGTGTACACGCGCAAGAAGAGAAAGTATTGCAAAAAGTATTACAAGATGGTTGGTAGATAGACCATGAGACATGATAAATCGATAATCTTATATATAAAATTCTCGTATCACTATGTTAGTTACCGTACTCCACCGAAACGGCTTTATCAATTTTCACCAAATTTTATATGTATGTATAATATATTCAGTAGGACTGAGAATCTGCTACTATCTATTTATCATACCCCTAAGTGATAAGGGTTGTTCACCCTTAACATTTTTTTATTTATATGGCAACACAACGTTTCCCGGGTCAGCTAGTAATTAAATATATTTATTTTAACGCAATTCCCCAGCTTAACCATTTCCGTTTCCGTAAAAAAGGTTTTTATTCCTGTCCTGACATATGACATTTGACTTCAATATATAATTTTATTAAAATACTGACAATGAAAAAACGAAAATAAAGATTACTATACATTTATTCACACAGAAAATACACGACAGATACTCGTACGTATTTTAAACTCGTTAATTTTTCCAATTGATTGGAGTGATGGACGGCCGGGGGACAAAGGGAGGCGGCCATTAAAGGTTTAACGTATCTGTTGCACGCTAAATGAATTAGTTTGTACGAGTATTCGGAAAAGCCATGAAAATCGTATCAGTGATCGTGACTGACGAGACCGTGTATACGAAATCCTACACTAAAACGTATTATTGACGACCCGCGGTTATCGTGCCGGTCTGATGCGCAAAGGGTCCCGGGTTCGATCTCCGGACAGACAGATATTTAAATGATGAATGCAGGTTTCTGTTTCTGGGTGCTTGTGAATTTGTCTTTGTGTGACCATAGCACCCACGATACAGGGAATCCTAGTGTGGGGCTGTGAGCATAGACAGCGTTTTTTATAATTAAATTAGAAATTACAAACATCACGTTTAAAAAACAGTTATAACAATTACGCTATAGAGAGTGGTTGAAAGGATTCCAAGATCCGAATCCTAAATACCTCATCAACGTGACTAAGATTCGTTTAAACAAGTTTTCAAACATATTTGAAGTCAACCAATTCGCACTTAGGTAGTGAAGAGGACCATGTTTAACACTTCTAACTCTACGTAGAGACACGTGCTTAGAAGTGTAAAAAAATCAGTTGACGGCAACATCAATCACATATAAAGTCAAATCGATAATAAAATTAAATTGATGAAGTTAGAAGGTTTCTATTATCAATTTTATATAGCACTATTAAGTCGCTAAGTAATATAAAAACGAAATCGATGAAAAATAATTTGAAAGATAGCGCCTTAATTGAAAGACTTTCAATACGTTGCAATACGAAGGTATTAATTGCGAAGGAACGGCATGCTCCTTTCATTTAATTACTCTAATAGCCGGTGAAAAAATCCTTTGAACGCTGCAAAAAGATTACATTGCTCACTTTGTGTTAAAATATCTATATTTTTACTAAGGAATTGATTCCAATTGTAAGATAGATTAATAGAAGATGTACAATAGATTTAAAAGAAGAAAGAAGCAGAGTTTTAAGTATCTTTAGTGCGTTACTACCACCACTCCTAATTCTGTCTAATAACAGCATTGTTAAGTGCTGCTGTGTTCCGCTATAAAGGACAAGAGGACGTCTTTATCCGAGGCGTTCCACCATTGTCCTCACGGCTCGCAACGAACCTATGACCAACGTCTGGTAAAAATCGAATCTTATCCGAGGTTGAATACAGATATCCAGGTGCAATGAATACTCTTTGCTACTTCAATATTGTAAATGAATTATATAATATAATGACGCTTCCATCTCCGAAGATCTTCAATGATAGCATATCATTTTATGACAGATATCAGAAAATCCACTTAACATCAGATGAATTGCAAGCTAACATAAAACCGAATACCTAAGCTACATATAAATATAAAGTACCCAAGGAAACAACTTTTACCCGTAAAATAAAAAGTAATGGGAGTCACTAAATCGGATTGCTGGCCTGCGCCCGTTTAGTATTCGCTACGTATTTTAGGGACGGCCCAACGATAATCAAAATCGAGCTCTGAAAATTTTAGAAATGTTAGACAGCCAAATATCGGTCGTGAATTTTATGGTTAAAGTTTAATGCATTCGGTCACACGGACCCTCGTCACGGCAACTGTCAAAGAAAACTCGTCGGATAGCAATTTCTATTACCATTAGACCCGAGTAATGTGGCGCACGATCCATCCTATTGTCTATCGCACGCATCTATTACCGGTATAGTTTTACCTGAGCTGTTTGCTAGCACTTTCGATTTTCAGAACTGTCGGTGGTTGTGGTTGAATGCACTTGTTATACCGTCTTTATTATTTTTGGGACATCGTCAAGGTAAGGTAAGGTAATCCAGCAGATGAATCAGGCACAGTACTTGAAATTCAATCACGTAATAAGAAGTCCGAGGTTCGTAGCAGTGGGATAATAATGAGTTAACGATGATGATTCCAATCATCAAATTTGCAGATGCCTGCGTCCAGCGCTGACATGATGCAAGGGCTGTAGGAGTGGGAGTAGATGACCCCATAAAATCCAGCCAGACATAACATTTACTTAACTTCCCTACAGTAGGTAATTACGTATTCAATATTACTTACATAATCAAAATATGTGAACGTCCTATCTACTTGATGTCGTGTTGTCGTGTTATCTTACAATCCTACATAAATGACCCAAAGCTCCATACGTCATAATGAGCTACGCGAAGGGCTTGTCAAATATTGTCAATCCCCGAGAGCCTCGTTTAAAACTAACAACTCCGAGGGCGAGACAACTTTCAAAGTGACGAATTTAATCCGAGGACATATCTGATTTCACACTATCAAAATTTTGATTCCCCGCGAGTGTATAAGCGGCAAACCGTAAGTAAATTGTAGATATTTTCGGAATTGGAAATATAAACTGTGTCAATGAACATAACTACAAGACTTATTAATAATTTAAAAGTGTCAGGTAATCAAAATGTAATATGACATTGAACGTGGTGCGTGGCATTTTACAATTATCGGTCATGAACGAATGGTATGATGAAATGATATGACTGTTACTATTATATATTCAGTTGAAAATTTAGTCGAATAGAACACTAATAAACAAGTGCAACTCGCACTTGGCCGATGTCTCCTTTGACATTCATCTGGATTATTCTCGATACTACTCGTAGTTGTCTATAAAACAACAACTTTATCTAGAATTACGAATTATTTGCAGTAAGTTCGTTTCACTAGAGACAGGGGTCGGATTTAAATCGTATTCGCTTCAATAAATCTAAAATCAGCACTTCGGATTAAATTTAACAAAGCTTATTTGTCGACTGTCTGTAGAAGTTTATATTTGCTCACAGAGGTCTATGTAATTAAATTGCTAAGTGGAGTTCTAACCCCAAGACAGAATATCGATTTACTAATGCAAAAACTAAATATTGTATATGGTCTAAGGTCCGAAGCTAAATCGAACTGGACCGAGCTGATAATAGAATGAAACTCATTTTATAATGAAATTAGTACATTGGGTAATACATTAAAAATGGGTTTGCTAAAAAAATCCTGGACAGGATAATTTTAATAATTTTTTGAAAAATTAAAATTTAATTGAAAATTAAATTTTGCAACATCAAGATAATAAGAAAATTCTATTCTGAGTGAATGTTAAAAACATACAGAATGTGCAGGCTTTGGGTTGCCTATTATTTACGTGGACGAACTACTGGGTTGTCAGGTATAAACAGGTATTTCGCTGGCAACCACTTTCACTCATGATGATAATAGATAAAATTTTATATCAGTAGAAGCGCTGTTTTATTGTGAACACGTTGATATAGGGTTGTCTGCAAAATGAAAATTAATTTTTCAAAAAATAATTAAAATTATCCTGTCCATGATTTTTTTAGCAAACCCATTTTTAATGTATTACCCAATGTACTAATTTCGTTATAAAATGAGTTTCATTCTATTATCAGCTCGGTCCAGTTCGATTTAGCTTCGGATCTTCTACTAATACGTATGTTTTAAGTGTAAATTGTACTCGTTTTTTTAGTATTTTAGTTATGGCATATTTTGAGTTACATCAGTTTTGAATAAGGATGATTTTCACAATTTCTTTGAGAAATACTGAAACATAAATAAAGTTTTTACTATGATACGTCGAAGTTATTACTAACACATCACATGACTTAACGAACTTAACACACAAATGTGCACGAAGGGACGCACAAACACGCAAAAATTGTCTACCAATGCTATTTGTGTCATTCTGTTTTTGCGTAATCGTTGTACTTTATATACTCGTATTGTGGAAATATGGTATGTATTGCTGTTGGATTTCCTAATAAATAAATATATAGCAAAATGTATTCTAAACTTTATAAATGTCAAGAAGAGCCATATACTTCATAGCTGCTACTCTTATATATTATAAAAATAATTATAGTTAAAAAAACTAAAAAACACGCTTTTATGATAAAATCAACTAAAAAGTAGAAAATAATTTTCAAGAATCAATTAAGGAACAGTAAATAGTATAATTGTGGAAAAAGTGTGGGGTGCTTTTCGAACCTGATAAATGGAGCTGATTTTTAACTATAATTATTTATTAATTTTTAGTATTTCTCGTTATAGCGACCACCATTATTCATCGTTTGTAAAAAAATCAAGTGTCTATCTATTACGATTTAAGAGATAAAGCCCAACGACAGACGAACAGACCGCAAAGGGTTTCGTTTTAACCTTTGAGTACGGAATCCTAAAAATCATTCTAAAAGAGCGCATTATAGATATGTTTCAGAACATTTGAGTTATAGGGAAATAACATTATTATTTTCTAAACTAAAAATCAGGATATAAAAGTTACGCCTATTGAAACTAAATAGCAATAATTATTTGCAATCTAAAGTTGCGATGAACTTTGCTGAAGGTGTTTGAAAAATCTCGCCTCGAAAATCGTTAATCCAGAGGATGTTGATAAGGACAATGGTACAAAACTATTAATGTTTAAAATATTGAATTGTCATCGGTCCTTAATAAGTATGCCAAATTTCGAGTTAATCCGACGTTTTGAAGGGGGTTAAAATCATGTTCAAAGATTCCGTTACATACTAACATACCAACATACCAACATACCAACATACATACGTCTGAAGCTAATAAAAGCGTGTTAAAAAAAGAAATAGAAGCGTTTTTAATTTATTTACTTCTAAAAACCACTTCAAACAGAATCTTTTGAGCCTTGGGTAACGTCAATTACAGATTCTCAGAAAAGTTTTGGAACAAACTCAAAGGAGCCTGCTAGAAGACTTTCTAGTTAATAATATAAGTGATTTATTGCTGTAGGCTATTTACATATAAAGGTTTCGTTTATATCTATTGATATTGACACATGACACATAACGTGACGGACAAAATATTAGATACTTTTTTATCTATCGTCTTATGTATATATTTTTTGTTAATATAGAAGTAGCAGGCGAGCATGCAGTCCATCTGATGGTCAATGGCTACTGCAGTCAATCGACATCTGTAATCAGCGCCAGATAAGATTACATATTCTTACTCGATGTCGGCCACAGATGCGCCGCTTCACCTGGGGACCAAGCTGGAACGCCTCGGAAAAGTATGTTTCCCTTTCCACACCCTTTAAACCAGAACACACTGCTATTATGAGGCAGAAATAGGTGTGGCGGTGGAGCCGCCAGAGTCCAACCCCTTAAGGGTTCTACCACATTCAATATGCGGTAGTGTTGCGATAGACATAGATCTTTAGAAAAATATTATTTTGTCCGCAACGGCCCTTGCCTGACACGTTCAGTGTCTAAAGAAACAATCGAACATTATTCATACAGTATTAAATAAATTAAATAACCTAGTACACGCAACGTAACCTTGGAAGAACCTTGAAAACCCCTTGAAAAGGACTAGAAGGGAAAGCGGTACACTTAGGGTCAGTTAATAAACACTTGACGCGCCCACCGAGCGGACCTTTCCAATTCCTTGCACAAACACACGACAAGGATAGCGAGTGTAAGTGTAAGGGTTCGAGGGTGCCAGATGAGTGTGCAATCATAATATTTAGCTTAATATCACAAATTTATGAAGGGTATCTTTAAATATATATCTATTTACCTTATGTTTAAAACGTATAAGAAGCTGTCTTTTTCTCAACTTACCGATATTGCATCGGTTACAGGAAGTTTATCAGTCATTGGTGACTTCTCAACTTACCTGAAAATAAGAAAGATAAAAATTAATACATGATAAAGTTAGACACACATAAAAAGTTGTAATAAAATTTGAGTATAAGTCTTGGTCATGGTTCCATCAGAAAGCTACTGTGTTAAAGTAAAAAGGGTTACTTTAAGAATTTTCATATGTATCATCTGTAATGACCCTTTCCCTTGGCGATACTGTCAGATCTAAATTTCATCATAACCCCTTTTCAACGTACTCATTTCGTTCACCATTCAGAGTTTCAGACACTTGAGTAAAACAAACTCAGCTAACACCAATTTCCTGCGGCCCATCGGCATCAACAGGAACAAATACGCTTTCATTAGAACGGACCATCTCAAGCGGGTTCCCTGAATGGGGGTTGATGAACCCTTCGCGAAAAATACAGAAATTCGTGGAAAAATTACACAAGCGCTTGTTAGCTGAACCAACGTCAAATCAGGCGATAAGTTGACAACTGTAGGGACATCCGGTCTTTCATTGTTTCGAGTCTTGACCAAGGATAAGAATCCAGGAATAATGATTAAATTCTTCGGTTGATTAGTATTTGTTTTGTCCGATAACTGATAGCAGTTGTTGTAACTGATAGCCGTATGTTGTTTAAAAAATATCGTACGCCTAAGGAAATCACTGTTCGCCGAGAAAACTTCGATGATATTTCATCAAATATTACATTTGTTCGGAAAAGTATTATTTACAACACAAGTCAAGACAAGTATCTTTCAGAAACTTCAATCTAATCCCTTTTATATCTCGATTCAACAATTTAGCTCATCAAGCTTATTAACACTATCCCCAAATTTTGATTCTGGCAGAGCGGGCCCGGGTAAGATGAATCAATACGCAATCAAACTGTCATCGTCAGGCCTCCTGCAAATATTTTCCCATTCAGAATTCTGGAAGTTGCCGCCGCTGTCGGCCGACATAATTTGATTTCGAGTGGCAAGTCCCAAATTATTTACCGCTACACACTTTTCTCGAGTCCGATCCGAATTTAAAGGTTTTTTGATGACGAGTTCGTGTAAGGAGAGAAAAAACAAACATCAGAGATATTAAACAGGAACAAGTATATTCTAATGATGAAAGTAATTTAATATTTGAAGTCAAATAGTAGAATAAAGAAAAGGAAAATTCAAATAATATTATTGTTATGAAAAAATATATGAGTACTAATAAAAATTAAATACAAAGCAATCTATCAATCCACGTGTATATTATGTATTGGAAACAAAATTAAATCCTACACAAAAGGACAATAAAAGCGAAACAGGAAACGGTATCGTAATCGCCCCGTGGCCGCCCACGTGTGATGTTGCCACGAGCCGAAAATTTCCCCAGCGAGTCAAATTAATGGCCGATTTTGAGGACTCACTTTCGATTGTATCGACACAACTTAGTAATACTCGTACGTTGTCGTCACAACCTAGTAATACGTTGTGAATACTCATGAAATTACAGAATGAGCGATATGACGCAAAGAGTAACTGTTTTCAGCCTTTCAATTACCAAGTATACCGGAGGATTCAAAGAATATAGGACTTTTACCGACCATCCTTTCGACAACTAACTAGCAAGGAGTGTACACAAAATGGTCTATAATGGTACCTCTCTGAAATATATCATTTCATTTGATTGATACATTTGATTAAATTTGTACTTGTTTGTGAGCACTACTCAACAATCTTTGAATGAATTCTTGATACAAAAAGTTCTTTTTTACAGACTCTATGTACATTTGAACATAAACCGTGAGCTACGTTCAACGTCAATGGAATAGATGCAATTGGAAATTATAGTCAGCCAGCCAACAGAAAAACAAAAGGCATTCCACAAATACCGAAAGAAGATGGCGCTTGTACAACATATGATAAAAACAAAAACAGGAAACGGAATCAGTGTCGCGGCGGGCGGAGCTCGGAATTTCCCGTGGGGTCAAATAAATGCCCAATTTCGGGAGGTTTCGCTTTCAATGGAATACCGGTTCGGGTGACGAAACACTGAAATAGAAATACTTATATGTGCGCACATAGAAATGTACGTAGAATGAAATTACTGTGCTTCACATATGTGAGATTCGAGGGAATAAATTCTTTCTATATTTTGGTTATCATAAATCTTTGGCGATCATATTCCGCGTGACTTCCAGCTTTATTGCTTGCCTAAGCCGCCCGGTTAGACAACTTGACAAACGATGATTTCACCATAATATGTCTTTTGTAATAAATACAAAGTAAAACAAAATTTATAGTACGAGTATCTATTCTTATTTGCTGATCGCTCATCCGTCTACTCAGTTACTTAAGCCACTGTCGTATGGGACATGCAATTTGTTATTTGAGCGACCAACGAGTGGTACATTTTGGATTGAATAATATGTTAAAGTTCGACCAGCTACATATACAAATACTTAAACAACTAAATAATTGCTGATCCACCTTTGAGATCCTAGTTAGTCGCGTTAAAAATTGCTCAAACGTTAATAGTCAGTCAAATCAATTACCGCTTTCAAAAACTATCAAATTGTAATTCTTGTCCTGAAGTACTTACTTGAACTATCACTTACGCAAAAAAATAATTTACAGTAAGCACCATGAAAACTTTTTGCTTTTACCGTTTCTCGTAACATCTGGGATTTCCCAGAAAGGAAGAGGTAGCAGTAGGTAAGACGGAGGCTGGCTCCGTCGCTTCCGTGTTCTGCGAGTAACCCGACCCAATAAATCAATGAGGGTAGATTCCATAAATCAAAGCAAGCGAAGACGATTCTGCAAATATACGGTCAGGATACCTAACTGTATTACTTGCAAAGGCTTTAGAAATTTGTAGAAAAATTGATTCTTAACATTTTATCAGAGCTAAGTCTTACTAAAATTCTCGTTTAAAAACACACTTAATAATGTCAGTTTTACACAACTATCATTATTTGGCAATCATTTCGTAAAAATCAGATGATTATACATGAACATCAATTTAGATACTAATCACAATGTCAGATAGGTTGAGTTCCTGTCTTGTAGTACTCTTCAAGTTATCACATTTGACATGAGTTTTGATCAACATTTTAAGCATGCACATAATACATACCCACTTCACTGAACTGGAAATATTCCTAATAAATATATAGTAGAGGGGATATTACAATATTGCGATGGAAGCCACGTCGATGCCCTTATTTAAACAGACGTTATTGAATTTTTACGTGACATCTAAATAAAACAAAATTACTCGATCCCTTTGAGAATTCTATTACCAAACAAATACTTTTTATTAAGGCTTCGACTAAATTAGAGGTCGCTCTGGGATTCTGTTCGCATCGAAAACTGATCCAGATTTTTAATGGACGATTCATTTATTCTGCAATCGCGCCTGGACTTGATTTCGCCTTTTAATCAACAAGCCAATCAAGTAGCGTGAATACTTTAAAATTACCAATTTCTTTCCTAAGCGATTTTAAAATTTAAAAGATTTATTCTTTTTGTGAATTTCTTATTTTCTCCCGTCTCCACGAAACGTATCTCTTACTCAAGAGTTATCATTTCTGTTTAAAGCGTTCAGACGTGTTCAGTGTTTTGTGAAATTGAAAAGCAATTTGAAAGACGTACAAATATATATACACTTCTGATGCAAAGACGCCGGAGACGATATCGTTGAGAGGAAGTTAATTGAACTGAGTAACATAATAAGATTAAGATGATATTTAAAATTGCACTCTACTCGTCTCCTTTCGTATACGTCGAGCTTAGATTTGCTTTAAGTTCATTCATTCATTTAATTGTTTTCATTTCTTACTATTCGTAGCATTGCTTATAGTTTTAAGATTTTGTTATATCACTTATTAAGTAATGATTTTATTTAATAATTTTTTTTTCTCGCCAATTTTATTATTCGGGAATACTCAAACATCTAAACTTATGACCACGATTTCATTCAACGAAATGTTGATATAAGATCAATTCTGATATCTTAATTATTTGAAACAGTAATCAATGATAGATTAAAGCAATTATTTGTATATATCACGCTCAGTGCACCATAGCGTAAGCGTTAAAAATACATATAGTTTGTCACTTCCGCAGCTTAGACCGACGACATATTATGTTAAACTCCATCAAAAAATCAGACATACCTACTCTCGAAAACATTATAATCCACAATCGGGTTAACAGTTGTCTTTACATTCCAAACTTATTTAAGCTTTAGTTTACATTAAGTAAAATAACAATATAAATATGCCACGCGAATACAATGTAGCGAGAACTAAACAAATTTAAGTAGCCCGCGTGGATAAATTCATTTAAATTTATAGTCTAGCTACTTAATATTTCGGATTGTCTCTGGATTATTCTTAAGTAGTTCGGAATTTGTCGTCGAGGGCTGGCTGCCTCCCCCGAGGCGATGTTTTATTCATAATCTAAGTAAGAACTCCCAAAACAGCGATTTGGCTGAAGTCCATTAAAATCCCGACGGAGTGAATTTAAATTGAGGTCAGATCTCCCCCAGTCGCGAGCATTACTTACAGGTGCTGTTCACACCTCGCGGCCGCCGCCGTCGGATCCCCTGTGAGTTACAGCTGTATTGCCCGCTTACAAATCACTGATGTATTTGAGACATGGTTGAACCGAACGGTGAGGTACATTTCTGCCAAATAAAAGCAGTGATAAATACTGCTGTGTTCCGGTTTGAAGGGTGTGGAAGACAGGCGTTCAATTTTTTTTATAATATAGGAGTAGGAGACGAGCATGCAGTCTACCTGATGGTAAGTGGCTACTGCCGCCAATGGACATCTGTAATCAGCCCCAGATAGGATTAGATATTCCTACCTGAGGTAGGCCACAGTTGTGCCGCTACGTTTGAGGACTAAACTGGAGCGACTCGGAAAAGCATGTCCCCCTTACCACACCATTCAAACCAGAACGAAAAAGCGCTTAACACTACTGTTGTTAGGCAAAAGTAGGTGTGGCGGTGGTGCCGCTCGAGCCGAACCACAGTTGAACGAGTAAATTTCTGCCATATAAAAGCAGTCAAAAGTTCTGTCGTGTTAATTACAGATGTCCATATGTTAAACACCATCAAGACCTGGCTGTAGGGCATGCCAAGGAATGAGACATACATACATAACGCTCGAAATACTGCTGAAGGCAATCAGTTGGTTAAAAATTGAGCACAGGCCCTTATTCACACTTTCCGGGCTGTAGGTGGATCCCCGGAGATTTACGGCTGTGTTGCCCGCTTACAAACTGCACTCTGACTTGTTTTATGTTACATTCAATTTACAGAACGTTTCCATTTTGCGAGAGAACGGTGAAAGAAATCTAAAGATGAAAAGCTGCTGCATTCAGTGGTTCTGGTTGAAAGATACGCGTAGCGTTTTATTTCTGATTTAAATACCTATTTAAATGAGAAAGCACTCACGAAGAATTACCGTAAGTCACGGGGTAGAAAATATCTGTCTACATAGATCTATCTTGAATCTTCGTTACCTCATTACCTTCTCACTGCTAGACACGTGCCTCACCATGATAGACGTTTAGGTCATAGTCTGGCCAAATGCGAATTGATAAAGGTAATTGATAAGATATGAAGAGATACATTTTAGAACTCTTTTAAACAACTTTTAGGTGTGTAGATTTCCTTACGATATTGTATATTCACCATTATAAAAAATGACAAGTTCTAGTTCCCATATAACTTTGACAAAACTGAAGTTTCAACCACTAAAACAAAGCCAAGTTTCAAACTAAGCTACGAGCACTGCCACTCTATTTCGAATACTTTGATGCTAACTTTCTGTATCTGCTGTAAATAAGTGAAAATTCAACAAATTACTTTTACTTACATATTTCGCAACTCTCCGTATTTCAACTTCAAGTTTCAAACATTTCTATCGTCGTTTTAAACACTTATTGTCCCAAAACAATCCGTTTACAGTTCCAACAATTTATTTGTCCTCCGGTGACGAAGCAAACTGTGTGCATTGTTCGCTAAAATATGCAAAGCTCGGAATTACAGGCGCTGTATAAAAGTTAACCGGGACACAGAACAAGCAACAAGAGGAGACGCCTGGCGCAAATTTTTAAGCTTTGTCGGATACTTATTTTGTTTTATGTGACGTATTTTATGTATTTTGTAGGTTGAATAGCTGGGTCACGAAGTAAACTGCATCTAGTAACAATAACATGCATATTTTTATTCTATTGATGGTAGCAGAAACAATTTTGGTTCGACTCCGGTGGTACCTACTACTGCGACAAGTTTTCTGCCTAATAACAGTAGTGATAGGGCTGCTGTGTTTCGGTTTGAAGGGTGTATTAAGACATACTTTTTCAAGGCATACCAATTTAGTTTTCAATCCTCGTTAGAATAAAATAATAAGTGCAAAATAATGGGTTACATAAATATTAATTTGTATACATAAAAAAATGTACATTGGATGGATATTTGTAAAAAATAAATTCATTCTACACTCTTTCTCAGAAAAACTTTCATATTTATAAATGTTTTCTATTGAAGAGACAATAAAAACATTTCATATTTCTAAAAACAGTATTTTACATATTCTTACTGAGTCGTTACACGAAGAAAAGGCAAAGGCAACGGCAACGGGGTAAAATTTAAATATGTATAAAGAAGAATGTTGCAAAGCTAAAAGCACTAAAATATTCAGGTGTCGGGCGAGGGTGCTCGGTCATTTAGAAAAATAAAAAACGAGCTAAGAACGTGCTCGCTGGCCGCGGTACGCCCGCAGTGATTATTGTTACGATTCAACTACGTTCAAGTTATGTTCGCCTGGTACTAGTGTGACAAATTTCGTGTACTTTTCGGTCTTAAACTGTACTTACAACTTGTACAGTGGTCTGATTATGTGTTGCTGTCACGGCGTAGCGCCATTTACATTAACTCTGCCTATGTTCATAAAAAAATCTAGATCATATTTAGGATCAAGGAGTGTTAACCGTTCAATTGTTTAGAAGAGATCTATTTTCTATATACGCACTGAACTTAATAAAAAATGTTATTAGGAGTTACAAAACACTCAACAAAATTAGATTTTAACAAAACAATCCACGTAATCCCACAAAAACCGATGTTCAAAACGATATTCTCGATAACACACAATGACGTTTCAGCAACTCCAAAAATAACTTTTCCGTCTTTAAGAAATACTACAAAATACATTTGGTATATTTTTGTTCCCATATTAATCCCGAACTTTGATCCACTTCCTGTGGGTAATACGAGTACACACACTTGGCCACTTTTATTTACTAATAGGTACTAACTTACACTCCATAGCTTTTAATGTGGCACAAAATCCACTTTGCCGTTTGCTCCAGATATTTGATAGATGCTGTGCGGAAATGATATCACAGACTATTACCGCATTAAAGTGAAGCTTCACATTACCCTCTAACGCACATTAGGTATATCTAAAATCAATAAGTATTAAATGCATTATAACCCTATCCATGCAAATCAATTAATATTGTGGTATTTGACTATTTGAAATGTGCATATCAACAATATAATTGAGTGATTTTGTGATTACCTTTATATTGCATAACAATTAGGCACTTAAGTGATTTTGTACATAACATTTAACATTTTATTTGACGGTCGGACGTAGGTTGTGAATGTCGCCTGTTTTTTTTTTTAATTACCTGAACCTGACGATAAAGCAGATGTGTTACCTGATGGAAAGTAATTAACGTCGCCTATGGACATTTGCAACACCAGAGGAGTCGCCAATGCATCTTCGAAGTCTTCAAGTAAAACCCCTATTTTATGGATTTTGTTACAAATGTCCATGGGCGGCTATGACCACTGACGCTCAGATATAGCAGACGCCTTTGCTTCTTTAATCTCATAAAGAAATAATTGGCCAAGTATGAGTCGAACTCGCAGTAGGTACGCGAATACGTAGGATTGCGCACCATCAGATTTTATTTTTTTCATATTTTTAGCACTTGTTAACATAACTGCCATAGTAATGAATACATTGTGAAAATTTGAACTGTCTTTCTATTACGTTTCAATAGGTAAAGTAAAAAACGACGAAAAATAGTCTCTTGTAAGGCCGCCCCCATTTATTTGGAAGTTTATTTTTTTATTTTTAGTATTTGTTGCTATACTGGCCACTATATTCACAATATATTCACTATATTCACAGAAGATAAATTATATACATTCTGCATCTTTCAGGTGTTTGTCTATTAAGGTTCCAAAGATAGATTCCTGTGATCGACAAACACGGACTGTGACACGGACAGAGAGTGGACGCTTAATATTAGGGTTATGTTTTACCCTTTGGGCAGGGAGTCCTAAAAACTATAAGCACCTAAAACTATTTTTTTATTTGTAATTTATTTACAAACACTACTATTATTCTCATTACTATTAAGGTTCCACATCATTAACCGCTCCGCACAGGGCGCCGGCACGCCAGGCGCACCGCAATGGAGATTTAAATTCGCAATTATTCACTCGACGCCGCCCTAAGACGTTCCGACTTGAACTGAAAACCTCGCTAACGGTTTACTCCCCGACATGATTAGTCTGCACTGGAATCTAACTGTTAATTTTGTCTACATACAACTCATTAGACAAATACTTGAAGATGAAATTTCGGGCTTTCATCCATAATACGGACGTTTTGATGTAACATCAATTAGTTTATAGTGAGGCAATTTTTTCTATACTAATTTAAAAGCTTTGAGCCTAGTGGTTGAAAGTTAACCTCTCAGTCGGAAGGTTCGAATCCCAGGCATCGGGATTCGAACCTTTCGACTGAGACCTTATTCCTCTCACTTTCAAAATACACCAGCGCCCAGCAAGCAAAAAATTGACATTTTTTTTTGTAAAGAAAGACAATAAATGGAAAGAAATGTAATAACCTACATCAGAATACATAGAAATAAGTGTAAGCCGCCTACATGAACATCGAATTTTGTTAATCTATTGATTCAGTTTCAACAATTTAAAATTATTAATGCAAAGTGTCAGACACATTTGATATGCAGTTCAACTAAAACCCTCACACGTGGTACAATTAGGGTAGGGTCGCGTCGTACGCTTACCAGGAGCGCAGCCCTCTAAAAAGGTTAACTCGATTACCGTCGTTTCGGCGCGTTCGAGCCGGCCGCGGTTTCACGCTCGCTCGCCCGAGAGCTCTTAGCACATTTTAATGTTCGCCCGCCCGTCTCTTCGGCCTTTTAATATCTCTTGTTTCCCTGGTAGAGTACATGAGAATATACTTAAGAGCTGTACACGAAATTGACCGTAAATAATTATTCGGAACAAAGAAAGCCGAGCTACCCAACAAATTGCGGGCTGCCGAGTTTTTGTTTACATTGTGGGAGAAACAGGATGGATAATAGAGGATATTGATATGATATAGCTGGAGGGCATTGTTTCATATTAGATGAATGTGGCTAAATAATACATTTCTGGAATCACTGAACGCATGTTGTTTACTACGAGAATCTCATGTTCAAAGAAAACCTTAATAAAATATGCCTTTCTAAATAACATTTACAATCATATTAACATATACCATGCCTGTCGAAATATTGTATAGAAACGTAGTCCTAAATTCCTTCACGTGCGTAATTCATACTTTTTTCATTACATATACACAAGCTTTTATACATTATGCTAATTATTATCAGCAGTAGGTTTGTGCATGTACAATTGTACAATTACATAGATTTTTATATTTGACATAAACCTACATAAATATAATCAGATATTTGCCGTATCCATGTAATTGACAAACATTTCGCCACTTTTCGATTCGACGAAACTTCGACTAAATTAATTAGTTTATTAGAACGTACAAGCATCCGAGATCCTCAGAGCCGAACCGGTTGGCCACATTACCGAAATATTACGTTGAAATCTAGACCGAATTAATTAATCACGGCACCTACTTAGCTCAGGTTCAATCCGCGCCCGAATTAATTACAACCAAGTGCGTAAGCAGATTTTAAACTTGATACGTTTGCGTAACCTTATCGCAGTGGAAGGCTTAATTAAACATTAACGATACGGGGCTGTTCACTTTACACCTGAAATTTTAATTCTACCTACATTTACGGACAAAGAACATTACAATTAAAAAGCGGTAAAAGCTTAGTGGTTAGAAGCTTCAGTCGGCAGCAGAAAAATCAAACGTGCCTTTAATTCTACAATCGAGCGGCACAAAGTTCGAATCCAAGGGACGTCTGATTTGTCAAATGATGTGCATATTACAATTTAATTATGAATCGCTTTAATGGTGAAGGAAAACTTTATAAGAAAACTTAAACGCAGTTCTTAAAAACACTCTTCATGGACATACAAAGTCAATTGATTCGCACTTAGTGAGTACGGTAGACTATGGCTCAAACCCTTGTCACTGAAAGAAGACCCCCGCCCAGCAGAGGCACCGAAATAGGTTGATGACAAAATAAAAATTTAATTACTATTAGCACAGAATAAAAAGCTATTGGTTTGACCAACAATAAATATTATATTTTTCACGGTCCACAGGTCTGTCAAATGAATTGTATTTGTATTTACGACTGAAAGAGCGCGTTCGTCACCTGCGTCGCAACAATTGGATGAGACAAGTGAGATATTAGATCGCATCTGGAGCCGCCCGCGG
The DNA here is from genome assembly GCF_041222505.1 of Epargyreus clarus. Classification (NCBI taxonomy): domain Eukaryota; kingdom Metazoa; phylum Arthropoda; class Insecta; order Lepidoptera; family Hesperiidae; genus Epargyreus; species Epargyreus clarus. Next base: position 12,640,116 of record NW_027332235.1, read on the forward strand.
ATGTTAACAATCATAACCGGCCCCGACATCGTGTAATCAATCTTATCGCAAAAATCATGTGATATCTTATGGCATATCTACCCACGCTTAGTAAAGGTCAATGAATGAATCACATTTCATTAATGTTTGGCTGTTCAAGATATTCCAAAATATTATAGTGCCAAAGTTATGAAACCTTGTAGACATGTTTATTTATAAGATTGAAATAGCAAACGAGCAAGCCTCTAATAGAACTGGAATTATACCTGATGTCCCTTCTGAGGACTAAAATGGTTGCCTCATATTTAAGTTAGTCGGTATACCTTAACGCAATCTTCACGCTAGAAATAAGTATGACAGTAGTACCCCCCCGACCGAATCTGCTGGCTCGACCACCATTCAATCTCATGGTAGCAATTACGCTGGGCAAAGGTCTGCTTTATCACTATTTGTCAATATTTTGCTATTTTTCAGAATATTCTAAACATTGAATTTGATCGGAATATAGTATCAAGGTTTATGAAACCTTGTGATTTATTGCTAATATCCATAATTGAATATTAAGGATTACCTATACTTTACAGAAGCACCATTGATACATGGTATTCAATTACCAACTTATATCAGCGAATGCAAACTGAATGCAAAATTTTATGCAATGCAATATCCTGTCGTAGGAATTAATTATCTATGCACGAAAATACACAATATGTATACATACTTGCATACTTACATACAGAGGTGTCAGTTACAGTAACAGTGTCAAGAGTTCAATGATTTTTTTCCATCTCAAATAAACCCAACGCGAATAAAGAAGTTTGCCTTTCACAGATACAAAAATAATAATCCTAGTTCTTCCATCACTGTAGTGTGCACACATCCTAATATTGTAGCGTTTAGATTATTTTTTCTCGGTGTCATTTGCCGAGATGGAATCTTTATTAAATCAGCGCGAGCGAAGGAAATCTATATTGACTGATGACGGAAGCAAAATATTTTATTTCGTTCCGGGCGATATTTTATTTGTACATATTTTTGAAGATATCTTCAGAATGGTTCGGTTCATCTGTTTTATTTTTATTTAAATCACGACGTAAATGGGACGTTTGAAAATATCCAATACAAATAATGTCATTGAAGTGTCAATTCCGATTGAACTGAAGTTATTCTTTCAACTCAGCTGTCTGTAAATGTAACTTTACATTAAAATACAAATATGAACAGGTCCAGATAATTACGAGTCGAACTCGCACACGGAGGATTCTCAGAGGAAGAAATATTTAACTTTTATATTATTAAAATAGTGTCTATCATCATAGCTGCTTTAAAAGTTAAAATGATTAAAAATAGCGATAGCCAGATATACGAGAATTTCAACGTCGTCGTCGTTCGTCTTTTACGATACAAGAGATGGTGCCCCGTGACGGATATCAGAAGCTTTGTCCCTTAACCGTCCCTTTTGCCCTTTGGGTACGAAATCTTACAATCGTTTGATATAGGCACAGTAATTTCTTACAATAAATATTATATTTTATTACTTATATGATACGAGTAAATAAATGGTTTGTATGTTTTAAAAACCTACACAATCTAAAGCGAATCTACACTTCTCGAAGGCTCCTTTATCTCTTTGTGAGTATTAGTATGACGTAATAATCGAATTATGTAACATATAATCTACTCATACATATTCCATAATTACCCGCCCGACCACCGGTCGATTACACTCAGCATAATCTAACAAGCGATACCTATTGTTAACGATACAGTTTATGCAGGCGCTCGGATATTAGCATTATGAGAGATGTAGTGCCGGAAATCCGTATCCGGATATCCAATAAAAAAGATCTGTATCCGTATCCGTCACTTTTTGGCGGATTGATCTGTTTCGTTATTAAATTGCATTATAAATATAATTCCAAGCAAACTTTCAAGCAAATTAGTTTTATTCAATTTATTTGGTCTGACAATAGTCGGGCCAGCAGTAGCCCTCTTAGTGCAGATACTGTGAGAACTTCATATTTAGCAAGGAGATATACATAAAATTAACAAAAAACAAACACACACGGTGAAAGCCGAAATATGGCATAGTACTAATTCGATACTATTGTTTATCCACGCTCGTTTATATCGAATGAGCGGAAGGATTAAGATCCGTATATGTATCCGCGGACATACACATTGATCCAGCACATCACTAGAGCTAATATGATTAATGAGTGAGGCGTGTCCATCGGACAACACTTGACGCCGCGACGACACAGCAGACCACAAACCATTACCCACACGTCGACGTGTGATGGAGCTTCCGTGTTCATATTTGTATACCACAAACATGTCGCGTTAATTGCCGGTCAATACTACTCGTACTTACTGACAACATTTATGATTAGATGGATTTTGGAACTAAAACTACATCACAAATGTCACTATATTAGTTCGATGAGTCAATGATCACTTTATAAAATTGTATGTACATCATGCGACTATCCAATGAAACATGTTGGTGATATGAACATTTCAGTAACACATTACATTTAAGTTCAGCATCTCTATTGTATTTTAGATCTTTAAAGCCCGTTATTAATAAAATTAAATGTTATCCAAACTAATGGTTGATATTTGAAAATTTCTGCATACTACAAGCAGTCACATTTGTATCTTTGGTAGGCAAAATTAGAGGCATTATTAAACAAACTTAGAATTAATTACAACAGTATGTACTTAGATATGTCAATGTATGTGAGCAGATACTTCTATATATAGTATGTCATTTACATTCATATTATTATTCCTTACTCTACACCAATTTAATTTAATTTCATATAATATAATCCAAAAATAAAATGTAATTATTTTCGATGTTAAACATTTATTAACCTGTCTCATATTTAATTAACTCAACATTTTATTACGAAAAGCAGAAATACCTATTTGCGAGTAATACTGGTTGAAATGCCGATATATTATAATTACTGTGAAAAGTATTGAATAGCCCTGGGCTTGTGAAAATCACGTTGTACAAGCTTGTTTTACAATATAGTTCACAAATAATTAAGAATCAATCGGCATTAAATCGTATTTTTTTAATAATATATTCAGTAAGTATGTTTTCTTAATTATAGAGGAGTAGCACACGACCATGCAGACCACGTGATGGTAAGTGACTACTGCTGCCCATGGACATTTGTAATCATCCCCAGATAGGATTAGATATTCCGACCTGAAGTCGGCTACATACGCGCCGTTACCCCTGAGGACACACCCTTCAAACCGGAAAACAGCAGCATTTAACAATGCTGTTATTAGGCAGAAATAGGTGTGGTGGTGTCGCCTTCGGCGTCGTACTACAAAGCGCTCTTACACCTTTGCCATACCATATTATTTGTCGACCCTTGGCGTTCACCATAATGATCCTAACGCACAAAGGATTCTTGCGTATTTCAGTTATGTTTCTGGGTGTTTATGTATTGGTCGTTACATGTATACGTGGCGCCCAAGACACAGGGAATCCTAGTGGATCTGAGTGTGTAACAAGCGCCTTCTAATATTTAAACTTACCGAGAAAGCCTTCAAGAAGACGAGGCACTGTATAATTCCCTCCATGGTGTCACCGGTGAGACAGAAGGTGCCTGTGAGGTGGCGGCCCTTCTTGTCGCCGAGGTGCGGCGCGGCGGCCAGGCTCGCGTGCACCAGCGCCCCCCGCGGCCTCGCGTCTCGCGTGGCGCCGAGCACGCCTGGCAGCGGCGCGCCCTCCATCAGCCGAGCCAACGGGTCCATGCTACCACCACATCGCCACACTTAACACCGCACACACTTTTCTACACCACTTTTGATAGTAATAGTTCACTGAAACGCTTAGTTATATTTATCTTAGTTATATTTATCGCAAGTCTATATTAGTAGACTGCGCTTGAAAAGTTCTCACTGGTCCGTGAATTGTTCTCTATCACGTTAGAAATAACTAGTTGAGCAGTTTATCAATAAAAAGTTTTTATATTCGTAAATGCGACACTTAACCAAAATTGGCAGTACAATGTTGGTATTATTTCTCAAATTCGATAATTTCAGTTTTGGCACGAGTATCACACTAGAAGTTCTGTAAGACTGATTCAAGGATTGGGGTACTCGATCTCAACCCGAGAGGAGACGGAGCGGATGGAAGCGCTCAACTCGTGGTGGTCGCTGTTGCAGAGACTCTTACACTCTTCGCAGTTGCACTTCGGGACCTCGGTGGTCCAGCAGTCGCTGTTCACGAGCAACGTCACCAGGCTGTAGATGATAACAGCCATGCCGATGATCAAGTATATTTCCATCATGTACTTGGCACTTTTGTTGGCATTCGTCACCACTGGTTACGGGTTGCCGTCACATTTTTGAGTATTTGACATGACCGTGCTTGATGTGTCTGATTTCGAAATATAATATAATTTAATAGTATTTACGTGAATTTTATCGTCATGAGTCATTCAGGGAACGTTGTTTTTTAATAAAATTGAGAAAACGAACAAAAAGCTACGTCACACAATAAATTTATTTAAAACAACTAAGCCACTTTGTAGCTAATAAAATTTAAAATCAATCTTATTTTCATTAAATGGCATACTCTTTATCGTAAACCAAATATAACTTATCGCATTAAACAGCCAGTAAAACAGTATAATCTGCGCTCATTACCATTTACAGTACACAAGCAATAATCCACGTGTCGCTATCATATCCATGATTTACATACAACACGCCGACCCGCGAGCGCTTCTAATACAATCATTACGAACATCGGCGGCCACTTTACATGCGATGTCCGACACCGGCTTATAACTGCCAAATGGCTTTTACTGATACATTTTATAATTGCTACAATCGACAGAAACGTGAATGGAATAATTAATACGTTACTTATTTTTGTTAATTCCAACGGAAATTAAAATATTACATAGGTATATTCATTGCATATTTAAGGGCGGATAGTTTGTAGAGTAATTTTGCTACGTGCTATTACCATTGGATAATAATTGGTCTTAAATTAATAGACTAAACTGAGTTGCTGACACATAACTTAGGGAGCTAATACAAAAATGACCGCCTACGCCGAGACAAACTCCGCTACCTACCTACAGTGACTGTTGCCTACAATGTCGCCGGCAATTGTCGGCAACTTACACCGACATGAACTGCCTCTCATGTATTATTACCACATCGCATAAATATACAACCAATTCATTCAGAAAATATTTTTTTAATAGATATAATCCTTCCTCTCAATTTAGAAGTTTCCCAACAATACCTGGACATATTCTACGACCATGCTGCATTCTCCACGTGCCCTCATTGTTGTGGAGCTCATAATCCCCATACCAACAGTACAATAGGATCCATATCACTGACCAGCCGCACACGATATTCAATCACACAACAGGATTACTCTCATAGTTAATAAGCACTCGCTCTCCGTCAAACACGAGAACAATTGTAACCATTTCAGACTGAATTCTGAATTACATTTCACAAACGGATACAAGTGGAATACGTACACAATATCCATTGTTCGCTTACACACAAAAGATTGCATGTTGAATCGAATAAAATCTGCAATGGATACAATATAAAATAAAATTACAATACGCAAACAGAATGCTGAGTATCACTTGGATAAATCGCATTTAAGGCGAGTTGTATTGGGGATAATATTCAGTGATTGCTGATGCGAAAATAAATATGAGAATACAGTATGTCTCGCATTTATGCTGTAAATTTAAGACTGTCCGTATATTGATATTTACAAAAAAGACCAACGATTTTCTTCCTATTGAGTTAATAATACTTTAATTTGTATTAAAACAAAAAAGAAACACAAAATAAACGTGATCCAAATAAGAGTACCCACACCTATTTAATTATACAGTTTCCAAAATCTCATATTAGAATACATTATATCAAATAAATTCACATTTCAGTAGAAATTTTTTATTCCAGAATTACATAAAACACGAATTTGTACGTAATTAGTTCCTAACTTTAAATATTTTATTTACTTCCCTTGCGAAACCGTAAACATCGCGTTATGTAATTATTTTTTCGTTGTTTATAATAAAAATGTTGAGTTGGTAAACGACCTGAAGCCACAAAAATGTTAACCAAGTAATTAGGCAACTTTTCCTCAAAATTTAATTCTTCCAAGGTTTTATAGTCGGACTTTTATATCTAAATATTCTTCGTAATTTGTTTATCTTATCTAATATACTAATATCCGACTAAGTGTCCATGAACCTACCACAAATGACACTAATCACTAGAAAACTACATCTTTGCGTTTTAAACTGTATTTTAAACATTTAAAATCCAATTGAAACATACAACGTAAGATTGTATACAATTGGGCACCCTGCTTACCACAAGTTTCGGGCTAGACGTAGTGGCGTAAGACGTAGTGGGCTCGCAACAACAAACTCATCCGTCTGATTGGCCTCATTGTGCGGAGAGCGCTCTCACCCCACGTATCGGCCTCAATCACGGCGTATTCAATCCGAAACGTACGTACGCATTGTGCGTAGTGATATGTGATTGATTTATCAATAAATAGAACGATCTATGAATCCAAAAGTTAATCGTTCCCTTAATTATACAGTTAATAGAAAGTTTTCATATATCTTTGTTTTCTTTCACCGCCTGGGAAAAGTAATGTTTTTGAAACTTATGTATTTGTGTACGTCTCATTCTTTGGCACGCCCTACAGCTCAAACGGCTTAACGGATTTTAACATATAAATATCATTGGATACTAGGCTACATAATATTTTGTTTCTATATGTATGTATCTGTCTCTGTTGTATGTATCTGTTTTTACAAAAACAGATATTTTCAGGTTATTGAATATATTTACCAAATATAAAATTAAAATTACAAATATCCCACTGTTCGTCCCTTTCCATCGAGACTTATTTAGCACCTTATACTAACTACATTTTGTTTCAATATTTAGATTACTGTAGGTAAAAGATTCCATATCTTTGTTGTAAGCATCACGTACATATTAATACAGAATACGTAATAGTACGAGTATTTGATATTTTTTGATGAAATATTTTTAAAACAAAATCAGTTTGGTATTTCAGTATTCATTTGCCTTCACGGTTCAGTTGCAAATAAATTGGAAACAATTTTTTGCTGATATTTTCAAAGCGAAAGGTCAACTCGTCTGTCGTCAATACAAAGGAGAAAAAGCAAAAAGGGAACGTTATTATTTTTAGATATAAAACATTTTGAATGTTAAAGATCTCTATCCTCAAAAGGCACCTAGGTATCTAAAACTAGTACCTATATACGACCTATTTAAATTAATTAATAGGTACCTAAAATAATATGGTATTTTATTATGGATAATTTCATAAATTTAAATAAAATGTGGTAGAACCCTTTGTGGTTCGACTCCGGCGGCACCACCGGCACATCTATTTCTACCTAATAACAGCAGTGTTAAGCGCTGCTATGTTCCGTTTTGAAGGGTGTGGTAAGGGAGACAGACTTTTCCAAGGCGTTCCAGCTTAGTCCTCAGGGGTAGCGGCGCATTTGTGGCCGACCTCAGGGTATCTAATCCTATCGGGGATTGATTACAGATGTCCATGGGCGGCAGTAGCCACTTACCATCAGGTGAACTGCGTGCTCGTGTGATACTCCTATATTATAAAAAAAATGTGTTAAGACATAATTCTGTCGAAAACTTATTATTTTTAAGATTTCTTTTTAATTTCGTCTCATTAAAATTATATAATTAAGTTATTGTAGATGTTCTATGTCTTAATTTGACACTACAAAACACTCAAAAACACAAAAGAATAATTATACGTACAAACTACCATAAACTATTACACAAAAACTACATCAAGGTCTTCAAACAAATAGGAACAGGAACAAAAGCTCCGGAAATTGGCAAATGGAAAGGTCAAAAGTCGACTCGTTAGCGCACGTGGAGGCGAGGAGTCGCATCGCTCACGAATGGATCGAAAATAACCTGTTCATTTATTTAGCGTTTACTGGACGGATTTTTTAATCCGATCATCTATTCCATTACTTTATTCGATATGTACCTATCTAATCTTTTAGAGTGCCATAGATACAAGCAAATACAATTATACACATATAGAACTTCAATCATATTTTTTGTTTCTCCGGGAGTCGATCCTGGACTACTCGGCGAGCATGATATTTTGTGACGTATCACAATGGAACTCGTACGTCGTAATCACCACAACACGTCCTTAGGTACTCAGAAAACGGAAATATTAAACCCCACATCATAACCTAGCATGTATATTCAGCAAAGACCACAGCAACGCTATAACACATTTCTTTTAAAATAAAATGAAAAATATCTGTCATGTCTACTTTAAAAGAAGCAAGTTTGAAAAATGTACATCAGATGTTCCGTAAAGGAAACAAGTAATTATCACATACTGAAACTAACATACAACAAAATACAAAAGCCTCAGTATATTCCACAAGGAAAAATAATGAAATTTTCAAAGCAAACTCAACAAAAGTCAAGTTGTTAGCGCCGCGCAAGTGTAAACGGAAAATAACATCGCTCATCGACTACGACAAAGGAAACCGACACAAAGGGCTATATAAATTCCCCTTTCAATGTCAACGACGTTTTTCCAATACAAAAATGGATTCTTGAACATATGTGCAACACGAACTGTTTAACTTATAATGAGCGCAATTTAAATAGTTAACAATTGCGAAAAAAGTGTTTAAAACATCGAAGGTTAATGCCGAAACGTCCGGCAGTACCTACCCTAGATTCATTACCGTGATACCCCTGAAATTAAAAATTAAAGAAAGCCAATAATTAAATATAGATAAAAAATAACTGTTACTATTTTTTTCTTACTACTTATATTGTTAACCAAACCGTACTCACATGGAGAAGGAACAAAGTATATAGTATACGCTCCATGCACACTGAAGTAGAGTTCGGTAACGACAAGTCAGCGTGACGACATAACAGAGCACCATGCTGTATGCCATCATGGCATATAGTCGGCCTTAACCACAAGACACATGTTTCACATCAAAAAATAGTACTTTTTTAATATGTACAGTTCATCTCAGACTTTATTCATCTATAACGTAAACAGAATATCCAAGCCAAGAAATAAAAATCTGTCCAATAATAAAATGGAATTTATCTAGAAACTTAAAATAGGTTTTACATTTATAGGCGTTGTAGCTACTATAAAAATATGTTTAACGAAAACTTTGGATAATAACTTAATAATTAATTACATGGTGACGGTGCTTGTGAAGATAAATTACATCACCAAAGAAGACATCTAATATTAGACCAAAAATGATTCCTTTTATATTTATATCTCATTCAAAATGTATCATGTCATACCGGCATTAGAACGAGCAGCTTTGTTGCCAGATCAAATCTACGTAGGCTTCGCCCACGCCTGCAGACAGGCCGACTAGACTCCAATATAGCCTAAACAAAGTGCTCATTGTAATACTAATAGCAACGGTTAATACAATCCTAAGATAATATTTTAATTTAATATTGAAATTCTATAAATACACATCTGCTTTTGATAACTGTCCAAATTGTTATAATTATATTTACGTTTCTAATGTATTTATAGGTTACGCAGACTGTCACATCGTCTACTACTAAATCATAATAAGGGTGGTTGTGCTGTCACGCATGTTGTAATTCACTCACTTCACACGAATTTTTCATTTTTATCAAGAACACTTGGACATTTTTAGGATAATGGTAGCCTATCCGACACCCAGTAAAATCCTTCATCTTTATATATAGTATATTTCTTATGTGCGTGTGTATGTCACTGAACTCCTCCTAAACGACTGGACTGATTTTGATGAAATTTGTTGTGTGTGTTCAAGGGGACTTGAGAATGGTTTAGATTCACAATTTAGTTGGTGGGAAAAGTTTTTTTTAATTAATTTTTAATTCGTAAGTAGTTATAGAATCTGAAACTATACATTTGATCAAGTGATGATCTTTAGCAAAGTTGTTGTCCACGAGGTTTTGGGAGTTGGTAAGACCAATTTTCGACAGATGGCACCACTGTCATTCCAATGCAGGTACAAATTTTCCGTTTTATGTATGTCATATTATTTTTTAAAAATGCGGGCGAAGTCGTGGGCACCACTGGTATTTACATAAGTTTCGTCCAAATCGCTACAGTATTTTACGTTCAACCTGTACTGGAAAATGTACTGCAATTTATTTCTTTTTTATAGAACCTTCAATATAAATCGGAATAACATCAACATCACTCCAATGGGTATATAAACAAACAACGCGCCGAGTTCGCGTACGAGATACTTTAGATTCTATTCATTGATTTATCAGAACCAGCCGCCCCTTCACTGCAGCATCACTCCACATTACATGCGCTACGAATATAAATAAATAATAAAAGTGGCCAAGAACGAGTCGAACTCGCACATGGAGGATTCTGTACTACCAAATGTTCATTATTTTTTTTATTTTTAGTATTTGTTACCATAACAGCTACAAGTACGTGTATTTCGAACATATAAATTGACTAAATGATAATTGTTAAGTAATATGTAGGTACTCGTATGACATAAATTCTATTCCGGTTCCGTTTTTACCCTTTCTGGTACAGAACCCTAGTAAACGTAAAGAGAAATAATTTCATTGCAACACCAACAATCGCGAAATCAATACTTGCCGTAATAATTGGCCAAGTGCAAGTCGAACTCGCACTCAGGGGTTCCGTACCACCAACATTTTTTTTTTTTTTAATTTTCGTATTTGTTATTATAGCAGCCATTGACGTATATGCACTGCAAAAAATTGAACTCGCTACCTATTACGGTTCAATAGATTAAGTGGAAAACGTCAAAAATAGTGGTCTCTAGTATGACGACCCCATTTATTTTCAACTTTTTAGTATTTGTTGTTATAGCGGCCAGTCGGCCACCATTGTACATACTCTATAAAATTTTCAAGTTTCTATAATGGTTCAGGAGATAGACCTACGACAGACGGATCGACAGCGAAGTCTTAGTAATAGGGTTCCGTTTTTACCCTTTATGTACGGAACCCTAATAAAGGCTCGAGTCGAGATATTAATAATCTCTGGGAGTATAATAGCCTCAGGGAATATTCTACGAATTATAAATGTCTACTTTATAATTTCGTATTATACAATATCTTATTTCTGTAATTCGAATGGAAAACATTTTTACAGTACTGTACAAAACAGTTTTTACAGTACAGAAACAGTAATTCTATTTGAAGCTGATCATAAACTGATCGTACTGGTCTGACATGAACAGATTTCCGGGTTCGATCCCCGGTCATAAAGACATCTAATGATTAATTTTATTTTTCTAATAGGTCTGGTTGTCTGTACTCTTAGTATTTATGTCCGTCACTATGGACTGACCGATTGATACGAATAACAGACCCAAAAATCATACTACAAATTTAAAGACATTGAGATTAATACAATCAAATAAGGACTGTACATAACATCCACGCACATACAAGAGAATTTAGTTACAACAATTATATCGCTACCAAACAGTAAATCACTTACACACGAGTCTTAGCGATAATCTCGCCTTAGATAAAGGAGTATCGTGAATGGGGCCGTTTGTTGGGATATTAGGAATATTAAAGGGATTCGTACATAACTGGAATATTAGGCCTCACTGCGCGGGAATTGCTACATTGTACGAGATTAAGGCGATGTTATAAATAGGTACTGATACTTATATGTAACAGTTTAGAACAAAGGGTTATTAGCGGCGATTATTCTAACACAATACTGTTAAGTTGGTATTAAGAGTTTATTGTGAAATTAATAGAACAGGATAATTTGAACGTGATAGATACCTTCGTAGTTCGACTCTGGCGGCACGTAAGCCACACCTATTTCTGCCTAGCCACACCTATTCTGTCGTGTTAAGCGCTGTGTTCTAGTTTGAGGAGTGTGATAGGGGAGACGTACTTTTTCGAGGCGTTAAGGCTTAGACCTCAGAGGTAGCGGCGCATCTGTCCAAACCTGACGATATGGCAGACGAACTAACTAATGGAAAGCAGTCACCATCACATATAGACGTTTGCAACACAAGAGGAATCGTAAAGCATCGCCGGCTTTGGAGGAGAGCACTTTTAGCACCATTTTTGATGAGCTCCGTACTATGGATAGCGAAGAGGTCTGTGGATAGCAACTCCTGAATGTCATAAAATAGAATTCTTCAAATACTACAAAACACCAGTAGTTACATAAACATTGAAACCCAGAACGGAAATCTTTCAATGTTTATCTACCCAGGGATCGAATCCAAACTTCTTGATTGGTAAAATATTAAAGTGATGCTTATGTCACGCATTTCGTTATAATATACAATGGAATGCTATTTAGACAAGGGGCAGTGTCATTCAAGTTCCAAAAAATAGCACCGTGTGTCGTACATATTGTATACACACAATTTAATACATGTAATATTAAGAAAGAACTTCTGATTCTTCAATAAAAGCATCACTAATTAGACTCTTTTTTAGCATAAGCAGAGATAATCTGCAAAACAAGTGAAGTGCAAAAAATCTTAGCCACTTCTGTATTTTGCTTCCTAGAATATGTGGTTGCGTCCCTTGGAGATCCCGGTGTCCTCACCGCTGCGCCGAGGACGGCCATCAGGGGGCTTTTAGTGCGGTAAGAATCCCACATAATCCTATGTCGCTCCCACGGCATAGGGTACCTTTTGAAAATTTCCTCCTCGTAAACAAAAGAAAATAATATGTAAACATCGCCTACGTTCTATATATGACCACGACATACAATAATACACAGCGATGTGACGAGATAAATGAAGGCTCGTGAAAGCGCCTACAGCCGATATGAGGCGTTTAATCCTTCATCGCTCCGGTTCAGCTTTTGTCTTCAATATACGATTCAGGTTACGTTCAAACTAAAGATTATTTAGAGCGGAAATAGAACGCGATGGATATTAATGAATTACAATTGTATATAAACTAAAGCAAGGGATTGCTCAAGTTTAGGTATATATGTACAATTGTAGAACTATACTTCTCACAATGAAATAATAATTGAATATTGAGGCAAAATATCCTTTGCAAAAAAAAAATATTAAATGTACTTCTCATTTCCGTGCAGTGAAGCCAAATTATACAATATAATCGATGAAGTAACCATACTTGCTGATGTCACAAGTTGCTACAAGTATGAAGATTTCAGATCATTTTTATTATAATTCCATTTTTTTGTTTAAAAAAGTAGTATCGAAATCAATATATTTTTTCGTTCGGAATCAAATTCACTGTTAATAGCAGTAGCATCACAGCAGCACTATGATTTAATAAAATATATAACAAACAACATTTACTACATTAAAATAAGTAACCAAATTAATCCAATTTAATTAAAACCTTGTCAAACTATTACACTGAACGTAGTTTGCGTAAAACCTTTCCATAGCATTTCCCAACATAAATAAAATTCAAAGCGTTGACGTCCGCACAGTAAAACACAAACAATGGCAAATTGAATCCCCCACACGTTCACAACTCTACACTGACTCGCGTAAGGTTCAAATCTCCACGCAATGCATCTAGATTCAATATTTGCGTTTCCGCGTAAACAAGGCACTTTACGACTAGTTGTATGTAAATCAAAACTATGTGCAAAGCGGATAGAGTTGTTGCGCTCTCCGTATCAATGTGGGACACTGGTAATATTTTGACATCATTAAAGTACTTTGTTAATAATGGAAGTCAATGAAGTGAGTACACAGAATGACCGACAGAGTTAAAAAACAACAAAATTGATGGTTAAGAATTAAGAAAAGAACTATAATTAAATATGACGTTAAATAAATATTTTTTTAGTAACACACAAACACACATACGGAAAAGCAAAGAAGCGTGTAGTATATGAGTCACGCACACACGAGAGTAGAGAGAGGTGGTGGTGTGACGGCAAGAGAACATCATGCCGTTTGGCGAAACGGTCTTACAACCAAAGCACGATGTTTCCCATCAAAAAATAAAATTGCTGCACTAAATTATTTAGCTAGGTCCCAACAGGCGTGCTAATTTTAGCGTCAAAGATTTACCTATGTTTCGGTAGCTAGATGCAACGATCAAACGCAAGTCGTCAAAACGGGATGCGGTGATAATGCTTTCGCGTGCATCACCGGAACTAAAGTCGTATGCAAATCATAAGATCAAACAAACCTTACGTTATTTTACTGTACGGTCCCCCGTAACTCACCCATCTTTACAGTACCCTTACCATGAGTTTTCAAAACATCCCACAATTTTACGTTATGTTTACACATTCCATTATTCTCTTCCGTTTGTTTCAGAATACTGAGTTAACGTAACAATTAGTAAGTGCTCAAGCTTTTTGTCTGTCTCACATGTTCACAAAAAAGAGAGACAAAACATAAAGCGCCGTTTGTCAATTTAGACATTTAATGTTACGTTACTGACACTATAGTTTTGATGCAATCCGCTAGGGGCGCTGATTGGAATTTGTATGGGTATTTGTTTGTATGTATAAGTAACCAAATACCAAAAAAGTAATATTTGTCAAAACGTAAAAACTCATGGTAAGGGTACAGTTCGTAACATGAAAAACAGCTGACCAAGAAGAATGCTCGCCGTATTTTCAAATAAATTTGCCTTATACGTGTAACCCAAACAAAACATTGGAAAGGAAAAATTCCTACAAATATAAAATATTCCTGTCTGAGTGCGACACACAATTGTTTCCGTTCCACTGGACAATCTAGATGTGCAATGTATGCGATGTCAGATTTTCTTGGAAATATAAAAGATGCGCAAAGAGGATTAGACGAAAGAAATTGTGCATGTCGATTTGAAAAATGAAAATGTTTCGAGTACAACGAATTCCTAAAATGGAAAGCTACCTAAAATATTTTTTACAATAGAACCAAAACGAATTTTCTTAGATAAATCGAATGATTGCTTTGGTAAACATGGATTCAAAAAGTTTTTAGTAAAATTCTGGCTTCTTTTCGGAATTCTTATATACAATTTACAATTCATTACTAAATTGCACGTACTTTTAAACCAAGTCTAGAGAAAGAAAAATCGAACTACTCGTATTATTGAATCAGCTATTAATTAGATCTTTGACGCAATGTTGAAGCAAAAGTTCAACATAATTTGATTCTCTTACGAGAACCATGTACAATGTAATTTGGCTTTTCAATTCAATCGGTGGACTATTTAAATAAAACTACTGACTTATCTTAAGTTCTTTTTGTGCAACGTAATGTAATGTAATGAGTTATGTTTAATAGCTACATAGACACACATATTAGCTACATAGACACACATAATAGCTACATAGACACACATAATAGCTACATAGACACACATAATAGCTACATAGACACAAATAATAGTCACATAGACACACGGCAGTGTGCTAGCTAAATTTGAAAAAATTAGCGTCACAGTAACGTGTGTTATTATTTATTAAGCTATCCTGTATATTGTGACAACTAATTAATTATTATAGAAATAAAAAAGTCGGCTGCTTAAAAATACTACACTATAACACTCCCATAATTTAGACGAATCCAACTCTACACGTCATACGTTCCAATCTGTCTAACCGTTTGATCTGTAGGGCATTTATTATTTATTTATTTACTAAATCCACAGCTTAATCTATTTATGATAACTTATACTTATTAACTTATTAACAGCCAAAAATTGATTTACATTTTACGTTATACCTAGATACAATCACTAAATATGCGCGTGCCTATATGTAAGTGTGTGTATGCACATATGTACGAACGTGCATGTGTTAATGAATATGTTTATGTAAAGAATCAGACATATTCATCCATACACTCATGTATACGCCCAAAAAACAGCAATAAGAGCAATAAGTTGAATTTGAAAACACCTTCCGCAGTCGGGTAAAAAACCATTTTCAACGTATGAACCATCCCTTAGGCAATTCATTCACTGTCTTCCCCGGTGTTTTAACAAGTAGCGACTAGCCGAATCTAGCGACGTAGCCTGCGGCCCGCGCCCCAGTTCCGCGTAATTAAAGGCAGGAAGCGCCGCCACAAGGCAGCGGCCGCTGGACATCGCAGCGCCCTCCGAGCACGCCTTAAGAATGTGCGGTCGCGACTGAGATTTTTTCTTTTTTATGTATTTTATGCTACAATCTGCTTCTCTCTTTAATAGTCTTATGACTGTAACTTGACCAGTAAATTTCCATACTTAATTGGTTTAAAGGAAATGTTATGTAAAACGAAACACTACGTTTCTTAAAACATATTTACGCCGATAAACTGAAAAACTTAATTGTTTTTCAGTTCAGCATTTAGGAAATAAAAAAAATTTTTTTTAGCGGTATACATTATATACTATTTTATTAATTTAGTACGGTGTATACCTAGATAGTTGTTTATTTCACAAAACTTTCTCAATATGCCCAACATATCACAGGTATAGTCCGCGTAAAACTGCTAGTCCGCTCTGAATATAGAAATGAATCGCGTCGCCATAGCAAATTGTATGACTACACATGCTCGCAACTACTTCAGAGCGAACTAGCAGTTTGGCACTATACTTATTATGAATCCTATAAACCAATCGATAGGTAGATAACTATTGTTAATGCCATTCCGATTCAATTATAAACAGTTGTAAACATCCAAAATTCTATACCTCCAAGCTATCAATATAGGTGGTACCATTGATAGGATTGATGTCCGGCTATCAGTGGTAATCGCTGGGTCGCGGTCGTAATTTCGGTTACAGCGACAAGGTCCCCGCGGTACCCTCCGAGCCACTCTGCGATAGATGTGATGGGAATAATGATGTAAATTGCATCGGATCTCTCACAAAACGATGTAGAATAAAGGTAGGACTGTTGAATAGATTGTATTTGATTTTAATGACGTCAAACTGATAACATTATCATTCAACGTTATATTCTTAAAATAGTCATAATTGTAGAATTGTAATGACGTAGTTCAAGATGGTTAGGTCTAGTCTACGCAAGAACATTTTCGCTAATAGGCTGTTTTTCGCGACGAAGATAAAATCATGAATATGATATCAAAAGCTCATGATGTATCGATGACGTCACGGGCGAGGCGGGCTCGCAAATTTAGCTGCGATTTGACGTTATGCCCACTCAACGCAATCCACTTTATGCGCTCGGATCAAACGCGATCCGGAATTGTGTTGGCGAAATGTCGATTGACTAGTGAGTGAAGCGATGACCAAGCGTCTATTACTGGAGATGTATGAGACCTGGATGTAGGTCATATTGTTTAAGCAAAAGGTATTTAAAGGAATCGCTTTATGTGGAATTGCATATGATTCGCATATTGCATATGACATTCATTGCAAAATGTAAATACAATATTCATTTATTGCGCTATCTTATATTTTATATGACAATCCCTCCGTCTTACGATTTTTCGATCAGGTCACGTGTCCTGACGCGAGTTTAACATTTTTTACCCATCACAAAAATTGCTCAACGCTGCTAAAGAGGTTTTACCTCAAAGTTTACGTAGCAACCTTAGTGTTAAACTTGTCCTCAAGGACCTAAAGGAAAATACAAAACATAAGATAACAATTAGGTAAAGATTATAAAATAACAATTTCTACCATCTCCACTTCAGATGTTCCGAGTTAGGTATAACGTCGGCTCTGGCTTATCCGCACGTAGGATCGTTTTATAACGGCGGGTCGTCGTTACGTTATCGCGTTACGGCGTTACGGGGGCGAGATGGCCTGCGTTGATACTGATAAGCTTTCTTAAGAGTTCTTGTTTTCATTTTACAAGATATCATATATATATTTTTCTAATTTTGTGATAAGTGTTTTATTGGCCTTTACAGCAACTAGTGAGTGGTGCGTGCTTTCGATGTCTGTTTTAGGTAAATTTAGTTCCCATAAAAAAAGTGTATTTAATAATTTCGTATTTGAGTGAAATAAGAATAGATTTAAAATCTAACCAGTACCCTTACCATGAGTTTTTACGCTTTGACAAATATGACTGTTTTGGTATTTGTTTACGTATTTTCCCATACAATTTCCAATCAGAGCCCCTAGCGGATTGTGTCACAACTTGGAATATCTAATACAATAAAATTCTTAGGCAGCAAGTGGTCAAAATATTTTTATACATTCACACATATACTCTTAAAACATTGTCCACCCTCCTTTGAACCGGGATTCAATTAACATTAATACAGTTGAGTAAAGCTGCTTAATGTACTGCAAATATTTATCTTGACGTAACCCATTTATTACATTTAACATATAGCATTTTTATTACATTTAACGACTGTAATGCAATTCAGTAATGTAATGTCGGATGTCGGTAATATTCTGTGAACCGGCATTTATATAATTCCGCCCGCATCCATTGCAGAGTGGCGTTGAGTGCGCGAGGGCGTGTGACGTCACTTTGCAACCGAAATTGCGACCGACTGTATTTCATGAGGCCGAGATTCCGATAGTACCTACTTGAATACCGACAGAATATACATTTTGAAATGTTGTGCGATTTGTGTTGAAAAATATTTTTTGGAGTTGTAACTAAATTAAAATAGCAATCAGCAAAATAATGTGCACTTTAGTAAATTATTATATATTTCATATGTATTTTTTCCCTTTCTACATTATTTTCTAAGGTCTTTAATTCTGAGACTTGCTAAAAGTTCAATATTTGCGACAAAATCAGATGCTATTTGTCACTAATTTCATGTCTTTGAGGCAATGGATGTTTATTCCTTCCTTCCTTTAATTAATTCCTTTAATTCCTTTGTCTAAAAGTATTAGGGTTACACTTTTCAAAAATATCTAGACACACAGCAGTATGTCAGCCAAGTTTGGAAAACATATACTTATCTCATGAACTGTATATGAATGTTACACTACAATCTGTATTAAAATAAAAAAATAAGCAAAACTTTTAATAGAAAATTAAATTTCTTTATATTTATTTATTTTACCTATCTTATTTATTTTACCCGATGCTCGTCTGTTAACTTAAAAAGAACAGAAATCCACACTGCTTGGTGCGTTCATAATATTTAATAATGATTAAAATTAGTCATATGTTCAAAAGAAAATATTATTTGACTTGAGACTTTTATTGTTATTGTTCTATTTGTATCCACTCTACTTTGTTCTCATGTGCACGCGTGTCTCACCTGCACGCGTAAATTAACTCGCTGCTGACTCTCCGCAGCCTGCAAACGTGTGACATGCATGTCAGGAAAAGTATTTATGAAACTCTAGAATGCATTTAGCACGCATGCGGATCAAATTGTCACGCGTTATAACCACGTGTTGTAATTTCGTACAAATTCTGAGATAAGTATTGCTAACATACATTAACCAGAAACTACATCGCATATAATCTATTATGGAAGCCAGCAACAAAAAGTACCGGGCTGGACTCGACGATTATCCCGATAACCCTTTCGCTACCTAACGACCCTTGGCCTTAATTGTTAGGTTCCTAGTTCGCTAATACGTGAATACACAAACACTATACTATGTAATAAGAAACGTACGCATGCGTAGTGTTCAGCTCTGAATATTTAGGATATTTTCACTACGTAGTAAGCAAAAGCAATCCTTACGCGAACAAAATAGGGTTGTACTACAAACTATTCAATTAGGTGGTGTGAGGTCACTGATCGTCCCTAAACTAAACTTTACGGTCCTATTTAGGTTCCACTTGAAAATATAGTTTGACACAGAACCTGATTTAATGTGCAAAATAATTACCAAAACTAAACCGAAAACACATTTTGGATACTTGACAACATTGGTCGAGTTTTAATTAAATTTTTGATTCTAAATTTGAAATTTCGTTGTTAATGATGATTACGACCTCGTTTAATTACAGATATTGTGTTAGGTGGAGGACCTTGGCAGACAAAATTATATTTTACCACGCTTTTATTAGCTTGACCTGTATGTACCTATGTATGTAACGGAATCTTTGAACTCGATTTTTACCCACTTTGAACGATCCCATTAATTTAAAATTTTGAACAATTATAAAGAATCGATGACAATACACAATTTTATTTAAATAATTTTATCCCATTCACCACATCAGGGTCGTTAGGAATAAGGATTAACGATTTTCCTTGTGGTATTTTAGCGTGGTTTTTAGTTTATAAGCTATAATTATTTTAGACAATATTTTCACAGACACGTCCCTTGTCTATGCGGTTGTATTATGGAGATATAGCTAGCTACCTTAATACAAATTTTATAAAATAATACTTTTTGCATGCTACGACGCGCGTCTGACACGTCTATACATGAAAATGAATCCATCCAAATCCAAAAGTTTATTTTCATGGTAGTACATAGAAGAAAAGATTCACGTATTTTACTGTATTACAGAATCGCAAAGAAAATCTTTATAAAAATACTGCATATTGCTTTCTATACGGATATTGTACATACACCGAACATCGAACTATCGAGAAAGAGAAGACTAAGTTAGAAAACATGGCGGTGCTTCAACGTGTAGTTCAGGACTTTAGATTATTATCTCAAAGAGAAGTTATATCAAAAGAAACCTAGATAATCCAATCATATAACTTTCTTTCCTCGTCTAACATACGCGTATGAATATGAAGATTTTATATTTGCATTTATATTTTTATTCGAGTTATCATTTGTAAATGCAGATAACATCACAACATCCGTCCTTATTCCTTCCTATAGTAGATATAATAGTTAAAGAAGCAATCTATTATTGTGAATTAATATTATAGATATATTGATAAAGTCATCCTTAAACTAATAGATTAGTGAATATACCGATCGATACCTTAAGATTGAATTATTACAATTTTAAAGCATTATGCAATACTACGAGTATATTGTAATATTAAACATTAAATCAGAATTGGGTAATTTCATAAAGTAACTTGCAAAAATATATTTTTATTAACCACAAAGTCCATTTAAGCTTAACTATGTAGGTTCTACAAAATTTTCATTTCCCAAAAAACAGTAGAAAGCTCTAACAAACTATGATTCGTTAGTTGAAATTCGAACCCAATTAGAAATGGCCGCGCTAACTTCCGCCGACAAACCGATAATTCCGACTGATTTATTACTATTGTATTTCCTGGAACCGTAGTTATTCAGTACCCTTACCAGGAGTTTTTACGTTTTGACAAATATGACTGTTTTGGTATTTGTTTACGTATTTGCCCATACAAATTCCAATCAGCGAACTAGCGGATTGTGTCAGAACTTGGAAATAATATGGGCTAATACGTAAACAATAACCAAAACAGTTATATTTGTCAAAACGTAAAAACTCCTGGTAAGGGTACAGTTCCATTTTACGTTACACTATTACGTTCGGCTCGTAACAAAAATAGAAACGTAACGGCATCCGGCATCCACTCGATAGGTATTGATTACGAGTGACCATTGGAATACTTTTACGAGTGACCTCCTATGAAACCTTTACCGTTTAAACAGAGTGCCTAAAATAGTTACACGAACCTCAATTGTAGGTACAACAAAATTCAAAATTGAAAAAGTAGAAACCCCATTGAAAAAGTAGATATGCTATTTAAAGACCTGTGTTTAGAAATTAGTCGAAAATAAATAAAAATCACGGCGCACTAGTATCCATAGAACGAGTCTTATTCTAAGGCATCCTCGTAACGTACGACATATGGCTCTTCAAGAATGCAAAAAAACTCTACTTTCGAGCTGTCGATGCATTAACCATTCTCACGTGTTAATGTTTATATGGTAAAGTGAAAATTTACAGTCAAGCCCGTCTTACCGTCGTACCGTCTTTATTATACCTAAAAAACTTTAGATATACAACATCATATAACACAAACTCTTAGATATCCGATTAAGATGCAAAGCCTCTGCTCACTGGTCTGACAAACCAACGATCAAACAACTCAACGAACCGCATACTATGAAAAATACACAAAATAAACATTCAGTTTTGGAATGAAATCACCGACAACCGAAATCCGTCTAAGTACGTAATGATGGAGGGACGATATCCGAAGGCGGCTGCTTTAAAGAAATCCTCCCGGTCCGCTAAACTTTCTCAATTAGGGCTCGCCGACTCCGGGCGGCGTGGTTACGACGCCGGAAAAAGCGAAAAAATTAAGGCAACGTCATTGGGTTGATCAATTTTTATGTTAGAGTACGTATGAAGTAGGAGTTTCTTTTTTTAAGAATTTAAATAGCCATTTGACATGTAAAAAATGCTGAACAAACCATTTTATTTGAGTTTTTTATTACCAACTTAGCTCTAGCACTACATAGACAGTAATATCGTATAATCTATTTGAAATATTTGTTACTAATAAATAAGAATTTTAATATAAAGGTATAATAACTTATATTACATTATGATTTATTATACTATCTAAAATTCAACTGAAACTATTTATTATTTTTTTGCAATTAATACTGAATTAAATTAAAATCTAGTACATTGAGTTTATACTTCCCTAATATTAACATGTACAACTTATATCCATCACGTTAATTAAATAAAACATTCAACCAGCACATTCTTAACTGACTTGTGACTAGCACGCCCACTATAACTCCTCGAATCAGCGCCTTAATCTAATCTCAACTCAAGACGTTTGGCTATCGACGTTTCTTAGCGAATCGATTACGACTCGTTCAAGAGTTTGAAATATCATCGAGTCGATGGAGCGCGAGGAGATCTGCGAGCTAATTGTCCGATATCGAGATAATCGGGGAGAATTTCATTTTGATGTCAAAAATCAATTTTAAGCTAATGATCGAATTCTGTTTGAAGTTATTCGAGACCAATTATAAGTGGTACTCGTTTCATCTCCCTGTGAACAGTCGCTTTTGTTCACAAATTAGTTAAATCGATTTAACTGAGGATTAAAGATAATCTTGGATTTGGAAACTCGGACTTAAGACTGGGAATGTCTTCGCTACACCGCTATAGCTACACCTCTCTCTTATGTCTTAGAATGAAATTTGCTTTTCGGTGTGAAGGTGTGGATGCACTCCGACTTACATATGAGGCATCATGTTAGTCCTCAGTAAGAGTAACGCTTTTGTGATCGGCTTTAGGAAGAATTTATTATATATTGATTTAGTCACGATCTCCATGAGCGGGATTTGACCATTCGCCATTAGTTGGATTGGGTTCTCGTTTTCTACTTCAATAATATAAAAGAAAAAGAAAATACATCAAACCAAAATACATCAAAGTACATTTTGAAAAATTAGTAGCAGAGCAACTGCTATAAGACGTAATTCTACACTGACATTACCAGTTATCCTGCATGCACTCTAATTAGAATCAAAGTACAATAATATAAATGAACAAGTACGTAGCATACGTGATTCTTCCCTACCCCAGTTAAAACCCCGAGGGAACGCCGACATTTAACTTATCTATTTTACGCTTAAAATTCCAATTCTAGTCTTGAATAAAACGGCTAACATTATCTCATTTCCAGCTTTACGAGCGAGATACGCCTGGGTGGGTTCCTTAAGACATGGTACTTAAGACATAAGGGAGACGGTTGAGTATTGACAGCTTAGCGTGACGTCATAAGAACATAGAAGACCCGTAACTCCGTAATGACGATGACGTATGATCCCTACGAACAATATACATCTGTATTAAATGTAAGTAGGCATCCTACTTATACAATAAACTAGTAGAGCTCGCGGCTTCGCCCGCGTTTTAAAAAAATAACATGAAAAACTGAAAATTAGTATCTTCATTGGAATGACAGTGGCGCCATCTGTCGAAAATTGGTCGTACCAGCTAAGAAACCTTTGTGGGCTCATGCACAAAAACTTTGCTAAAGACCATCACATGATCAAATGCATAGTTTACGATTCTACGAGTACAAAGGACATACAGACAAACATTCATTTTTATATACACAGAAGATGTGAAGAAAATAATTGTATGAAGTTTTGCACACATATAGACATTAACACACGGAATACTATTATCCCGGTAAAAGGTCTCTGTGGAATAAAGACGGTCTTGTGTTTGGACGCTTAAGCGCTGCCATATCTAGGCAAATATTAGCACAAAATATTCATAAGATACGTGTTACATCGGTAAAGAGTTCCCTTGGGGAAACTGTAAAATACATTTAATAACAACTCATACCAAATTACATTTACATACAATTTGCATATACACAATCTATTCCACGAATAATTTTTATTTATACCTTACCATTATACCTTATTACCATATAATTTGAATAGTGTCTATAAATACGAGGTGACATTTACCAACTATGTTTCGTGGTCTGTAGTACTAGCAACTAGCAGAACAATATTGTCAGCCGAACTAACCTCCGAGGGCACGACAATGTTCAACTATGCAGGTTAGTTTAGTTCCCAACTTCGGCGTAGGCTACGTAGGTACTTGTAATGTACCTGTATTCTAGGTACTATTTTACGAAAATGAAAGCAATGATAGATCAGTAGTCGGAATTTTGGCCTCTGAAAATGGAGTCCGGAATCAAATGATATTAGATTCGAAGTCAAGCGTATTAGAAAATTTAAGTTCTAAAACAACACTGCTGCTTGCTCTAATACATATTGTTTCATTTGCACCAATTGTCGTACAAATAGCATATGAATTTATTTCTTATTAAGTCTGTTAAATGCACTAAGTGAAAGTGATAGATATATATCACATGGGAAACTGTATTGTATCATAACTATAAAACAATAACAATCCAATCCAATGATTATCGTAATGTAACGCTCCAGCGTAACCATTTCCGTTACAAAAATCGTTTCCCCTTTCATGACGCGCCTAAATAATTATAATAATTCATCAGATACATAATTTCTACATCTAACCAACATAACGTCAAATCTACATAACACAATGTACACCAGATAGTTATTCCAGATGAAGTTACGTTCGCATCTCCTCACGGCGGTGTTATCATTACCGGAACTTCGACTGCTCCGACAATATACAACTATGCAGGTTAATTTCCAACTTGCTCGACTACACGGCGAACATATCGTACATAGGTTATGTATATCACTTTGTTAACGACCACAAAGCACTACCCGTATGATAGTGGTTTTATCTACGTGTTGGGAATACATATGCAAACAGTGATAGCCTAGTGGTTAAGAAACTCGGCCTCTTGCTCAAAGGGTCCGCAGTTCAAATCGCAGACACTCGTCTCTGATTTTTCAAAGTTATGTGCGTATTAGAAATTAATTTTCACATGCTTAAACGGTGAAGGAAAACTACATACCTGAGAAATTAAAAGAAATGTTTTAAAAGGTACGTAAAGACTACCAATTAGCACTTGTCTGGTGGACTAATCATTTTCATTCTAAGAAAAGACTCATGCCCAGCAGTGAGAAAGTAATAGGTTGATGATGATTGGGAATACACACACATGTGTGTGTTCATATTTGCCAATCGATGAATTATCATGATCGAAACTGTATCAGCAAATGTGTGAAATATCTGGGTTGAATTTCAACAAGGTAGTCGATAACTAAGGAGCTAATTACATATGTCGATAACATCATACCAACTACAAAGGACTCAGTTTACGCGTAGGTATACTATAGATATACTGCTCGCTGATTATAAGGATTCATCTAGAGTGTGTTTACACGTAAAGATCTTTCTATATGATCGACCAAAAATCGTCCCGATCCGAATAGGATTAACGTATAATTTTCAATTGTAAAGTAAATCGTTAACTTCTACTTGCTACAAAGACGTGACGATTTGCTCCCCAATATATGCGAGATAGGCGGGTAATATGCGTGTGACAGTGAAGCCAACACATAAGTGACATTTCATATGACGAACGTCGTTCGCGTATCACCTCCGTAAGCGATGTAGACAACATGGAGACTCACGTTGCAGCTACGCACGATTGCTACGAACGCTACAACGTAGCAAAGATCTACAGTATATTAAAATCGTGTGCTACGCGTCTACGGTACTAAATTTATGTAGACGACTTTATTCAGAAAGTTTTATGCCTTACAAATGAACCAACAGAAACTTGCCTAGGTCATTAATTCAGAATCATTGAAACTTTCAGTAATTTCATCCCAAATTAGTTCTATGTATCTTATTGTAAATTATCCACAATTGTCATCTAAATTCAACTTCTCTACATTATATACATATTTAATATAGATCAAATAAATTTGTAAGCCTAATGAAATGTAAAAAAATATGTACTAAATCAAAATCGAAATCATCAATTTTTGTACGTTGCAAATCGACGTCCACATTAAGATAACTTTCTATCATAAATGCATATCAATATGTTTTTACAATTCAAAGTCAATCAAAATATAGAACACGGGTAATTAATTGCCTTATTTCATACTAGCTTACTTCTCCTTCAAAACGTGGCCCCCCCTTACAAACTTAAACAATTCTCAAAGTGACAACAAACAAGTTTTATTACCGCACTCGGTTCGTAACAATATTCCAGCGGTTCTCAACTTTTATTCGTGGCAAGACATTGACGAGCTCATAATCCACCTGATGTATTATAAACAACTCGTTGAAACCAAACTCAACTAAGTATCAAGTTGTAGTTCCCCTCTCCTCTTTGTTCAACTTCAAAATTCGGTTCAAAATCGGTGGTTCTATTTAATAATTGATGAATGGTTGAGTGGTTGAGGGTACAGGAAACAGGAAAACGATATGTTCTTTTAAAGATTACGCTGACTACTTTATGCGTATCTTAATGAATCTCAGATGAATTTGAGATCCTATTTCAGGATAATTATAGATGCACCAATGCAGCTATATTCATTATTATTATTTTTCACAACAAATATACAACAGAGGAAACGAAAAATTATGACACTTAGTTAATCTGTATAAATAAGCTTTATAGAAAGCTTATTATGCTTCTTAATCTCATTGAGCATCTTTAGTTTCAAAGACGATAAAACGAAGATAGGCCTTAACCTTTAAGAACAACGTAAAAATGTCCTAATTACAGTTATCCTAACACCTACAACCTATTATATTTGGACATTAAATATTAATAAACCTGTACCTCTAGTTAACTTTGTGTACTACAAAACAAATGTTATTCTTGTTTAGCTCCAAACTGTTCGTGAATTATAAATGAAAGTAATAACAAAGAATTCCTAACGAGACGTGTATAACTTGTGAAATTGGGTGCGCCTTCACTTAGATTTGATATTTACTGGAATTTATTTACCTCCGTTCCCAGTACAACACGTTAATAAACTTTTTACTATTTGGTTTAATATCGTTAAAGTTTCAAATTTTCGTTGAATGATGACCCGCGTGGCGGAGCGATCACCATGCCGGTCTGACGCGCGAAGGGTCCCGGGTTCGATCCCCAGCCAGACAGATATCTAAATGATAAATTTAGATTTCTGTTTCTGGGTCGGGGTGTTTGTGTATTCGTCTATGTGTGTGTTCATGGCACCCACGACACAGGGAATCCTAGTGTGGGGCTGTGAGTGTAGAAAGCGTTTATTTATTTATTATATACGTCAAAGCTCAAAACTTGGGATTAAAATAACGCTGATAGATATATCTTGAAAGTATAAAGCTATCGTACTATTTCTAATATTATGACGGTTCACGATATATCAAATACATAAGGCAGCTGAAGCTTCCGCTTATTTCCTACACAAATTGGCAGATAGCTTCCGTGGCGATAATAGTACTAGTACCCTCTTTAATTATATAAATGTTCATTTATAAAATAACACAAGCTCTTTAGGCAAACGCAAACTCAGGCAAGATAATTTCTTATTACATCGATTATTAACATTTTAAAACCAGTACACCTTTTCAAAAAATTTTTAGAGTACGAACAGTTTGTATTTTACCATACAGTGAGTTTAATTAAAATTCTGTCAAAAGATTGCACTTTATTTTTGGATGCTGTGTTTACAGTGACCGTTTCATACCGAAAAATGTGAGATTTTATCAGTCAAAAAGTATAATACCAAGGCATAAAATAAACATGAAAACAATGTTTCGACCGCAACGAAATCTGTAAACATTTTTCCATGGATAAAATACAATTCATTTACGATATTTATATTAAACAGTATGTGCTACGGATTCTTCCTACGTAAAATGCTCGCTATCTGTATTGTAAAAAACAGTTTTTTTAATTATTTGAATAGCAAGCGAGCATGCAAAATATATGATCGTAAGTGATCACTGCCACATGGACACCTGCTTCTCCATATACAACAGGAGTCCTACCCCAAGCCGATCATAGTAGCGTTACCAATCCTAAGGATAATATGGTCGCCTGCAAAGCAGTGATAACCTAGTGGTTAAGAAACTCGGCCTCTCGATCGAGGGGTCCGAGGTTCAAATCCCAGGCACACACCACTTGATTTTTCAAAATTATGTGTGTATTAAAAATTAATTATCACTTGCTTAAACGGTGAAGGAAAACATCGTGAGGAAGCATTTACACCTGAGAGATTTATCAAAAAAAAAACTCAAAGGTATGTGTAGTCTACTAATACGCACTTGGCCAGCGCGGTGGACTATGAGCTAATGCTTCTAACTGTGCGAGGAGACCCGTGCCCAGCAGTGGGACGATAATGGGTTGATGATGAAGCTGGTCGCCTCATATGCAACTCAGTCACAAAAAAAAACTTACACTTGAAAAGTTGATATCTAAACGTAAACCGAGGCAGTGGTCCAGTGAGATGTGGGTCACCAGATAAAGTCCCAAGTTCCCTCTTAATCGGTTCAAGGAAGGTTTTATGTAGACGAGATAGCCGTTCAATGCTGAGAGCGCGCGAAAATCTACATAGATGTACAGTAAATTTGATTTCAGATAAGTGTCGTGTTTTGGGAACCATAATACGTTTAACTACTGTATATGTACGGTTTTATTCACTTCTTTTCATAACTATTATTGCTACCGGTTTTATAGTATTTTTAATATACTCTTTATATGGATGCTAATACAAATATGTAGTTTGAGTAGTAAAATATGTGATATATTTCAACGGCAATCTTTTCAACACAAAACCAATGGGAAATGGAATTGTTCTTAAGGAGTACTGCAATTATGTAATACAGCAGATGTTTCTATTATTGATACTCGTCATATTAATAAACATTTGTTATATCAATTTCTCTATTTCTTACTATTTAAATTGAATGTAAGTTGAATTTTATTGTAAGACAGAGCCAAAAAGTATCTGAAAATTATTTAATAAAGTAATTAAATTTTTAAAATTCTGTATACCTATACTGCTATATATAATATATAACTGCGAGCCTGATTAAATCTATATCTATTTTAAGCAATAACAAAATGTACTTAGTATCATTACTTCACACTAACAATTTTACAGCCTATTCATATTGTTGTTTACGTTAAACTGTCTTTAAATGCATTGTCCCAGCTATATTTTCAAACAAATTTCCACGAGTAAAGTATTTACGAGCGACGCCGGGGTATTAAATTAATGATTGTTGACTGAACGCGCGCCACGTCAACGTTGCATTTACACGTTTTTGTACTTTACGTAATTTCGGTACATAATGCACGGCTGAGTGGGTTCTACGACTGAATATACTAAAATAAAGCTTAAAAGAACCTATTTTGAACATAAAGTGAGTAATAAGTATGTTCTTAAAGAATACTGCTGTTACAAGAAATGGAAGCATGAAATACTATGGATTTGTATACATTTTTGGTGTTAAAACATTGTGGAATCCACAAGGAAAAATATCAGCATCGGTCAACTTCTGAAAAAAGTCACTTTTTGAGACAAACACATAAATGTATTACAATCACTTGAACAACAACTTGAACGTCTTGTTAATTATTCATATTCTGTCTACGTAAGTTCGACCACATTTCCTCGTATCGTCGCCAGCTTAATTGGCTTCCAATTCGTGAACGTAGACAACTTCACTTGCTTAATTCTCTTTTTACAATACTTTTTGACCCCGTTGCACCGGAGTACTTAAAACGTAAATTTCAGTATCTCCGTGATTTCCATGATCTGGAGCTCCGTTCCTCGGACTCCCTTGCTTTGTCTTTTCCACCCCATCGCTCTGGGTTTCTCTCCAACTCTTTCACGATTCAATCAACACGGCTTTAGAACGCTCTTCCTCAGGTAGTAAGAAAAGTGTGCTCCAAATACACGTTTAAAAAGAAAGTTATTGTTCATTTCTTTAAAAAACTTAAATAATTACATTTTATATTTGCTCTTTGTTTATCATAGTTAACTATTTAATTGTTATATATCTATTTACATGTCCTTTTTTTTCTCTCTCTTTTCTTTATATTCTCATGTTTGACTTTATCTTTCTATCCTTCTATTCTTTTTTTTATCTTATTTTTATATATTTTTTCTCTTTCTCTTCTTTCAATTATTAATATTAACAGGTATTTTGCGCCGCCTTTATATTTTCTGCACATACTTAAGGTTGACTGGTAGAAAATGCTACTTAGCATTAAGTCCGCCTATTGTACCACTATTTTTATTGGTCAATAAAGTGTAATAAAAAAAAATCACTCTTAATACCAAACTCAATACATGCCTAAAATCCTGAACATAAACAAACTCAGGTCTCTACAACTTCATAATAGAATCATTAAGAATTACCACCATCCATTCGCTAATGGACAGCTGCATCATCACATCCCTTCAATAAACGTCATATTTAGCCGTATGTTAACTGAGAGACATTTGCTGTTCACTGACATGACATTTCTGTGACACTGAGTAAGCTCCAGGAACGCATTACTAAATTGGTGTCACTGTGAACACCAATATCCACTGTGAAATTATGCCAAATTCACTACAAATTGAAGCGAATGGTAGCCAAGCGACTACAATTAATATAGGATGATAACAAAAGTCATCACAGATTAAAAACTCTTACAAATTCTATAATATAAATATACATAGATGTATTGTTATGCCTACGACTATATAGGATATGTGTTCGTAACTTCATCATTACATTCTTCAATCTAGATATTTTTTACAAGAAAAATTCCGACTGCGTAAAAATATGTCCTATGTTACTCTCACAATTTAGATGAATCTAACGACACCTCATAAGTTAAAATCCGCCTAGGTGGTTTGGCTGCACAGTATGCCAAAGAATGACACATACAAACATATACACACCCACAAATATCGCCTTCTGCAATCGAGTACAAAGAACAGAACAATGTTAATTCTCCCCATATAAAGGATTCATGAAGATAGGGAAGCCATGGTCGAAAAACGAATCTATGACATTTTAATGAAAAGTATATACATCTATCTATATCTAATCATCTTATGATATAAATGCTTTTCAAAGAGGTAGGTTATTGACATTCAAAAAGCATTCTTTAAGAATCAATTTTGAATAATGATGATGAATAATGAATTTTCATGATGTTATAAGTACTAGAATACTAAGAGCCAGTACATTAACCGTGTGATCCCTTACGAATTGCGACGTCAACTGTCCTCCTTATCCCCGCACAAGGTTCATTAACCACGCTGAGTTATCAGAGACATGTCACCGCGTGGCATACGTGTCTCACATCATAATACCACATACATAACCAACATATGTCATTTATTAAATTCTCTTAATAAATTTAATATAGGGACAAAAAAGTGATGTGTGGTTTGCTAGTAACATCGCATTTAGGGGTCGTTGATATTTTACATTTTTTTTTTATAATATAGGAGTAGCAGACGAGCATGTCCATCTGATGGTAAGTGGCTACTGCCGCCCATGGACATCTGTAATCAACCCCAGGTAAGATTAGTTATTCCTACCTGAAGTCGGCCACAGATGCGCCGCTATGCCTAAGATCTTACATTATAATACATACATAGCCTTCAGCATATGTAATTTATGAAATTCTCTTTATAAATTTAATATGGGGACAAAAAAGTGATATGTGTGGTTGTTTGCTAGTGACATAGCATTTAAGGTTCGTTTTTATTTAAATTTCAAGTGCCAAAGACGTCGTAGCAGACAAAGTTATAGCTTGGAACTCTTGGTAGACACGTACAATGCGTCGCCGTGTTACAATATTTAAATATTACTACATACGAGTATATCCGCACCGGGCCGTGTATGGCACCCTGATTGTCTGTAGTAAAGCGAGGCCTTAATCGCAATAAACATTCTCAATTTTATTTCTACATAATGCCACCTTAGGACCCCTCGTGTTTGGAGTACCACAATCACAACCATCCAGAAGGAAACTTTACAAACACTACGGGATCCAGAAGTCGAATCTAAAATCATAATGAAATAAAACTGCTTAGGGATTATACTTCGAACCATCCGAACTAATATACCCTCTATTTACCAGTGTGCTACGTGAATCGAACGACCTTTAAACGAAACAAAAACAAAAATGGCGAAAATGGAATAAAAATAAAGGAGAGTCAAGTTGAACGGGTTCAGGGTGGCCTGTTGAACGGTACGCCATTGATAAGCGCATACTTCAGCTACCGACCGAAATAGAAAGTTCCAGCATTGTCTTACCGATACTGAGAGAGAACTCTTCATTGACTGTTAAAGTAACGCGGTATCGACACAAAAAACATGATTTTTGAATAATAAATTATCATATGACCAACACATAACTTGAGAAAATATTTAATATGTTCAACACAAGTGATAAAACACATAATATCTGGAATTATAAGAAATCCTATGCTTGTAAAACATGAAATAAAAATATATCAATATTTTTATAAGAAAAGATTTAGTAAAATTTAAGGCTATCTGAAACTGCATCTTATCTTGCTAGATATTCCATATTTTAGGACTCAATGGCGTCATCGCGGCAAACAGCCTCTTTTTGAGACGAGATTTGGGCCCAGGAAAGCAATGCCTTGATGATGACAATAATCTTATATATAAAATTCTCGGGTCACAATATCAGTTTCCGCACTCCTCCTCCATAACGGCTTTACCGATTTTCACCAAATTTTATATGCATATTAAGTAGGTCTGAGAATCGGCTACTATCTATTTTTCATATTCCTAAGTGATAAGTGTTGTTCACCCTTAACATTTTTTTATTTATATGGCAAAACAACGTTTTCCGAGTCAGCTAGTAGTAAAATAATAACCACTTTAATTTCCACGCACTATCGATAAGTTACCTCACACAAAATAGTGAGCCACCCATCAACCTATTTCAGGAAATCTACGAAAGAGATCGGCGATTCCGTCGCGGCAGACAAATGTCGCGCATAACTCTCCTAAAACGTACCTCGAAAACAATTCCTTTTTACCCCTAATGGCAAACGTGACTGCTAAGCCTTAAACTCGATTGATAAATGACCTTGTCTTTGGAGAAAAGGCATAGACATCCGCTGAATGTTAATAACCTCCAACTACGGTGCTTATTGTGTTTATTTTGGTTCTCAGCTTTATGTGAGAAAATACATTGTATTACATTTTCTGTCATTTGTATTTTTCGGAACCAGATAGATCATTTACTAACTTTTTTATATTACTTTCTTTTATATTAAAGAAGTAGCAGTTCTGCAGTAAGTGCATAGGAATAAAATGGGATCTGCACCCTCAGATAGAATTAGAGGGCTACTTGTGATTGGCCATAGATGCTTCGCTACTATTTTGGAATAAGTTGAGCACCTAAAATAAGGCTTGACAGTAGGGCTTTTAGGTAAAAAATAGGCGTGGCGTTGTTACTTGTGAAAACTAACTACGTGGATCTGTAGCACATCTAAATAAAATATTTAATGTTTTATAATTATGGTTTGGAGTACATCATAAATTTTATAACCATGAATATACACATTGAATAAACAATTATACATAAGTTACAGTTGTAAATACACTATGGTACACGTGACTATGCGCAGGTATTGGTTACTTCTCTATGTGTGCAGTTATTACTTCTGTAACTTTGTAACACGCTCATATACATCAACTTTAACCGAATTAGAACAAGTTGAAGTCGGTCGCAAATACGTCACTATCCCCGAGGACTCAGCTGGAAAGGACGACGTACTAAAACGTGCCAACCAACCACACCCTTCAGACGAAGGACAAATTAATTGGCTAGAAACATTTCTAAGTACAACCCTTGATAACATTAACATGCACATAATGATAAGCTCAAAAATACATCACAAAGAATTTTATATATTTGTATATGTAAATAAGATATACGGGATATGGTAGCTCATATCCTGTTACGGAATACACGATGAAAGAGGAAATTATATTTCACGAGATACATACATAGTGAATGAGGGAAGTGCCTAATCCGAGATTACTGTTATGGATATTCGTAAGACATTATGTATAATAGTACACAGGTCCAAAGGATTATGTATACTACTTATCCTTCTAGTACAAAATATTCAAACTCGTAAAACAAAACAATTTCGGAGGCATTTTTAATACCCAACCACATTATATGACGCGTGATAAACGCATGTGCGTCTTAGACTGTAATAAACATATTATATTCGTAAGCATAAACTTTTATACCTTATGTAAGTCTAGACATTTTGTGCTCAATGCCTTACAAAAAACAGTTATGACAAAATGTAAGATAAAGTAGGAACAAACAAACTAGAATCTTATCAACGTCCCCGAATGACAGGATGACGAATTGACTCACGGAAAGCTTTCCGAGTAGCGTGTTACGTGTCACCTGTCAACGAATGCCAGGTAGGTTTCGACACGTATCAGGAGACACCGGGATGTCATAGGCCCCCAGCTAATCGGGTTTAAGCGTAATCCGACCCTCATCAAACACCGATGTCAACTTGAACTCAACAAACATACATATACACTTAGAATCACGCGAGAGTCATGTCGTCCCGGTGGTCGGACACTCGCGACGTGGCGCGGAGAGCACGCGGGCGGTGCGTGCGGTCGCCAGGGCGGGCGGCCGATCACTGAGGCCGCCCGGGCGCCCCGCGCACCCCCGCCCCGGGCTCATCCCCCGCAACAGAATCTCTCAATTATTTTATTGGGAAAGCTAATGAGACGAAAGACATCGACCGGATCGTGTCTGATATTCCCATGGTTACTGGCAAACGCAAACCCATCGAACAAGCCCGGCGCAGATGTGATTTGAATCGAAGATGCAGTTAAAATCAAATGTTTTTCAATTGGCTTCTATCTTTGAGACATCTTATCTTTACCATCATTAATCCATTTCCAACCCACAACTAAAGGATAGGGGCTTTTTGAGAATACTACAGTGAACTCACGCAAGGGTTCCTCACGATGTTTTCACAGACAACTTGACGTTCGTATAAAACTTGTTCTCGTAACGTGTCATCCTAATGGTAGTTGTACAAAGTTTAACACATATAGTTACAGTTTCATATTCGTACATGTGTCCTTCATAATATATTATTGTACGTTTACAACCAAATGTATTTGTGTTGTGTCCTGAAGCATAGTTAGCAGGACCGATGGAATCGTCCATAATAACGACTCTTTATAAAAAGTACTACTAAGGAACCGTCACTATAATGTTCGTTCAAAGATTTCTAAAAATAAAACAATTGAAACTGTTTAAATGAACTTCAGTAGCATTACCATGAGTTGGCATAGAAACGCCACTATAGAAATGGTAAATAGAAAACTATTGTCATTTTGCTAGTGAATAACATAACTACTATCGTTACGGTATTTCTTGACAACGTCTGTCAAATTAATGACTCATGGGACCGAATTTGTATGGCAATAGATCATAATGACATTCGCTAGCGATTTGATTTCGATAGGTTTTTTACGTATCGAGTTACGTCACTACGGATTTTAGTTCTACGAGTAACCACCAGAGGCGCTGTACAATTTTTCATACATTTATTTTACGCAGTCGCTAGCGAGTAATACTTTTGTAAACTCATGGTAGTCCTACT
This sequence comes from Epargyreus clarus, assembly GCF_041222505.1. NCBI lineage: Eukaryota > Metazoa > Arthropoda > Insecta > Lepidoptera > Hesperiidae > Epargyreus > Epargyreus clarus. Next base: position 12,676,092 of record NW_027332235.1, read on the forward strand.
GTATGTAAATATTTTGATTTAAAACGTTATCTAAAAAGCAGTTGTTAAAACTGATTCTTCGCAACAACGTAACATTTTTCGATTAATTTATTTTTTTGGATTCTAAGTTAACTACCTTCTAGACTTTAGAAGTACGATATTATCTACCATATAATTACTAATTACATAACAGAGGACATTGTTGGTAATTGTAAAACCATAATTATTATTAATAATAATATAATTTCTGATAACAAGAAGAAAGCACAAAGCGAAGCTTGCCACAGAGTTTCTAAAAAAAAATCGCTAGCGGCCGTACCCTTTGTCCGCGAATGATAAGTTGATGAATAATTTTAGGTACAAAGCTCATAAGGGACATAAACGAAAGGTCAAAGAGAGACAAGCGGAACGTTTGACCGGGCCGCGGCGTGTACGCGACGGCCAGTTTAAAAACCGTCAACGTTACGCTCAAAGCGAATTCATACGCACTTTGAACTCTGTGAAACAATTCCGTGAAAACTGCGCCCGAACGTGAAATTCAAACGGTGAAATAACTCGGCTAGTTTATACGCCCGTTTAGTCCGTTGTTCTGCAAATCTGGCCAGCTCTCTCACTTAGCCAGGGCCCGTAGGGTTGGCTGGCTTTCACAGTAAAAAACCAACATTTTTCAACAAGTTGCTCTCAACAAAAAGGCCTTTCTGAACGTTATACACAATGGTTATGCTATGACTAGTATAAAAACGCTCAGAAGAGATTTACAAATGCACTATATTCTTTGAACATCCACAACTTGTACAATAATAAAACTTTATCAAGTAGTTTTTAAGTAAAAGCCTGAATAGTCACTAAAATAGATAAAGCAATTAAACAAAATTACTAAATGATCAATATTCACCGAGTTTTGTCATGTACACTAGCCTGCCATTTAAGGCTCATATTCTTTCCTGCATATAAACTGTACTCTTAGTATGAGTTTTTACAAAAATGACTGTTTTTGTATTTATTTACGTATTTGACGATACATTTCCAATCAGCGCCCCCAGCGGCCTGTATCAGAACTGACTTGAACTGTTAAAAATATTCGCAACACAAGAAAATCGAACGTCGGTTAGAATACCCTTCATTCGTTTTAATTAATGTTTATCTTATAGGCACGTTCCGAAGCCACTACGACAGACATTCAATTCAATTACAGCTATTGAAAATAAATTATACTTCTTCCCTATTCAACTTTATAAATGTAAAAGCTTTTGCGAGATTCACTTTGTATTGAAGAAACTGAAGTTGGAAACGGGTATGCATTTCTCGTAGTAAATCATACCAAAGGGATTCTAGAAGCAGAATAGTTGTTCTAATAGAGAAAGGCCTCGCGTTCTCGAAATTCCGATTATTATTTTCTTTACTTCCTCATTCATCGCCAATACATTGTCCCATTTCTGTCCACGCGTCGTTTCTCAGAATAAAAATCGAGCGAAAGTTGTATAGGCTACCATCATGTCACTGGAGATATTAAGCAGGATCTTAAACGCTGTACTTCGGGCGTCCGATCTGTCGTTTGAGCGACCGACGAGCGGCACTTGTTTATTTTTATTCGAGAGATTTGTATACAGTGTATTGCGCGTCTGTTAAGATTCATAGCGCCAGCGTACTGTTTAACCATGTAAAATTTTACAATCACGTTAAACAGGACTTAATCTGTAACTCTTATTCTATTGATAATAGCCAATTGGCGATCTTAACATATTCCCTTTTATTTAAAACAAAATCTATTTTTTAATAAGTACATAACTACGATAAACCTGGAATTTGAAGCCCAGACCACCAACATGAGAACCAAAAATTCATATCACTAGGCTATTACTGACGTGACGATAGAACTATACGGGTCCAGTTTCGTCCATACCAAATCTGGCAACCCTGTCGACAAAACCCCCAGAGTAGCTGGGCTCGCAACTGTAATCTCCAAGTGAAATTGGACGGTGCGCAGTTTTGCTTGCAATATTTCCAGAAATATGCTTCTGAAACAATTCCTCTGCATAGTGTAACACGACATTCTTTAGTACTCTAATTTTATGTTAAATAGTTGAACATCTCATTAGACATCGAAGCAAATTCATTATTCTATAGATTCTATTGTGTATGAACAATTTTCGGTTACGTTCGGTCCGTAAGAGGGGCTTCTGTGTTTACGTAAAACTAGAGATGCGATGATATACCTAATAATATCATTCATTCATCATTCAGCGCTGCTGTGTTCTAGTCAGAAGGGTGTGGTTAGGAAGACATACTTTTTCGCGGCATTTGTGTCCGATCTTAGGTAGAATTTGTAATCTTATCTGATGTTGATTACAGATGTCCATGGGCAGCAGTCGCCTCTTACGTTAGATTGACTACATGCTCGTCTGCCACTCCTATGTTATGAAAAAAAAAACAAAATCAACTCGCTACCAGAATTAGTTTCTATAATTATAATTAAGTAGCGGGTCTGGCGTGGTTACGCTAAATTAATTAATTCCACAGCTCAGTAATAGAGCATATTCTTGAGGGTTTCTATTTGAAGTTTATTATTACATATTTCGAATATTCCAAGAAATCAGGCATATTAATTCTCAACTGTGATGGAAATTCATTAAAAATTTGACCCGAAACTTAGTAATTCAGGGATCAAAAGTCTCGCGATCTCGTTATAAGCGGGACACTTTCAAACAGCGTCTTATTTGGATTAACGTTGTAAGTTCGTTGAGATTGATATTAAATTCCTAAGAAAGACATCAATACATAGTACCAATTTGAAAACAATAGATACATACATTTATTAAGTTTTAATTATTGAATAATCGCTTTAAGTATCAAATAAGTTATTTAATGAGTTATATAAATTTAATATGAGACTACAAAAATACTATTATTTTTGTCATCGTTTAGATGTGTGTTTAGCCGAGAATAGAATCCCAAACCTCCTGCGGTTGGGGTGTACGGAGGGCGGATGATGTCGTTAAATGAAGAACAGTGATTTATCAAAACTTGTTTAAATTATTTTGAAACATATAACAGTGGTAGGTTGCTAAATTCGGAAAGAAATATAACGTATGCCATATTTGTAGTACTCGTACCATCTCGTTCCTTGAAATAAAATCAAAAACATTTTTCAAATACTCCACCGCATACCAGGACGACAGTGAATACGAAAACTGCATATTTGAATGTCGAGAAAAAATTCCGCTGGACGCCCGCCATTCTCTCCACTGCATATCCGTCCTACATCGATACAGGCAGTAGATCACCCAGTTTATTGAAGCTATACTTCCTTAAGCTTCCAGCAGATGGAAAAAATGAAACGATATTTGTAACTGAAACTTACGCTGGACTGTAACGATATGATATGATACGATACGAATACAAGAGATTTCATATGATACATACCAATAACTTGGTAATATTATATTAAGTAATAGTTTTACATTTTGCGCATATACGCATACACACATGGACTTTTATTACCAGATTGTGAGCGTAATGTTTTTCGAGCATGTATGTATGTTTCATCGTTTGCTAGGTAGGCAATGCAGTCCAAACGGATTGAAGGATACATATGAGATGTTGTTCGATTCTCTCAAATTGTGGATTGTAATACGCTATATTTTTAAGTAGTGGGGTTTCTTCTTATATATAAAATTCTCGTGTCACAATGTTAGTTACCGTACTCCTCCGAAACGGCTTCACCGATTTTCACCTAATTTTATATGCATATTCGGTAGGTCTGAGAATCGGCTACTATCTACTTTTCATACCCCTAAGTGATAAGGGTTGTTCACCCTTAACATTTTTTTTTATTTATATGGAAACACAACGTTTGCCTGGTCTGCTCGTATTACTATAATAATTCTCCAGTTAGTTATACATAAGTGTGCATTCAGTTCAAAGCTATAGTATTATTCAGTTAACCTTAAATTGATGTACACTAACTTATATTATTATAATTTACCCTTAGTTGAGCGTCCTTCTACTGAGCACAAGTCCGTCATGAATTCCACGAAACAATACTCAATCGACTTGTGTTTACCCAGGGAGCTGAATCCATAAACAATAAGGTCTACAGCTACTCAGCATCACAAATGATCTCACTACTAATGTATCCAGCATCTATTTATGTGGAAAAGTTGATTATAGAAATGGAAGCGAATTATGAGATAAGATAATGAAGCTATATTGGATGTATTCATATTCAAATTTCATATACGTTAGCAATCGAGATTGCAGTGTATCTGATGAGAAGTCTAACTGACGCTGATGGACATCTGTAATCAACTCCATATAAGATTAGATGCCTATCTGAGTTTAGCGACAGACTTTTCTGAGGCTTTCCAGCTTAGTCCTCAGGCGTAGCGGCGCATCTGTGGCCGACCTCAGGTATATCTAATCCTATCTGGGGTTGATTACAGATGTCCATGGGCGGCAGTAGCCACTTACCATCAGGTGGACTGCATGCTCGTCTGCTACTCCTATAATAAAAAAAACCACCCACGCATTACTCCCCCTGAGGACCAAGTTGGAACACCTCGAATATTTATGTCTCCTTTATAACACCCACCAAACTGGAATTAATCAGCGCTTATCATTGTTGTTATTAGGCAGAAAGAGATATGGCGATGATGCCTCCGGAGTCGAACAACAAAGGTTTCCACTACCTTCAAAGTATAAATGTATCGTAACTTCATGTACGATTAGAAGACAGTAAAACCTTTCGTTGTTCAACTGCACCACCGCCCTACCTATTTCTGCCTTAAAACAATGCGATACACTACTGTGTTCTGTACCCTTACCATGAGTTTTTACGTTTTGACAAATATGACTTGGTATTTGTTTACGTATTGGCCTATATAATTTCCAAGTTCTGACACAATCCGCTAGGGGCGCTGATCGGAAATTTTATGGGCAAATACGCAAACAAATACTAAAACAGTCATATTTGTCAAAGCGTAAAAACTCATGGTACTCTTAAGGATACTGGTTTGAATTATGTTCAAAAGCTAGTTAGAAAGTTACATAAATACGCGATACATGACTCTAAAAACTATTATATATTATAACGTAACCCAAAATAATAAAACACTCATTTATATTTTCCTGCCAAAAAACATCGTGCCGTCCATTACGTAACGTCCAGTAAAATCCAGTTGATGTTCGTATCCCGCCATTCCGAGTCAGCCCACGTATGACGACTGATTGCCGATACCTGGCCTCCTACCCGCTACCCCGCATCATACCGGCGTCAACCCAAACCTTACGGATTAAGTTCCAAAGTAGCTTGCGTAACTATCGTAGGGCGTAAGAAAGCTACGACGCTACGTATACTAGGGTTGCCACCTTTAATAATATAGTATTGTGGTATATTTATATGCGAGTAAGTCCACGTGTGACGACTGATTGCCGATACCTGGCCTCCTACCCGCTACCCCGCATCATACCGGCGCCAACCCAAACGTTACGGATTAAGTTCCAAAGTAGCTTGCGTAACTATCGTAGGGCGTAAGAAAGCTACGACGCTACGTATACTAGGGTTGCCACCTTTAATAATATAGTATTGTGGTATATTTATATGCGAGTAAGTCCACGTGTGACGACTGATTGCCGATACCTGGCCTCCTACCCGCTACCCCGCATCATACCGGCGTCAACCCAAACGTTACGGATTAAGTTCCAAAGTAGCTTGCGTAACTATCGTAGAGCGTAAGAAAGCTACGACGCTACGTATACTAGGGTTGTCACATAAAATGAAATATTATGGCATTCTATTCTATTTCAGGCATGTATATGCTCTAATACACTTATTTAAAAAAAAAACACAAAATTCTTTAATTTTACGCAATACCTTAAAATATTTTTTTAGTTCTTTTTTTTTTCAATTAAGTATGTAACAAAACATAGGTATAATACTTTTTGTAACCAAAAAAGTAAATATAAAAAACACAAGAATCGTGCATTTCCTTAAGTAAGCAACATATTAACAATATTTAAATGTTTATAAAATCCTATATTGCTGGAGTCGATATGTACACGAATATTTTTAATTTTAAAGCTTTCTCTATAAAATACAAATTTTCCACTTAAGTACAAATAAAAAAGCTATAGTTGGCAACCCTAACGAGTACGTTCGCTCCACTTACGAACGAATGCGAAAGAGTTACGATCGGCCCGTCCGTGACTCACGTAACTCACTAACTTATGATACTTTAAGCTTTATTCGATAGCTCATACAGTTCAGAGCCGACTTACAACACTTGTATACTTTGTAAAAGTTTGCGCTTCGTAACTAATATAAATCGTTTATAAATGAGCCGATCTTCAGAATTTTGTGAAAAAGAAAACTGAAGGGAAATATATTACAAGGGTTCGCTCTCAAACAAGTAGCTTCTATCATTAAAAGTTAAATAGTTATTAAACATTTAGAGAATGTATTTTGATAGAGAATTTAATGCAAACATTTTGCTTCAAGAAAGCTTTTAGTCCATCAAGCCTTTTTACTTATTTACAAGCCAATTAATGAGATTTTAAAATTTTGATATTTATTTCATTACTTTAGACTATATTTTTCAACGGAGAAAATCAAATCCTTCTTTTACAAATAAAATATATATAATGTACATATACTGGGTAGAAATCACATAAAATAGACTAACAATTGCATGTAGTATGAATATATTACAAGTATCCGCAATTATTCTTCAATCAGTTCAAATTAAACGAAATTGTAAGAGATATCTTTTAAGCATTCTCTGAGCTTAAAGATTAAACTTTCAGCGTACAACAGTACTGATGTATAGTTCACATGTAGATAAAGCTCCGTGCTTTTGTAGGAAAGCACGTATTCCTCAACGGGCGTCATTAGTATGGTATAACGACTGGTACTTAACTATTTTTAAAATGTTTTCTCGGAATGAATATAGATGTTCGTTTGAGCTTTTCTAATGTTTCTTCGTTTCATTTAAAATCGCTCGTTTCTCTTTTAATAGTTATTTGAGTGAAAACTGATGACTACTAGAGAATTATTTTAATAATAAAACACCCGGTTACTTAAAAACATAGCCTCACTCCAACAATTTAGACGTATTCAATGACACCTCATGTTAAAATCCGTCAAGTCGTTTGGACTGCATGGCGCGCCATGTACCTTAAGAAGTAAATGATGAACAGATTCAGGTTTCAAAAATACCTATACACCCGAGCATTCATAAATAGCTGGACACCCCTAGCATCATAATTGGATGAACACTAATGCGCCAAAAGTAGCTGAAAACCGTATCGATTTTCAGCAGCAGATATCAAATAGTTAACGTCACTAATATTTTATGTCAATTACATAAAATATTAGTGACGTTAACTATTTGATATCTGCTGCTGAAAATCGATACGGTTTTCAGCTACTTTTGACAATAGTCTTCATCTACTTTTAAAACTTTATGACGTTCATCTGCTATGATGGTAGTTGGGGTAAATTACTAATGAAGGCTTGGGTATATATGTAATTTTAGAACCTTAATATGTTTCTACTTTTGTAGCTAGCTGTACATGCGCCCAAAAACATAGCCTTCAATAAGGTAAAAAATCGTTTATTGCCTGTGTTTTCGGGCTTGTCACGGCCAACGCATACTGAGGTTAATTCGCACATACAAAGCAATCTGTCGATAGCACATTAATTTATTCAGGCGCGTACAATTAATATTGAGGTAATGTTTATTTGATTATTACAACAATTTAATCGAGTGTTGGCATACCAATTTATTATGAAACTTCGGACAACAATGGTGTAGCCAACAACATTTAAAAGGTTAGATTACATTCAGGGAGCTTTTGCCCCCATGGTGATGACAAACAATAATGGCGGTTATTCAAAAAAGTCCCGAAACAATTTTATTGTTACGTTCCCCGAATAAATGTTGAGATGACCGGGTCCGTTAGGGACCTGTTTCACTGTAGAAAGCGAACTAATAAAAAGTTGACGACCGAAAACTCGAAAATACTCGAAATTTCGAACTGGATATTTCGGTTTTGAATTCCGGTTTTCAGCTTATTCAAGCGTATAACTAAGCGAACTAGATATTGAAGTAAAATAATCTGAATACGGATCTCCTCTCTAAAAGAGAATTAGGCCATAGTTCACGTTGGCCAAGTAAATAAAATTTCACATACCTCGAATAATTGTAAGAAAAGTAAACAATATCGTAACAATACTGATGAACCTAAGAGAAAATTACTGGTTAGTTTACAGGAACAAGTACGTTTATAACGTTAATTAATAAGATAAATTACACGCATTAACTCAATATAATTCAATAGAATATAAGAATAATATTTCTTTACTAATTTGAAAAACTATTTCTCTTTGCTTTATAACAAGCTCACTAGACCCATTTTAAAATAAGCTCGCATTTATCTTACTTTAATCATACACTAATGAATGCAATGTAATCCTACATCGCCAATGTTTTTCTCGTTTATATCTGTACTGCAGAGTGGCACAGTGGAACGAGTTTTATCTGCCTGACAATTAATATGGGACAGACGTAAAAAAAACGTAACATTTACACAAAGCCATTTGAAACAAGAATAATGGCCATTGTTGGAAACTGCCATCGGAACAGACAGGGATTGACACGTGAAAAGTTCGACTAATGGCAGTCGCTGTAAAACATTGTTATTGTACACTTATTTAATAACTAAAGATATGTTACTAGCGGGCAAACTTGAAACAAACAAAATGCCTCAAAACGCCATCTTATGCAATCCAATTGCGTAAATGTACAAATTGTGCAAAAAAATAAACTTGTGTGCACGTATAACGTTTTACAGAATATCGTTTGAAAACTATTCGATATGAAAACCAATAAATATCGAAGAATTCGAAATGGAGCTGGTGGAAAATTCCCGCATCGGCGAGGAATTTGTTTGCGACAGAGATCTGTCAACCGCACACAATATCCATGGCTCGGAGTGCAGTGGCTGCATGTCAGTTGAATAAAAAAACGGTCTAATGGCCACGTTCCGCTCTATTTCAATGTTCACTAGAATATTCCGTCTGTGTACATTTTTTATTCAAATTTAAAATGTGTAAACTGCATGTTCATTATCAAACTGAGTTTTATTAGTGAGAAATATTAAAAAAAATGGCATTGATGTCATTACCTCAATATTTGTCACGTGTTATAGTCGATGTTGATTGCTTCTTCTCCATAGCGAAACACCTTCCGAAGCGTTGACTTTCAAAAAGTGTTCTATATGAATCAATTTTTGAATCAATTTAATTTTGTTACCCTCTTAAAATATACGTACAAAATGATTTAATTGTTTTAAATCCCCATTCACTGAACAACAGCTTTTTAAAATGCGTCCCTGATAACAAATGCAAAAAAGCACTTCCGTAAATATTTGAAAAATATATTCACAATGAAACTTCACTTACTCAAAATTATCCTTAAATCTCAACTAAATGTTCTACTGAAAATTTTACCATGAATGTAAAACATGTAACAAATAAAAGATACATTACAATCTATCCCAAAGCTACCCCTCTATCAGATAGCGTTTGTAAGCAGATATAGATCACAAGACATTAGTATATTCCAGTGCCAAGTGTCAGTTTTGGGTGCGCAAAGCTGCTGAATAATTCCTACTTCGGATTATGGTACGTTAAAACCTCATCACGACGAATCGGACGAAATCGCACAAAACTATTTATATTTAGAAAAGGATCAGATTATAATTTTAAAATAATTGCCACTTTTTGCTCATTGGTAAGTTACAAATTCTTAACATATACGAGTACAATTATAATAATATCATCGAATTTGTATCTGATGTTGCCTGTAGCTTGTAATGTTAGATGTAAGATGTGAGTAAATAAATAAATAAAACACTTATTTTAAAATACATTTAGAGTTACGTTTGAATTTTGTTCCATTCATGTCCATTGAATAACGCACGTATTATTTTTGTGCAATGCAATATCGACGCATTACGTAGAAACTAATAAAAACTAGAAGCATTTAATCCGTGCCAGCACACAGTACAGGTGCAGGTCTGTACTTATGTCGAATCGACAAATCGATTCTGTTTTCAAAATTTCACTTCAAGAATACTTTATCGATTACACTGCGTTAAATATGGGGAGTCCCCGACCAAGCAGCCGAGCTCGTGTCGCTAAAATGCCGCTGTCAACAAACACAAACATAAAATGCTTACAAATAGAGATTTGCATACTCACACCCACAATACACATAAAGCGGGCCTTTTCGCCAGTAAGAGCTATTATACGTGAAAAGAAGTAGGCGGCGCAACAGCGACATTACGGCGGTGGCAGACATGCTACTTTAGGGATCAGCGATTCGCGTTTCTTCTTGGCAACTATATCGAAAACGCGTTCCTTTTTCATAGATAGAAGAAGCAAACAAGCATCCAGTTCATCTGTTGGTAACTGGTCACTGCCACACAGACATCTCTAACCAGCTTCATATGAACCAGTGGTTCAACTGAAGTTGTTCACAGATGCGTTGCTTCTCCTAAAGACTAACATGGTTGTCTCATATGCAAGTTAGACGGGAGGGTTTTTATAGGTGGTACATCCCTTTGTGGTTCGACTCCGGCACCACCACCGCCACACTTATTTCTGCCTTATAACGGCAGTGTTAAGCGCTGCTGTGTTCTAGTTCGAAGGGTGTGGTAAGGGAGACATACTTAAGGGAGACGCATCTGTGGCCGGCCTCAGGTAGTAATATCTAATCCTATCTGGGGTTAATTACTGATGTCCATGGGCGACAGTAGCCACTTACCATCAGGTGTAAAAATTCAAATTCAAATTCAAATTCAAATTTTTATTGCTCATGCATACAGTACATAATTATGGTGTTACAAGTAGGGTATTAGAACATGCATGTACCCTGCTAGGGCATTGCAATGAAATACATTCACATTAGCTCATATTTATCTTAACTTAGAATCGTCATTGTTTATATAAAATGGAAAATACATTATTATTACATTTTAATAAGTTCATATCAATAAAATGTCAATATTTATACAAAGTCTGCTGCAGTAATGCATGCTGGTCTGCTACTCCTATATTATATATAAAAAAAAAATCCACACCCGTCCAACGATACGCAGAACTGCTTTACGCTAAAATAAGTGTGACGATGGTACCCTCCTGGTCGAACCATACTGGTGCTACCACCTTACAAACATTATCGACTGCATTGACGCTGCAATTTTTCGGGGTCAAAGACTGCATTGAGCTTAAAAGTTGCTGGAACTGAGATGTATGCGAGGAGTAGCGTTTTGTTCGCCAAACACTTAAATCTTAGATCGCCGGAGTAAAAAAAGTAGCATGTCTGTTATGACCCTTATAAACTTGTTCAAATATTTCATAAATAATGGCTAAGAGGCGCCTTTGAAAATTGTTTGAATGTTTTAGGCGAAACTTGAGCCTTGACACGACGGCAAATGAGCTTTATTATAAAATTAATTTCTCTTTTAAATTCATATTTACCTTTACTTCAACATTTCCTACGCATATTGAAAGGTACGGAGCTAAAGTTATAAATAAATATGAATGAAATAAATTATACAAAATTTTACACCTGTCTTATGTAAATTATGTATATATTAAAAAGGTTAGGTTTTATATGTGACCTTACTTAATCCATACTCCTAGGATTAACAGTATTCTTGTATTATTTAGTATTATTTATGTCCATAAGCTTTAGGTAGTCCCATTGAAACGCCATCATGCAAAAACATCCTTTATAGGTACAGAGTACAGACATAAAGGCCGTAGGAATTTTCTACTCCATTTATTGCCTTCAAACTCATAAAATACCGACTAACAAATTAACAGTCAAAAATATATATCAAAATACCGGAATGTTTTATGAAAGAATGGCATGCGAGGCATTTTTACAGCAGGTATTTTCACAAGGGCTTTGTAAAAATCAAAGGTCCGGATTCAGCACGAGTGCGGCTCTCAGATACTAACAGGATTATAGAACCTCACTGCTGATAGTATTGAAGTTCATAGCTCGAATTCTATTTAGATGTTGTGAATAAAACTAGAAAACTAACACATTGCAATTATAGTGAGCGTTGTGGATATGTTAGTAAAAAAAATGATTGAACTAACGTTTGGGTGATGATCTATTGTATAAATAAAATCAACTGTAATATGATAGTGTGTTTATTGTTACATCGTATTTTACTTATGCAATTTATTTCTAGTTATGATTTATATTTATAGTGATTATTATAACGGAGTTATATCAAATTTTATAGAACCTTGTTCATTCTTAGTACCTTGTACAAATAAAAGATAAAATACGGCACTTTTTGAGGATCTCAGCCCCAAAAAAGTCAATTAAAACACTGTCAAACTAATCAAGAAGCGTAGACATCGCTCAGCTCGACTTCCAAACTTCCTGCTCCACCGCCTCAACCTTGGAGAAACCGAGGTTACCTACCAACAAATATTTAATACACCTTTATACTCAAATATTAATAAAAACCGAGCCGCAATCTTATTTCAATCCTTTAAGGTATTTATTACATCTAATTTTGAAGGGAAAAGAATATAATTATTAAAATAATAATATTTAGAGAACCTTTTCAGTTTTAGAAAAGTTTTCCATTACATAAATGTAAATCTCGCTGACCTTAAGTAATATTAATTTCTTAACAAAATTTAACGAGTGATGGATAGGTACCTATAAAGTACTTAATGAAAAGAGTTAAAATTCTAAGAAGTACGAAATAGTTAACTCGCTAACTTAATCTCTCGAAGTCTCCGTGTATTTATGAAATTTCTGCCGTATGTCAAACATAATTTATTTAGTGCTTATGATAGTTAGCCTTTTTTTTTTGTTCACGAGGGGGAAACCTTCAAAAGAGAAGAGAGAAGAGAGAAGAGGGATACCGTAGCCCTATTCTGGCACCGAAACTACAGGGACAATGTTAGTTAGCCTAGTGGTTAAGAAACTCTGCCTCTCGACCGAGGGGTCCGAGGTTGAAATCCCAGGCACGCCTGATTTTTCAAAGTTATGTGCGTATTAGAAATCAATTATCACTTGCGAAACGGTGAAGGAAAACATCGCGAGGAAACCTGCGTACCTGAGAGATCTATAAAAAAAATCTCAAAGGTATGTGAATATTTTATCGATAATAAATATATAGGTGAACTAAAGTTGTACTATACAATCTACGCTTACACTTACAATGATTTAAAAAATCACAAATGTAACTTAATATAATCAAATATACGGTCAGTTGCTAATATACTCGTACTTAATCATGCCCTATTCATTCCACATTTTCGCCAGAACTGTCTTGAAATAATTAAGAACTTTACGGACTTCACAATTATATTTACCTAGTTATATTAAATCAGGCGGGTTCCACTGCCAGGTAGGCATCGGGAACTTCCAAACATCACAAGACGGCAAAACAAGCTGAAGGGAACTAACTTTCTCTCGTATTAAATATTCATATTAGTACCGCCTACTAGTTACAGACCTTCAAAGTAATAGCGAACTTATATGTTATTCAGGAGCTGTATTTAGGGTTCGGATGCACGGAGAAAACATATAGTAAATTAGCTACAAAATTAGTATTACAGATGTAGAAAAAATCCCTAGAGCTATATCTCAGACCATTTCTCTAGGTGGTAGAAAGAACCCTTTATGGTACGACTCCGGTAGCATCATCGCCTCACCTATTTCTGCTTAGGAGTAGTGTTAAAAGTGCTGCTGCGTTATGGTTTGAAGGATGTGAAAAGAAAAAACATTTTTATCCGAGGCGTTACAACTTAGTCTTCAGAGGTAGCAACATATCTGCGGCCGATCTCAGGTAGAAATGTAACATTATCTAAGCTTCATTACAGATGTCCATGGGTAGCAATAACCACTTACCATCAGGTGGACTTCAAGCTCGTTTGCCACTTCAATAATTGTAAAACACTTCAAAGTCATCAAAGATATGAAATCTCTATGTGACATAAAAACAAGTGTTCGCATAATAGCGTTAATAATATAGATATTCAATAAGACGTTATCTACATGCACTAGAGAAAGTAGCGAAGCTAAGTAAAACTGTATTAGGCGCTAAACACACGACTCTTTCGTGTGTTTAGCTTAGTTCAACAACAGAGAACGTAAGTTTTATACGTGTAAAGAAAACCCAGCACACCTTGCTCTTAAAGCTTGAAGCATATTTTGGAAAACCATAACTAAGGTGCGACGAACAAAGCAATCGTTTAACCTGAACCTAGTTTGCTGACGTCCAATGAAAACTCACTTTTCAGCTTAAATTTAAAAAGCTAAAGAGATTTCATTTTCGATAGAGCTAAAGGCTATGCAGTCCGTTCAGCCATATTTTTTCCAGCTCTGTACAGCTTACATGCCTAGAAATTTTGCCTCACTGAATCGAAATTCAAAAACGGGATAGTCGACAATTATAATAAAAGATGTAGGTACAGTTTTGTACACGTGGACTATTTTTCTTTGCTTAATGTATTTTTAATCGAATTTTGTATTATTTCTGACTTATTTTTGAGTAGTAATATAGACATATGTACTTGATATAACAGGCGTTAAGTTGAATCATATTCGTCTACTGTTCCCTTAGTATGAGTTTTTACGTTACGTACTGATTCCACTTAACAATTTATTACGACTATTCGTAGGTGTGTTATGTTTCTATTATTTCTATAATTATTATTTACAAAAAAATGTACTACAAAATAGCTATTATTTATTAATGGTAGTGTAAAATAAAGAATCATTAAAATTTAGATAGTATGATTAATTTTAACGAAAAGTCAGTCATATTGAGAATGTAAGAAAAAAATCTAACTATAATATATAGTTATAACTACGAGGCATTTAATTTACTAAAGTACAACCGCTTTATAGTAACTATTAAGAGCAGCCTTTTGAAGGTGGAACGCGATCCAACTAATCAAACTAATCACGATTTGTATCATCAAAGGGAACTTAAATGAATGCCCTAATGGCCGCGCCAATCAAAGAAACTCGTTTAAAGCGGAAATAGATCGCGATACAATCTCTTTCAAATGCTTGTATCTATGGCGGCGTAGGAGAATTGTTACAGAATTGTATGTAAGTCAGGCACAAGGAATGTTAGAAGTCGAATCAATATCCTTTATGGCCTCAGAATTACATGTAACTGGACTCTCTATCTGAGATAATTACTAAAATAATATCAAGTAAAGTACAGCGGTTTCATATATACAAATAATTGTACAATTGCTTTTCTTTCGACTTAATGTAAGTATTTTGTATTAATTACATTTTTCAAGAAGGATGTTACAAATCATTTCACAAATAATTAACAGAAACATTGTTCTCCCAACTAACGCCATCTTTTTTTTTTTTTTTCTTTTTTTTTTATATAATATAGGAGTAGCAGACGAGCATGCAGTCCACCTGATGGTAAGTGGCTACTGCCGCCCATGGACATCTGTAATCAACCCCAGATAGGATTAGATATTCCTACCTGAGGTCGGCCACAGATGCGCCGCTACCCCTGAGGACTAAGCTGGAACGCCTCGGAAAAGTATGTCTCCCTTACCACACCCTTCAAACCGGAACACAGCAGCGCCTAACACTGCGGTTATTAGGTAGAAATAGGTGTGGCGGTGGTGCCGCCGGAGTCGAACCACAAAGGGTTCTACCACCTTCAAATTCATCTCTAATTAAAACGATGTACTACGTAATAATAACTTTCTCCACATAGGATATTACGTTATAACAGATGATATTGTTGGTATGTTACACTAAATGAAATGTAATCTCTGATTATGAGAAGCTCTCCCTGATACTATACATTATATGAAAATTGCAAACTGACATCATATATATTATTTAACAGCTTAAGAAAGGCTGTCAAAACTCATCACTGTGGTGGGTGCCACTTAGACAATCACTGTTATTTACAGACACACCATATTCCTTATTTTATTGTTCCCTATTTCCTTATCAAACTTTGCACCCCACAGCCACAAGACGCAGCCGCCTGCACCGGACCGGTGGCGAGCCGCCATTATCCGAAGCGGTATCAAAACTAAAGCAAAGGGCACTCGTAAGCACAAAGGGCCCTTAATCCACTCGAGCCCACCGTCCCGCCCAGCGACCTTCTCATTGTGCCGATAATTTATTTATCAAACGCCCAAGGCAACGGTATTACACAAATCGCCTTTGAGCCCTACTGCTTATAGTAAGCCGTGATAGCCTAGCGATGGAAACTCGGGCTCTCGATCGAAGGGTCAAGGTTCGAATCCCAGCCACGCACAGCCCCTCTGGTTGTACAAAGTTATATGTGCTTATTAGAAATTAATTGGTACTTGTTTAAACGCTGAAGTAGAACAACGTGAGGAAATCTACATACCTGTGTCTTTAAAAATGGGGCCAATGAGAAATTCTACCCTAAACTACGCACAAAATATTATATTTCCTATGAAAATATTCAAGCCATCATGCAAGTTTATTTATGCAAACTACACAATTTACTTTAAGACTTATTAGCTTGTCGTAAGCTTTGATTGATGTTAAGTTTATCACGTAACCATATATCCGGTTAGAGCGTCCAGGAAATAATAATGCACCGAATAACTTAAGGCTACGTTCACATAAACATCTTTAGTCAAAAACCTACAATTTAATTTTTTTCTTATTGAAATGTCGTTACAGTATCGATCAAAAAATAAAATATATATTTTGAAGGTGGTATAACCCTTTGCGGTTCGACTCAGCGGCGCCACCGCCACACCTATTTCTGCCTCATAAAAGCAATGTTAAGCTGCTGTGTTCTGGTTTGAAGGGTGTGGCAAGGGAGATATTCCGCTCCGAGGCGTTCCAGCTTAGTCCTCAGGGGTAGCGGCGCATCCGTGGCCGCCCTCAGGTGGTACCGTCTAATCCTATCTGAGGTTGATTACAGATGTCCATGGGCGGCAGTAGTCACTTACCATCAGATGGACTGCATGTTCGTCTGCTACTCCCATATTATAAAAAAACCGATGTGTTCCCAGTGCTAGTGTTGCACCGGTGGCGTGTCGTCCTTATAAAGATACACTCATACGTAGAATCAAAACAGATAGGTATATGATTAATGATGAGAATAACTGTAAAAGAAAAACAAGAATACAAATTCACAACAATATTCTATTAACAATACCCACATCACAACAATTCTCGGTATATTAAGCGTCGATTAATTTACGTTACTTCCACCAACTGCGTCCTAATAGGAGCGAAGTCGTAAAATCGCACTCCTAATTGTGTCGTATATAACTTCCTTGTAATACGAGTGAGACTGAATTCAGAAGCTTACTCCATTAATCACGGTAGTCGGCAGTCAGTCTGAACAAGTCATATCTAATATTTCCACGTCTTATGTGTGTATTCACGTTGAAACTAATTGCGGGATTAATTTCTAGTACGCTATACCTACTATGAATATTAAGTTTCGATTAGTATGTCGCGTTTGCGTAATCCCTTAATTTTGTTGACATTTAGCTAATAATCGTGTTTTAGTATCAGTGATCTAGTGGTTAGAAACTTGGCATCACAATCCAAAATTCGAATCCTAGGCATGATTATTCAAGTTATGTGCGTATTAGAAATTTATTTAGTATCACTTGCTTAAGCGGCGAAGGAAAACATCGTGAGGAAATTTACACGTCTAAGTGTTCTTAAAAAAATCTCAAGGTTGTGTAATGTATAACAATCCGCATTTGGCCAATGCGGTGGACTAAGGCCTATATACCTCTCACTCTGAGAGGACACCCGTACCCAGCAGTGGGACAATAATGGGTAGACGACGATGTCTTTTATCGGGTGAAGAGACTTAACATATTTCGAAACATAAATTCAGTGAAACAAGTTTAAGAACATTCAAAGTTAACTCCTTCCACGCTATTTAACGCCACCAAATGCATTTGAGTAATGTCAAAAGTCTGATCTCAACCCAGCTTGCATGAATTTTCATTTAAATCTTCGTATATTATATTTAACTTTAACTCATTCTTATCAATCGTATAATTTGGAACTTAAACTCCGTATATACTATCTTGTACGTGTCACCTATGTTTTATTTAATCTGTATTGAGGACGTCGAGTGCTCTCCGAAAATGGATGGGCGACCACTACTAGTAACATTTAATGAACACTTCCTCCCTTCAGGGAGCATGTTTAGCCGTCGACCCTGATTATTTTCAGTGGCATTAAGGGCTGTTTGAAAACGTTCGACATCCCCTAATCATTACCGCAATTTTCCATGTCTTCTACCGATTCGTCTATAACAAATGTTGTATTATTTCTTACATGTTATTCTTCTTCTTATATAGGTTGTAGCTTATATATAGCTCTTACACGTGTTATTCTATTAACACCTCACATTTAACTACATACCCCTCTAACTGTGTATTACGTAAAATACAAAACGGGATTTGTGCAGTCAAATCATATGATACAGTGAGTTTCAGAGGAAAGTCTATTCATTATACTTCCCGGGAGTCACAGTTCGCTCATAACATATGACGTAACATTTCATAACTCAGGTAACAATTCAGCGAGAGAAACGGTGACTTGTATTGTTCAAATGAAACTTTTGATGATTTATTGTTACATGTTTATTAGAAAGGTTAAATAATCTGTATGCTGAGCTGGGATGTGACAAATTGTGTTTTTAAACTGTTGTCATTTAGTTATTACTGTGAGAAATAGCCAATGATAATGCATTCTACTTTATTAATTGGTCACTACTGCACATTGGTACCCTTGAAGGTGGTAGAACCCTTTGTGATTCGACTCCGGCGGCACCACCGCCACACCTATATCTGCCTAGTAGGTAACAGCAGTGTTAGGCGCTGCTGTGGCCGACCTCAGGTAGGAATATCTAATCCTATCTGGGGTTGATTACAGATATCCATGGGCGGCAGTAGCCATTTACCATCAGGTGGACTGCATGGTCGTCTGCTACTCCCATATTATATAAAAAATACCTACCTAACTTGAATTTCCATTAATTAACACGCCTGACTTAGCGCTTGATTTAATTAATACGTAGTATTCCTATTGGTGTTCTTGACATTGAGCTTATGAACCGATCTATCCATTGATCTTGACCAATAACCAATAACATAATCAGTAAATAGAAGATAATCTTATAATAGCTTTTATGATCTTTTATTATCATTTATAAGACGCTTATACTAGATATAGTTTATTATTAAGGACATGTAAGAACAAAACGTGATGTATTACAAAATTGGACCGATACAAGCATGAAATTGTAACAAATCACAAACGGGGGGCAATTACAAAACATCCCTGGCAAGATCGCGGCGCACGTCCGTCCTGATTGCCACTTCGGCGAGCCAGCTCTGGCAGCCGCCCCACGCTAATGATATTTAGAGCTCTGCAGCAAACGACCCGCCGACGTTACGGATGCCCGAATCTTGCTTACTATCTACTATTAGTACTACCATTACACACCCTAAGTATACAGATATTTCATAGTGTGATAAACGAAATAATGTTTTTATACTCAGCCCACACACCCCAGAAAAAAAACTTAATTGTTCTTGTCGCATAGGTACCTAATAGGTACACATACAAAGACGGTGCACGCAACAACTCAGGGCTAGAACAGAAATCTAAATTAATTGTTTAGGCTGTCTGGCCTGTCTGGGGGATCGAACCCGGAAACCGCCTGTCAAACCAGTATACCAATACCACTCCCAAGCCTATTCGCGTTGTTAGATATATTATTTTATATAGAAGTACAGGAATATTTCGACTACGTTTAATATATTTTTATCCAATAGAGATGCCAAGTAAAACTTAATTTGTATTTACACAATGATGTTAAATATTTTAAGAAATTCAAGCCAATGAAACATTTTATTGAAATTCAAAATATGACCTCAAGTACCCAGCCAACGTACTCGTACCAAATATCGCGCAAAATGTTTACATCTGACCTCCAAAACTAGAAACTTCGCGAATTCAATTTCGAGTTCAATAATAGAAAGGCCGCCTTAGTAGATGTGAGCTGCTTGGAAGAATCGTGGTGCCTCCGCCGTAGTGCAAGGCACAAGACATAGCGATTTATTATCACCGACTTTTTATAAAATGTTCACAACAACTCGTTTTATGTCGTCTAATTTTAGAAGAAATCATATTTTGATTTTATCAGAAACGGAAATGTATGTACATATAACTACTTTTATCACATTAAAAGCAAGAAACAGCCCCGTTAAGTGATGTAAGTTACATTCACTTTTAATGTAGATTTATTTACTCATAATACATATTTTACCGAAATAGTTTCTCACTTAAACCCCCCATAATATAATAATTAATATCATTATAATATTACTTCACTTTCATACTATGTCGCTAAGGATATCTCATTAAAAAATGTTATTTATTAAGCTAAACAGAATTGCAACGAAAATAAACTTATATCTATTAAATAAACAAAACACCCTTTATAAATAGTTTCCGCCCGTCGCTCTTGAATCGGACCGGCGCGCACGTGACGCCAAAGAAAGTCGCCAAAAGCAGACAAAACTTAAATTGGATCTCCGTTCTTACTTCGTTAGATATCCTACAGGAGGGGTCCCGTACATTTAATGTAAATTGCGGATCGACGCACTCATTTATACCGCGGGGCACATAGTTACGATGTTTTAATTAACTTTATCCAACAGTTCTAGAAAGCGTCTTACATTTCGGTGGAGGTTCTCGTCGGAACATCTTAGGTTTAAAGTTTAACAGTGCTAAGTTCGTGGGTCGTAACGTTTTATGTTAAGTTTTGTGTATTTTATGCAGAAAAAGATTTCATTTTCAAAATATACCTAATACTGGTACCTGATAAATTAAGGTGGTAAAACCGTTTGTGGTTCGACTCCGGCGGCACCACCGCTAGACCTATTTCTGCCTATTAACAGTAGTGTTAAGCGCTGCTGTGTTCTAGTTGAAGGGTGTGGTAAGGTAGACATAGTTTTCCGAGGCGTTCCAGCCCAGACCTCAGGAGTAGGGGCGCATCTGTGGCCGACCTCACGTAGGAATACCTAATCGTACCTGGGGTTGATTACAGCTGTCCATGGGCGATAATAGCCACATACCATCAGGAGGACTGTAAGTTCGTCTGCTACTTTTCATCATCATCATCAACCCATTACTGTCCTACTACTGTACTGCTACTTTTATATTGTATAAAAAAAATTATATCGTACCGACAATGGTTTTATATTACTAAAATATCGATATCATCGAACTTTAGAAAAACCTTCATATCATTGCACAGCTAACCATGATTCATTCATTCTTATTTAATGTGGGGTATACCTATACAAAAAACAGAACTCGTTTCCCCACATGCAAAGGTGAGAAAGAGGGAATGTTAATGCAAATACCGTAAAGTACTAGATGCTTTCTAATTGCATTGTTTCCTCTGGTTTGCGGTGCATCTTAGTCAAGCTTTAATTACGAGAATATAGCGTTAACTTGGGGTATTAACTTTGTGTTAACACACATAAAAGTGTACCTTAGCATATTTTTTTATAAGATGGGAGTAGCAGACGAGTATGCAGTCCACCTGATGGTAAGTGGCTACTGCCGCCCATGGACATCTGTAATCATCCCCAGATAGGATTGGATATTCCTACCAGAAGTCAGCCACAGATGCGCTGCTACCCCTGAGGAATAAGCTGGAACGCCTCGGAAAAGTAAATCTCCCTTACCACACCCTTCAAACCGGAACACAGTAGTGCTTAACACTGCTGTTATGAGGCAGAAATAGGTGCGGCGGTGATGCCGCCCGAGTCGAACCACAAAGGGTTCTACCACTTTCAAACGTGTTAATCACACGTGTACGAATCTAGGCATAAATCTATACTAATATTATAAAGAGGAAAACTTTGTTTGTTTGATTGTAATAAATAGGCTCAAAAACTACTGGACCGATTTTAAAAATTCTTTCACCATTCGAAAGCTACATTATCCACGAGTAACATAGGTTATATTTTATACGAAATATATTTGATAAATAGATTTTGAGGCGGTACAAAGTTTGGCGGGGCAGCTAGTAATAAATATACATGTTTCTCATAAAGTCACAGTCATAAAGTGAAAGGTGGCAGAACCCATATACGGAGTTGCTTACATAACTCTACCGCTTAGGACTACATTGCATATTAGCTACTTCAATTTAATAAAAACTTACAGTAATATTTTCAGGGTTTAGTACTCCAGGGGTAAAACAGAACCCCATTACTAAGCCTCCGCTGTCTGGAAGACAGGGCTGTACGTCTTAAATCGCAATAGACATACACTTCAAATATTTACCGAGTATGATAACAAATACTCAAAATAAAAAATAAAGTAATATTTGGTGATGGTAAGTAGCCACTGTCGCTTACGGACATCTACTGTCGACTCCAGATAAGATTACAGTCATGCACATTAAAAACGATATAAGTTACAAGTAAATCCGTCGTTAAATATGAGCCTACATTAATTATGATTTTATGCACCATAAATAAAAATATTGTAGTTGCACCAAAAATCTATTTAGAATGAAAATAACAACAACGTTTAATGCATACTACACAAATTCATATTTTACTTCTATATAAAGTTTAATGCCGCCGCACACTTGGCGTTAACCGCAACCTACAAAAAACCTCTAAAACGTTTGGCTTGAACAAAATCTATCGCTTACAAACCTACACAAATCAAGTCAAACTCTATATCCACACGATTGAATTTGTAACGATTAGGCTTCCGTATTTTATTTATTAATAGCCACGTAACGAATACAAGTGAAAGGTAGCATAAAACTTCAAGGTACTGTGTGACGACGGCTACGAACAATCTATTGACATTTGGGACATATGATGCCGAATTTCGTTTTGTCAGATACCGGGGGCGTAGCTCAGATGGTAGAGCGCTCGCTTAGCATGCGAGAGGTACCGGGATCGATACCCGGCGCCTCCAATTATATTCTGTATTACTCTTTTATTTTCATAACAATTTAATTTAAACAAGCATGCCATTTACACGTAACAAACCGATTGAGTTAATAAATGGAGAGAGGAACTCTTATATGGCATTTTTTCAATTTTTTATTATTATAGTGAAAATTTTACAGCTTCACACATTTCTCGTAATCGGCAACACAGTATTGTCCACTGCTGGGCAAGATATTAAAAGTGAGAGGGATTTAGCCTATAGTCCAGGTACAATATTGATAAAATTCACACAACTTTAATTTTTTTTACGGTTTTTTTAATATGCACATTATTTTCAAAAATCCAGGTTTCAAAAACCTGGGATTCAATTGTCCGTCCCCCCAGTTGAGAAGCCGAATTTTCACCACAAACCTTTTCAACTACAAATACCACAAAGCGCACATAAAAATCCCTCGATATTTTTTCTTAGCTAAATTTACGTTTTTTTATTTTTTCACAACAATTCTTGCTCGGCTTTGGCTATGTAAATACCCTACACCGGAAGAACCGCCATTTGCAAGTGATATTTACGTAACAATCGAGAGAATATGTCCGCTGTGCCTGCCTCCTCTAGTCTAGATAGAATAATATTAAGATTTAGTTTTATGTAATTGGGTTATATGCAAACGTTGTCATATTTTGTGTACATAGGTACACAAAGAGACATAAATAATTCCTTTGTTATTTCAAAGCTAATTCTCTGTTAATGGTTTTTGCAAGGCAACCTTCATGAGTAAAATAAATTTATTACCATCAGGTTCTAAACTATCTCTGTAGAATAGGAATTCTACTTAAAGGCAAAAGGCTTAATTTTCGTTTGGCAAAAATGTGACAATAGTGTCGGAGTTATATTCCGAAAATGCTTTTGTAATCATTAACTTTTACATACTTTATTTATGATAGAATAAACATTATTTATCTATCCCCATACACTCAAACATGCCAATTAATCTATTTATAGAGTTAACAAGAATCAACAGGAAATAATCCTATTATAAAATCCCGGGAAATGTTATAACATAGAACTTATTTCCACATATTTCCTGAAAAATGTATCGCATTTTCTACGCTCCAAGCGGATGTGTGAAACGTTGTTCTAGGAAATAATGGGAATAAGTGTCTGCTATATTATTAGCACAACACTACTGTGATCGTTTATCATTCTAACATTTGACGCTCCAATTCGGCTAAAAATAAGAACCACTTTAAGAAAAATTCAAATAATGTTGATATATGTATCTAATATCTATATTAACCACAGACCTGCTGTGATAATAACTAAGTCAAGTTTATTTATACAAATACTATACATTGTGTGGCCATATAATTTTTGTTCATTATGGAGACGTTGAGTTTAACAGTAGTAAGATTCTTATCACATTATAAGACTCCTTATCATATTCCTCCCATCCTTGTCACTTAAAGATGTTATAAGGTTAAATAAAAACAGATTTTCGAGGAACTAAGAAATAAATGAGTACCGGTATTTTATTTTACATGACTGGATAATTTTGCTCACTAAAGTATATGTCGTCACTAACGACAACATTTTACCTGAAAAGACAAGTAACATCTAATTATTCTTATTATTTCTTATTATTCCTTAAAATATAATCATAATAACTACATAAATACATATATCATAGAATGTAGGCCGATTAGCAAGAAAACCTTAATTTCAGAAAGAATTACCACAAATAGCAAATAAATAATACCAAGAAGTCGAACTGAAACGATCGACGTTAACAGCAGAGCAAATTAAACTGAAAGCTTTACGTATTAACGCCAGCAACATGATTTCAATGAGTTTCATCTCTCAGAAGCAGACCTATTACAACTAATGAGAGTATTTCATCTCTATGAAGCCGCGTAATAAAGTATTTATAAAATGAAACCGCACTATGCGGCGCCCTAATTATATTAGGGTTTCTACACACTATAGCTATTAAGTAAGCTATTAAGCTCTTATGAACTTAAAAGTATTTGATTCGATAAAGATACCAGATACCGCCGCGACACCTATTCTTGCGTTTCGGTTGAAGGATTTGGATGTCGGTTTACTTTCATATGTAGCGGCTGTCTTAATCCTCAAGAGTATATATATATCTGCGGTTGGATTTAGGTAAAATCCCTGTTCTATATGAAGTTAGTTACAGTTTTTTTTATAATATAGGAGTAGCAGACGAGCATGCAGTCCACCTGATGGTAAGTGGCTACTGCCGCCCATGGACATCTGTAATCAACCCCAGATAGGATTAGATATTCCTACCTGAGGTCGGCCACAGATGCGCCGCTACCCCTGAGGACTAAGCTGGAACGCCTCGGAAAAGTATGTCTCCCTTACCACACCCTTCAAACCGGAACACAGCAGCGCCTAACACTGCGGTTATTAGGTAGAAATAGGTGTGGCGGTGGTGCCGCCGGAGTCGAACCACAAAGGGTTCTACCACCTTCAAACAACACAGTTGTCAAGGGGTGGCAATAACCATACTATCAAATTGACTGCAAGCTCATTTGCTACTAAGAATCTGAACTGGAAACCCACAAGTAATTGTATCACACCCACCAAAGAATAATAACATAAATTTCATAAATCACAAAATACCCTCGACCAAAAAATTTTCGAGTGAAATGCCGCTCAATCAATTGCAATACGTAAATAACAAGTAAACAAAGTAGAAGTTCATATTTGTCAGATACCTAGAAGATTTATCTGCACGACAGCGGGCTTCTCTCTTTTGTAGACTGGGCCTAAGCTCTGAAGGGCGTCGCTAACAAAGCTAGCTCTCAAAGGAGACTCGAGCCGACCTCCTCCACGGTCATGACGTCCTAGTACCCGCCACGCTAATAATGCAACTTGGCCTCTATTAACGTACCCGCGGGACTGTGTGACAGACAGACGACAAAAAATATATCTTAGCTATTATTTGGTTTTTCTTTGTACTGGAAATTAAAAGCCTCATTTAAAGAGAAAGTATAAGCACGATTCCAAATTACCACGATTGCCGAAAAGGTTTATCAGTAATTATAACATATTAGTCTGCTTTTTTGGAAATTCTTGGACTAAGACATTGGTAAAGTAGAACCAGTCTGGTTTTGACCGGAGAGATAACCAAGCTACACCTCTTTCAGCATTGCGTTTTATTGAACGCCAACTGACAACGTATGGGGTCAACTACGAAACAAAAGTAGCATTTATGATCAGTTTTAGGTAGACCCATTGACCTATATGGAGCTAGGTAACACATGTCTATGAACTACAGTGACCACTTACCATCAGGTGGACTACTCGTAC
The DNA here is from genome assembly GCF_041222505.1 of Epargyreus clarus. NCBI lineage: Eukaryota > Metazoa > Arthropoda > Insecta > Lepidoptera > Hesperiidae > Epargyreus > Epargyreus clarus. The sequence continues at coordinate 12,702,443 of NW_027332235.1, forward strand.
ATGCTCGTTTCCTATTTCAATACAATCAAAAAGATAGGCCTTCAAACGACATTATCATACAACATGTATACAAAGGTAACTCTGAAATATTTAGTTTTATTTCCAGCATAAAATTGAAAATCCCTTAATGGAATGTATATGATCTAGGATAATAGTTACTTTCGGCTTACGAGCAAGACTCAATCTCAACGGTCTATAAAGACAACTGCGACAGTATCTATACGAGTATATTGTCTCGTGAAAAGCTAGTTTTTCCCGTAATGTCATCTATCTAGATCGACTTATCTCCTCGAAAACTCTCAACCCCGACTTCGTAAGAATAACTACTTAGGATTTAGGTAACCTTTCGATTAGATCCATCCATCATTACCTACATTGTTTATACTGTCTCTAATAAAATCCCCTGTTCAAAGAAAGCATTTAAGTGTGCCAAAAATTTAGTATTTGAACAAATACTAACAAAAACATGTTTATTTGTACATTTTGTTATTGTTACGTAAATTTTAGACCTTGGAATATCGAATTAGGTAACTGATCAAAATAACAGAAGAATGGAATGTAAAAACACAAACGGAATACATTAAACATAAAAAACGGGGTTTTGTGCAAAACGAACGAGATACAGGGGGCGAATCTCACGGGGCGTTTCGGGGCGGAATTGAATTTTGTCGCGAAAACTAATTTTAATGGTCGCAAAACCCCCGAGCGATTATTCCTCAACTTCAAAAGGGGGATGTAACGCACGGTTGGCTTCGAAATGGTTGCTGTAAACGATTTAGCATTTAATTAATTGTTCGAGTAAAACAGAAACTTTTATCTCGGTTTTTTAATTAGAAACTCTGTTTTAAATTAAAGTGAAAATAGTTAACAAGTAAAGGTTAGCCACATTCATGTAATTAATCCTACCTTTTAAATGAACTCGCATTCTATTCATCTTTTTTTCTCTTATGTTAGTAGGTGATCTGTGGACTATATTCTTTTACTTAAACAATCTTCAATCCTTAATAACACCATTGAACACTAAATTATACTTAATAACTGTCAAAAATGATACAGTACATTCTTATTTACAAGTCGCTTCGCATCTATAAGCGCTCTAACAAAGACTCTGACAAAGCTTAGACTAACTTTAGTCTTCTAGAACCTTTTTATAATCAGAGAAGATTAATTAATCAAAAACTAATTCAGAAAATATAAAAAAGTAAGCCAGAAAGCAAGTGCAATAGTTGAGAAGTACCAGGGCAACAGACTCAAACAGAGATGACAAAGAGCACAGTGTCTCACACTCGAGCGGCCATTCACACACCGTTGCGGTGGCACGAGACACCGTCGGCGTAACAATTGTAGCTTTGTTTTTTTATTTTATTTTATTTTATATCATAAATATGAATATGAACTTTCAAAATATGATGTAACATTTATTAAACTTTAATTAAATAGATGGACACTTTCCGTACATTAATTAGAGGCAAAACTTTAAATGGCAGTAAAATGCTAGCAGTAATAGATGTTGTTATTAGCATTAATAATATAATTTTATTTTTACTTGTTGTTATGAAAAAAAACTTTATGTTTTATGTTAATAATTATTTATTACTTATATAAAATATTATTTCTTAAAAAAAACGAATCACTAAACATTAGTCCCGAATCCCCGTATAAAATGTCATTAAATCTTTTAATTTTTGAGGACGTCTCTATGATTGAATAAAATAATTTTATTTTAAATAAATACTTTAGTTTTGCAAGGTAGGTATCTTATAATGTAACTGCCTATACAAGGAACCTTAAAATATTATTTTACCATCCTATAGATGGCATCACCCACGCCAAATCGTTTTTGTAGAGAGCGCCATCTGTAGAAAGTCCACAGAACTAAAACGCTACGCGATGTTCAAACCGTGTGCCTGAGGGCGCACTCTACATTTGTTCGTAGGAACTAAAACAACCCCTACAGAGGTACTGTTAGATTCAGTTCGCCACCGTACCAAGAGATGGCGCTAGTAACGAAATATTTTAAAAAGCCCTTTGCTATAAAGTTTTATGTATTTTTTTTTCTAATTATCTACATAGAATTTGTTTTCCAATCTTACCATTATGGAGCCGCATTCAGTAACGTAGAGATCTTCATAATATTGTGAAATGGAAAAATCACTTACCTGAAAATGAGAAATTTTTGGATTAATGATAAGCACTAAAGACATTGGTTTAGACTTAAACAGAAAAATTTATTGCTTGTAAGGAAAATTTGGTGGTCATTTTTTGGAAAGCATAAACTGCGTCACACCATACATGTAACGGTAGTAACTCCCTGGTCAATTTATACTGGTACTTATCATAGGGTACAAGTGGATCGCTTAGTCTAGACTTTTAGAATATTCACAATAAATACTGTTATTTATTTTCATAAGATTACTTTACTTAACTGTTTCAACTGTGGCAGCATAACAACACATTATATTATGTATATTATCAACATTGTTATTGATTGTATTTATTATCTTTAAAACCTGCAGTAAGGCTCTGTATGAGACATTCTTTAGCCCCCAAGGTAGCAAGAAATCTCATGGGCGGCAGTGCACTTACTATCAGGTATACCGCTTGTTCTTTCACTATAAAATAGTACATAATTCAATTGTTTTTACTAAACATTGTTTACTGACCGAAACATTCTATAAGATGTAATTAAAAACAACATTTATAAACGACAGAAAAAATATTATTGGAAGAGGCGTCTACGCTCGGAGCATGGTGCGTAATGAAGTACTCGTTTAGCTTCATTAGGGCCCCCTCCTCACTAGATACCTTTATAATACCATGAATTGCCTTCAATCCCGAGAGCACTTGTAAGGATTTTGTTTTCAACTGCTGGCCCTTGACACAATTTTACTAATTTTATCGACAATTAGTTTAAGATCGAGTAGTACTTGGAGCAGATATGTGCGGTTCTTTTGATAAAATAGATTGTAAAGACTTCATGACCACCTTTGTATTTATCAAACATGAGCACTGTAAGGCCCTATCTACAAAGTTTTCTTATGACCTATAGATACTTAATTAACGACATTTCAATTCAGTCTCTATCTGGGTAGCTATGACCACCACGTCTATATCTAGCGTGTAGCAGTTCTTCGGTGAACTTCGAATGTGAACTGTGAATCGAACTGTAATCAATCCCAGATAACATAAGTACATATAAGTCCAATGTCTCTAATGTCTAGTCCTTTGTAGTAGCAACGCATCCGTGACCGACTGCAACTAGAAATATTTCTCTATGAAGTTAGTTACAAGTGTTCATGAGCGGAGGCGACCACATTATATCAGGTAGACATGCATACATGCGTAAAATGCTCTCCCCAGGGCAGAGCCCGATAGAAGGGCATCGCGTTAGGAGGACTCCGGTTGTGTTCCGTTGGAGATCCCGGAGTTCTCCACCAAACGCTGAGGACGGCCACCGGGGGGGTTTTAGTGCGGTAAAAATCCCACATAACCCGGCGTAACTCCCATGGCGTTGGGTACCTTTTGAAGGTTTCCCACTCGTCAACAAAAAAAAAGACATGCATACATGCATGTTCGTTTGCAACTTCAATTGTCTATAAAAACACTTTGAATCAGAAGCAATAGTGAAGTAAATATCGGTTTATTTACATTTTTCCCTCATTCAAAGTCTCATTTGAATTTCAAAATAGCCGGAGCATTTCACCAAGGGTCATAAAACGTAGTTAAACGTTTCAAACGTGGGTCAGAACGATTCATGATCAGATTAAACGGTCCCCGATATAGATTAATTATTGAGGGGGATGCTACATATTGCAATTTGCATCGGGGTAATGGAAGGCGGTGGACAGCCGCGCCGATACGGGGAAATTTAAAAGCTTGTTTATTACCTATGAGTGTGGTACAATGCATGAACTGGTGTATTTGTTGTGGATTTTTGGAGATATGAGTGGAAGTGATATCTATCGAAAAGTATGGATAAGTTCCGTAAACTAAGGGATCGGAAGCGAAACTTTTTTTATAAAGAGTCTTCGCGCCTGATTGAGGTCTTCGGTAACCTCAGAGCTGGAGCTTACTTCGGTCAACAAATAAGTTAGGAAATTAATGTACTCGTATGTAAGGAGGAAACGTACCTATGTATGTAAGATAAGTCTACACATAATGATGAGTCCTATTCGACTTGGTCAGTCTTAAAGTCACCATTCGCCAATGTATTAAGTAGGTACTAATTATTTCGATGAAACTTGTAGCTGTCTACGAGGGTTCGTTACCTTGAGGAATTCGATTCCAACCTACATTAGCCTACATTATCCTCATATTGTGGGTTCCCTGAACGTACGCAATACTCATTGTTAAAAACTGAGACACCGTACAAAATTTTTAATTTAACATTTAGATGTCTCTCTGGATAACGGAACCTGCGTGTTAAACCGGTACCTATAACGTGTCGTTAGATTCGTCTTATTGTAGGTATGACATCCTTACTAATATTATAAATCCGAAAGTAACTCTGTCTGTCTGTCTGGTTGTCTCTTTTTCACGCCCAAACCACTGAGCCGATTTTAATGAAATTTTGTACAAAGATAGTCTGAGACCCGAGAAAGGACATAGGATAGTTTTTATCCCGGAAATCCCACGGGAACTAGGAATAGCGATCTAAAATCGATTAATTTTAATCGATATTAGTAAGGATTGAATCGTAAACTATGCATTTGATCAAGTGATGATCTTTAGCAAAGTTGAAGGTACGAATTTTCAATTTTTATATGTTAGTATGTTATATTATTTTCTTTTAAACGCGGACGAAGTCGCGGGCAAAAACTAGTAGTTTATATTTTTAAATTATCAAGTTATTGTTTCTAAAATAACATCTAGCATAAAAAAACTATTAATCTTAAAGAATCATCGTTGGTAGAATCGTGTCTAAAAGATGGTGACACGTATGCATAACATTACACAACGTGGTAACATCGTGGGTAAAATATAAGCAATATTGTAAAATAGTCTTCTAACATTCATTAAATTCAAAATGCACCAAACATAAATTAATCAACGAGGCATATTGACATAGCGCCAAAATATTGTAATTAGCGTCGAGTTAACTAATACATGCTTCGGTGATTGATCCCGCGATCCATTATATGCTTATTGTCACACGACGCAAGTGATGAGCGGTAAGTAATAATAGGATATTAATTACGAGATGTTGTATTTTTTTACAATATAGGAGTAGTAGACGAGCATGCAGTCCACCTGATGGTAGGTATCTACTGCCGCCAATAGACATCTGTAATCAACCCCAGATGAGATAAGATATTCCTACCTGAGGTCGCTCACAGATGCGCCGCTACTCCTAAGGACTAAGCTGGAACGCCTCGGAAAAGTATGTCTCCCTTACCACACCCTTCAAACCAGAACACAGCAGCGCTTAACACTGCTGTTATGAGGCAGAAATAGGTGTGGCGGTGGTGCCGCCGGAGTCGAACCACAAAGGTTCCTATCACCTTCAACTCTCCTGTTTGGTCTCTCTTCACTTTTTTTGACAGAAGCATCAAACGAGCGTGCAGTCCAATTGATGGGAATTGCCCGTGGACATCCGTAACAAACCCCAGATAGAAATAGTCATGCGTGAGTTCGGTCATAGATGTATTGCTATACTCGTAAATAAGTGTTTCTCCCTTATCACTTAACAAGGTGATAGGACCCTCTGTGTTTGGACTCCGAAGACACCACCGCCACATCTATTTCTGCTTAATAACAGCCGTGTTTAGGGTTTCCGGATTTAAAGGAGTGGTAAGACATACTTCTCAAAATCACTCGCAACTTAGTCCTCCCTGAGCTCTAGCAAACACATCTGTGACCGACCTTAAGTAGGAATGTCATCATGTCTGAGGTCACATACCAGTTGGACAACATCTCGTTTACTACATCTATATGATAAAAAATGTATTTACCGAAAAATAATAAAAAGTGACATGAACCTACCACTATTCAAAACCTCATAAATTCTATGTCGTTAGAGCGACACTGTCAGCCCGGACAACGTCCAGCGAGTCGCAGAATCATCAATCAACAGATTCCATTCCAATCTATCAATCAGACTGGGCCTTTGTATTTTTCAAAAATCCAAGCGAATATTAAAAAATACTAGGAATTTTGCAAGCAATTAGCGTGGCTCTGTCTGAAATGGGGCTTGCGTGTATTATAATGGTGGAATATACTCCATCATTTTTTTTTACAGAAATAGCAAACGAACATTTAATCCACCTGAAGAAAGTGGGAACAGCTGGCTATTGAAGAGTATAATCAACCCCTGATATTATTAGCTAGATTAGAACATGCGTTGCTGTCCCAGAGGACTCAATTTAGTCGCCTAGAATAAGTATATCTTCATTTTTAAATCCTTCACACTAATAAAGCGGCGCTTAACACATCATTGGAAGGTGGTAGAACCCTTTGTGGTTCGACTCCGACCACCGCCACACCTATTTCTGCCTAATAAAAGCAATGTTAGGCGATGCTCTTTCGCTTTTAATACACGACACGCTTTCAAAACGCAACGTTTTAAAGGGCGTGGTAAGGGAGACATACTTTTCCGAGGCGTTCCAGCTTAGTTCTCAGGGGTAGCGGCGCATCTGTGGCCGACCTCGGTTAGTAATATCTAATTCTATCTGGGGTTGATTACAGATGTCCATGGGCGGCAGTAGCCACGTACCATCATGTGGACTGCATGCTTGTCTGCTAACCTCCTATATTATTAAAAACTGCTTAATAAAAATATCCTATATTATAATAAATATATAATCCTCCTATATTATAATAAAAAAATAAAATACACAAAACATTATACAAAGTTGTCATAATGCGTTATACACATTTCTACAAAAGTTCATCGTATCTCCAACCACCTCGTAGTGAGACTTGGTATAAAGGGCTGAAACAATTCATCAATCAAGGGATTTCATTTACGACGCTCGTCTGTCAATACCCAACTTTTTCAGTCGTAAGTGGAAGAAATGACTACAGATATCAAAGTAATATTGGTCTCTTTTTATAACGAAAATACAGTTTTTGGCAATCTTTAGACTAAAATGTGTTAATATCTTTTTAAATGTAGAAGTAGGGAACCGCCATGCAGTACATCTGATGGTAAGTGACTACCTCTGTGGCCCATCGATAATCTATAATGAACCCCAGATAAGATTAGATTCCTACCTGAGGTCGGTAATAGATGAGTTAATAGCTCTGAGCGCTAAGTCAGAACGCCTCGGGTCACTGTGTCTCCCTTACCACGCCCTTCGACCGAAACAGGTGTGGCGGTGGCGGCGTTGCCAGATGCACTGTAATTACAGTAGGTTTACTGTAATTTTACGTTATGTAAAATAATGTATTACAATTGTATAGTGTATTAGACTGTATTTGAATAAAAACGCTGTACTTGACTTTATGATTCATTGTTTTTTCTTACCGATCTATTGTAATTATTTGATCAGTGCACTGTAATATTACAAATCTGGCCTGGCAACACTGGGCAGTGGTGTATAACCTCAAAGGAATACGTCATAAGAAATATTTATATCACGCATAAAAGTATAATCGGAGTGAAATTAGTTTATACGAAATAGAAATATTATCGCATTCTATTTGATTTTAGTGTTAGATAGTTGTAACAGAAAATGTTGCCAAATTCAAATTTCCAAACTACGAATATGAGGCCAGTTCAAACTTTGTTACGTCGGAGCCAAATCTAACTTTTTCATTAAACTGAAAGCTCATATACAACTTTTATCATATTCGATACTATCAAATTATTACAGTGGAGTGGCGCGTTTGTATTAATACTAATAAGGGCTGAATGTATTAGTTAGATAGATATCCACTTTAATTAATACCCATGCGTCTAATTAGCACATATCTGATGGGCTTATGTGTTAATACTCGTAACAGCTATTACATCACTACATTCGTAACATTAATAATGCGTATAGTTAACTATAACATCATAATCAACACTACAGTTTCCTTCAAAATACTCTTCGCACTAATAAATATTTGAAGGGTGTGGTAAGGGAGGCATACTTTTCCGGGGCGTTCCAGCTTAGTCCTCGGGGGTAGCGGCGCAGCTGTGGCCGACCTCAAATAGGAATATCCAATGTCCATGAGCGGCAGTAGCCACTTACAATCAGGTGGACTGTAAGTGGCTGCTGCCGCCTGACACGCTTGTCAGCTACCCCTATATCATAAAAAAAAATACTACGGATTCTACAAAATTGGGTTCTATTAAACCTATAGTTTGACTTTTATGGAAAAGATGACGTGTATTCAAAGCGGAACAGAAGCGCTGAACACTGCTGTTATCGGGCAGAAAACGGTGTGACACTGGAGCCTCCTTTTAACGTAACAGCGAAATATAGTTGTAAATTCTTCTGCAGTAGAATCCGATACAAAGAGTTGTTTGTTCTAATCTTTTGTATAGTCACGATTACACAACAGTGCGTGGCCAACTTGTTATTACAGTCTGACCTCGCACGCACCTACCGTTGCCCAGTTTTACTTAAATTTAATGGATTTATAATCCTTAGGTAATAATTAGTTTCGACCGTGAAAAAATATAATACCTACTGATGATTATTCTGAGGTATAATCTTCCATATATGCTGCGTAGAATTATGGCCTGTCACAACTTGAATGGAAGAAAACATGGAAACAATCATTGTACTTATTTTGACTATTTCTGTACTTCTTCGGCATAAATAAAGTTTGCTTGTTCCTCACATTCACCTAGGTTTTACGTGATAGGACTAGTGGGCGCAACAAGGAACGGTAGTTCCGTGGAAGAATTCTCAGTTTCGGGTTCAAGTTCGAATCAGACGAAGGAGTATATTATGAGTATATTACTAATAGGTTTTCGCTGCCATTATAACCAAGTATGTGAACCTAATTTTGTGTTACTAATTTGCAGTGGTGTTTGAGAAGGCATCTTTTTTTTTTGTTCACCTTCACCTTCAAACCGGAGACCTTCAAAAGGTACCCGGTGCCGTGGGAGCGACACAGGGTTATGTGGGACTTTTACCGCACTAAAACCCCCCCGGTGGCCGTCCTCGGCGCTGCGTAGAGGACTCCGGGATCTCCAACGGAACGCAACCGGAGTCCTCTTAGCGCTGTGCCCCGTCGGGCTCCGCCCAGGAGAGCTTGATGCTCACCACACATGTCTGGTGTGCACGACGGTATGCGACCACACATACCACCGTCCTTCCCGGGGTCACTGGCCGGGCGGTTTGAGCTCCCACTCTTGCCGTCCGCAACCCCGGAAGCCCCCTTTTAGTCGCCTCTTACGACAGGCAGAGGATACCGTAGCCCTATTCTGGTCCCGGAACTACAGGGACATTGAGAAGGGATCTAGGCAATGATTGAGCCCACATGAAAGGAATGAATCTCCGATGAGCAAAAAATCCCTCAATCAACCCTTGGTGTTTAGATCGCGAAACGATAACACAGCAGTATCCGCGCCCGTCGTAAAACGTTCATAGCACGAATAACGACTATATCGAAACGATACCCCGGCGATAAACCTCCCGGGCTATCTTTAAACGAGCTTACCCACCTGTAAACGAATGTTGTAAACGGGGCTCACAATGACTTAACAATCTGCAGGTACTGAGCTCTAAAAAACTTTATTGCCCTAAATTTATTTACGTATTTAGGAATATTTGTTTTTTTGATAGACAACTTGGATGTAACCACGAATACAGTACAATCTATATTATTGAAATGTCAAATTGAACTCTACAAATTGTCACTACAATATTATTTTCCTCATACTATAACAAGATTAGAATGAGACTTCAACTAAGAAGATCCGGTAAGAAACTGTGGGTTTGTATTTTTTTATTTTTTTTATATATCTGTCCTATGCGACTAATTTATATCGTAGCAAAGACAAGGTTTTCTGTCCTATGCATAGCAGACCGACATTGACATGGTAATCATTGCCACATTATTAATTAAGAGAGGAACTTGCCACAAGAATGTATTCAAATTTAAGGAACTGCCTGACCTTCATGGTCCTCCAAAACAGTTTTTCACAAGTCAAACCTATTTTACTTTAAATGACCTAAAATCTTGACTTTCATATTTACCCTTCTTTCATCTGCTACCCGCTTTATTTTCCGAAAAGATTTGAATATGAGATGGACTAAGCAAAATTTGTTTACTTACAACCTTTGCAGTAAAAGCAAAGAGTCCCATGGCAATTGGCTGTGCTCCCCTCGTGAAGGGATATACAAACTAAACAAAAAATTTCGAGATGTTTTAAGAATTCTTAGTAACGTTCTCAATTCTTAGTGGACTATGAGCAAATTCTTCTCATTCTTAAGTCATTTGTGGGAAGCCCAGTTGTGGGAATAGGAGATAATAAACACTGATTGTGATAGCTTAGTGGTTAAGAAACTCTGCCTCTCGATCGAGGGGTCCGAGGTTAAAATCTCAGGCACGCACCTCTGAAAGGCAAACATCTTGAAACAAGCTGCATACCGAGAGAGATATATAAACAAAAAAATCTAAAAGGTATGTGAAGACTACCAATACGCACTTAGCCAGCGCGGTGGACTATGGCCTAATCCTTCTCAATTTGAAAGGAGACACGTGCGCAGCAGTGGGACGATAATGGGTTGATGGTGAAACACTGAAAATGGCAAAATATTTTACGTGTCACAATAACAAAAATGTATTTTTAAGAGACATCGTTAGTAAAATAGCCTAGTTCGTATCCCTTCTAGCTACCAATAACATTCCACCAGTACTAAAAATAAACTTATTTCCACAATCTACTATACCCAGCTCAGACTTAGCTTAGCGTGGGTCCTGTGGATAATTGCGTTCATCAGGGACAATAAACGAGCGAGCTAAACGAAGTGCCTTTACACAGCGCTAACGAGTTACCGCCCCCACAATTGGCCGCTACGACTCTACGGGCTATGTTGCCCTGGTACCTAAAATATCATTGGTTCTTGTTTTAAATTCGAAGTATTTATTTTGTTATCATTCAAGCTGCTGCTGCTTACGTATGTTTTAATAATCAATGTATAGTGATTTGAAACGTCTCACTTATTTCTAACGTGAAACAGTACCTACTTGCGTTTCAGAGGAAGGAATGTGGAGTGCGGCTGACTTACTGAAGGTGGTAGAACCCTTTGTGGTTCGACTCCGGCGGCACCACTGCCACACCTATTTCTACCTAATAACAGCACTGTTAAGCGCTGCTGTGTTCCGGTTTGAAGGGTGTGGTAAGGGTGACAGACTTTTCCGAGGCGTTCCAGCTTAGTCCTCAGGGATAGCGGCGCATCTGTGGCCGACCTTAGGTGGGAATATCTAATCTTATCTGGGGTTGATTACAGATGTCCATGGGCGGCTGAAGCCACTTACCATCAGGTGGACTGTACGCTCGTCTCCTACTCCTATATTATAAAAAAAAAAAAAAACTTACATATGAGGCGACCATCCTCAGTCTTCAGGAGTAGAAACGCATATAAATAATTGACTTTAGCTATAATTCTTATTATATTGGAGTTGCTTCCACGTAACGTCCTCCAAATAGCGAGTAATTACTGCCGCTCATAAGGGGATGATGGATCAATGGACTGGATGCTTGTTAACTACTTCAGTCCTTTTAAAAGGCGACACATCAGACGATCTTCAGGTCGGCTTTAGGCTAGGTGTTTGTTTCACTGATGAGTATGCATGGTTGACACGATAACCTAACGTCACGTTATATGCATGCTTATACATTATTTCAATTACACAAAAATATATATACCTATGGACCTCTCAAAAATATATTTTAATCGACAAACAAAATAACATTTCTGACATACCCGTATATGTAGGCCTACATCATGTTTCGCACAAAGCTAAAATTTAATATTTACCAAAACAAACTAATCAAACCTTAACTAACCAGAACATTTGAATAATCCTTTTGTAATTCGTAAACGATATTTGAAAATTTAATTACATTTGAACATATAATTAAAATTTGTTCCACATTTACCACTATTGACTTCATCAGCTTCACTACATATTGTTATCACTAATTCATAGCGCCTACTAATATATAATTCACTTTGAAAATGTTCAGCGAAACGTGAATATTCTAGCACAAAGCAATATGTGCGCTTTTCGTGTGCACAAACTATTTTATTTAGAAAGCGCTTCGATTTTGCGAATATTGCAAATATGCTCCGCGCTTTCTATAATCCGCGCAATCTGTTATTTACCTTTTACCGGAATAGAATTTTAGATAAAGGTAATCCCACGGGCTAATCCAATGTAAGTAGGTGAAAAGTAGGTAGCTACTATTGGGCATAGTTATTACTCTAACGAATTACATGATAAAAATATACCCACGCAACGAATAGATAACATTTTACCTTTGGGAGGTCGGTTAATATATAATATTGAAGATAGTATTTCCTTTAAAGCCTGGATATATTTGCAGACATATAGCGTGTCAACCACGGCCCGTGATGGACACAATAATATTTTTTATACCTACAATGGGTTCTGTATGTGGCATGTTCTGCAATTACATTTACAGATGAACTGCATGCTCCTTTGTTATATCTATAACAAAAATCCCCAATGTTTTCACAGGGCAGTGTCACTACAATATTTAATACTACCAACTAAATAAAATCAACCATTAGTATAACAGACATGTACTCAAAAAAATTGTTGGTTGGCGAAAACGGTTACTTATTAAAGGCATTTAAAATGCTGATCAACACAATAATTTCCACCATTTTCTAACACTTGTGCCACTGTTACAAAATGCTGGATTTAATATAAAATGTAACGTAATCCATCCCTGGTATAAAGGTATGAAAATGTAAGGCAAACTATACCTACAAATATTACACCTCGCCCACACACCGACCCGTCGGGAGTTCGTAACTTAATGCGTCCACTAATTTAAACTTCGCTAATTGGGCGAAACCCTGGAACACGCCACTTGCACCACGACACTTCTAGCAATATTTCAAATTTGATGTAAACTGGGCCATTCGGTGAAAATTTTAGCGCACATGTAATTTTAGCATTACGAAGAATTTATTTTGGATAGATACAGATAAGCGCTCGTTATTACAAGCCTTTATTTGTAGGTACATCGAAATATGAAATTCTGCCTACTAGAAATTATCTAAATTCTATCTTTGGTACACAAAAAATTGGATAGTTTGTTTCTTGTTACAATACAATCTTGTTAGATATACAAAGGTTACAAAAGGTGTGACAATTGACTTTCCTCCACCAACCAATTTTCATAAACATAAGTACAAACAAGTACCCACTGAATCCTTAACGTCAATCTTAATAATCATATAACTACCAGAATGGCAGAAACCTCTCCAACTACACACATATAATTGGCCACACTAGCAAAGTTGCACATCGGCGCGAACACGCAATCTATTATTCATATTAGCCATCAGAGCACGTCAATCCAAACCGGAGATGTGCTGAGAAGTCACTACTTGAATATATGATTAGACATCACAACTCACAGTACATTAATTTGCTAATGAGCAAGATATTATTACGTCACTGTATTAATTGTATGGATTCTAGTAGTTAGGTTGTGGTCCCTGAGGTAGAAGGAAAGCCACATTTTCGTGATATATTAGTCACGCACCTCTATTCGATTTTACATTACCCCAATATTCAGTAAAGAAATTATTTCTTGTTTTTAGTTGTATTCCTAAACTACTTTAGTTTAACATTTTCTTGTTGACAAGAGGGAAACTTTAATAAGGTACCCATTGCCGTCGGAGCGGCGCCCAGTTATGTGAGATTTTTACCTGCTAAAACCACCTGGTGACCGTCCACAGCGCTACGTGAAGGACTCCGGGATCTTCACCAACCTAACACCACCGGGATCGTCCAAGCAAGATATTCGAACTAGTTTTACCTACATGTAATATTATATTGCAGTTATAATTTGAACAGTATAGTTCAACTGGGGTGATACCACCACCACACCTATTTTTAGTGTGAAATGGTTATGTGTTTAGCTTTCGGTTTTTAATTCTATATGAAGTAGGACTACATGGTTATTTAATACTCCAATGTTATAAAAAACCCGTACGAATGTTCTTTGAGATGGTTAAAACCAAAAGTGACACAAACAAATAAACTTACAGTTTGTAACTGACAGTAATATAATAAAGTCACCGTAAGTAAGCAACTGACAGTTCACAGGCCTACAACGAGCATTAACGTCACCTAAACCACATTAACCTTTAGGTATCTACCAGTAGAAATCATTTATGTGATTCCTTTTGCAATGATAAGTGTTTGTATCAAGGTGAACCAACCTTTGCACTGTAGCGAATAAAACTTAATTTTACTTCCATTCGAGTGTCTACAACACGTTTATCACTTGCCAATCGAAACTAGGCTGTATACGTCAAGGAATAGATCTGGATTTTTATTGCCAACAGCTCGGTGCTACGAGACGTGTTTAGGGACAAGGTATGGAATAGAAAGTATCGATATTGTACTCATGTATTATTAAAAAGTATATATATATAATTCGTTAAAGTATCGGTACTTTTCTTAGGGCCTGATGTCACCGCTTTTTTCCAACAAATCAGGCCTATTAGCATTACCTCGTGTAGCTACTGTGTGCAACATGTTGCTAAAAAGGTTGCAACCACTGTTTTAGAAGACATGATTGAAAGGTATGAGTAGTAAATTTGTAAGATTTATTATTCAACACGAAACCTGTCAAAAAGTACTGTTTGAGTAAAAATATCCAATACAATGTACAAGTATCGATATCAAAAGAAAAGTACTCTATACCACAAAATATCGATACTTTTTCCGAACTTCAGGACCGCCGTAGCCGTGAGGCTGGCTGACACAAAACGAATCCTATAATGTAACATATAAAACTCAATTTAGTTCGCACAAAACCCAAGAAACCTACGAGACTGACGGTTGAGAGCAATCACCCATTCTGAAGACTGCTCGTTAAGGGACCATTGGGCAAGGAAAACTGACCTTTATTCCCTACCACATAAAACTCCCTTTTCGGTCTACAAAGAAGAGAAAAGAAAAATACATAATACGAGTGAAAAGTTTCAGATTAAAGTGCTTGATTCCATTTTAACTTTCTTGTAATTCTAACGTTGGAACTGTTGAGGCTCATTTACTTTTAGCGCTTGTCGTAATGAGTTCGCATTTTTTGTTATTCAACTATTAAGTAAATGTTGAGATCTTCAATGAAACAAACGACAAAAGTGCAACTTTTAAAGATAGACTGATTTGAATTTATTTTTCCTAATCATTTAAATTTAAAATTAATACAATGTATAATAGTTATAAATGAATCTATTAATAAAGTACCGATTTGTCTTTAGAAATCAATTTATTTGTGCAGTTCATTTTGATAATCATTAAATTAATAATTTCGCAATAAATAAGTTATGAATGCTTGTTATAATGTCATAAGAAATGAATATAAATTTATTTCCAAAACTAAAAACCCAATTGTTTAAAATTTACATATCATTTGTCACTCCCAAACTGTTTAGAAGAGTCCAACGACTCATATGTTAATATCCTCAAGCGGTTCTTACTGTAGGGAATGCCAAAAAATAAATACATACGCTCAAAAATATTATCCTATGCAGTGGGTTAAAAAAATATTGGTCGTTGACGATGACATCATAAACAAATCTACACTAACATTATTAAAAAGAAAACTTTGTTTGTTTGTTTGGTTGTAATGAATAGGCTCAAAAATTTCTGGACCGATTTTAAAAATTCTTTCACCATTCGGCTTCATTATTCACGAGTAACATAGGCTATATTTTATATGAAATATATTTGATAAATAAATTTTGAGGCGGTACAAAGATTGCCGGGTCAGCTAGTATACGTATATAACTATTTTTTTCATTAGCTTTAACTCCAATACTCATAACGACGTGATATCACAGCAACTCGTTCCATTTCGTTTCTTGTGAGTTGTAATAAATCTTCTAAGAAATATAAATAAAATGAAATAGCAACATTAGATGTGGGGGTAGATAAACTGATTGGACAGACTGCAATCCTATTACGTTCCGTTTCCTCTGAAGCGCAGGTTAATGTACTTATCCTCAGTGATTCCAGATTTACTTTCATCTCAAAAGCGGAACATTTTCAAGGAGGCTTCTTTCATTTGATGTACGATAGATATTGGATAAGTTCTTGTGGATTGAAATAATAATAATGTATATTGATTTTTTATTCTGGTGCTTCAATGATAGATAGAAATCGACCCAAAAATTAAAAAGCATTGTTATTTCCAAATTCTATCTTTTTCTGCCTGACAATCTTAATTAAAGCATTATTATAGGTTATTAGGCTTAACATAGAGAGTGCTACTTTTTACTTTTATGATGCAGATGTCTCTACATGTAGCCGATAAAAACATATACCATAGGCGCCAACATAAATGCAATTTCATGTTCTGAATTGGATTAACTTAATTTATGTCTTATCTTATGTATTCATAGTTACTCGTACACACACATTCTCCGGTTTATATGAGTTACTCATTTCTTTGGAAAAACACACTGAATCATTAAATGCAACAAGTACTGTAGTTGAACTTTTAGATCGCAAAACATACAAAATAGCCAAATAGCAGCAATCGCATTTGGAAAATGAACGCCAATATCGCATAAAAATTGTATTGTATTACTCACAACAGTAGCAGATGGACGGCCGACATTAGCTCTCTTCATATGGACCACAGTCCCGCGGTCGCGTCCCAGCCGGTACCCGGTATTTACCACCGAACGCTTTACATCAGAGGGAATCAGCTTTACTTTGAAATCATTGCCCTTCGTTTAAGTACATATAATCCCATTTGGGAATTTATTTTCAACCCCGTATACCTGTATGTAAAAATTTAAACCATTCAAACCTTGTAACGGCACACGAGAATATACAAAGAAATAACATTTTCAAAAGCTAGCCACGAGGGAATCATAAATTACGGGTACTTTTATATTTCATCCAAGATACTATATGTAAAATATAGAATAAAACTTTAAATTCATATAATATAACGATTTTATTTTAACCCCCGCATAATACAGCCATTTTAAAGGATAAACGTTAAATGAGGGCTAACCCTTAAACGGGTAAGAGCTTCTACATAGGGTTACTCACAGAACGTCGCTACCCTTGAATACTAAGTTAAGAAATCTGGAAGTCCTCATGTTTGGCCACCTATAAAATACCATTAGAACGAGTTGTAACTTTTGATTTTGTTAGGTTTCTCAGGTATGCAGGTTTCTTCACCATGTTTTCCTTCACCATTTAAATAAGAGATAATTAATTTCTAATATAAACTTTGAAAAATTAGAGATCTGAGATTTGAACCTCGAACCTCTCAATCAAGAAGCAAAGTTTCTTAACCACTAGGCTATCACTGCTTTTTGAACTTATAGAAATGCAAAATTAAAACCACTGTTCCCCGATCTTTTTGTATAATACATTGCTCTTTATTAATTAGTTGCAATGAATATTAAAAATATCACAAATTTCATGATAAGCTAGCTTAGCTTAATATAAACCGTGATAACAAAAACGGAGAAAAGATAATACAAAAAAGGCTTTAAAAATAATAGAAACTGTATATAAAAGACAAGCCCTACGTTTTCTTTTGAATCATTCCCTAGCTTTGACATGCAGCTCTTTAGAAAAGGTGCAAACAGAGATCTACAAAGCTGACAGTGTAGGCTTTTGTGGTGTTGCAAATGGGCATGACCAACGGTGACCACGTATGCCCCCTACCTGTTTAATAACATTGAAATAGCGAAAGAGTTTGAAGTCCACCTGATAGTTAGTGGTTACTGTGGCCCATGGATATCGATATATCCATGGGCCACATCGATATGATTATCGAATCACTGCTGAGTACTGAGATGGTCGCTTTATAAACAGTCAGGCTGACATTTACATCTTTCCACCGTTACGCGAAACTGTTTCAGAGTAGAAATTGGTGTGGCGGTGGTACCTTCCCGTAATGTACACACAAAAAAAGAATAACTTCTTTGGCATAATTAATAAATAAAGAGTGATTTTCGCAATCAGTTAATCTCGTAAAACTATTACAAAAACAAATATTACAAAAGATTTGTACATAATAAATATATAAGATTTGTAAATAAATAATTAACGATTACATCATTAACACTCCAGCGCATCCGTTCCCACTACACCACTACTTTTCCATCTCACTGCGAGTCTAAAGAAGTAAAACTTCAATAAATATTCTATTCAGAACACAATGAAGAATGAGCGTTGAGTAGAGGCTCTAAACAGACCTATCACATGTTAAACGAGGTTGACTGGGTAAGGCCGAATTACAAAGCCTTTGTTTGCACTCAACACAACACATCTGTAAATCAAGCTTACCCTGTTGTTTATATTTAAGTAACAATGAGAGTCGAACAGATGGCGCCACATATCATAATTAACGAAATTCCACATTGAGGAAATTGTATGAGGACTTCTAATAAAAGTTGTTTGACGACTCATGTAGCAGAGCGGTCACTATACCACTCCGTAACGCAGTGGAGTTGTGGGTTCGATCTTCGGCCAGAGAGACAGTTAAATGGTTTATATTTCTGTTCTGGGTATTCATGTATTCGTCCTTGTTTGTGACCAAGCCATGTGTTAAAATCCGTCAAACCGTTTAGACTGGAGGCGCGACAAACAAAACGACATATAGTCCGCGTAAAATTGCTGGTCCGCTCGGAATACAGAAATGAATCGTGTCGCCATAGCAAACTGTATGACTACACCTGCTCGCAACAACTTCAGACCGGACTAGCAGTTTGGCGCGGACTATACCTCCATACCTTCTAATAACATTACCCTCCGCAATCAGGTAAATAAAAGTAAAATAACATAAATCATCACACACTCGGTTAATTATTATTCACGGAGGAGACACGTAATTTTACTTTATCACGAAAAGCCTACCGCGGTAAACGGAGGCCTTCCGAGTTAATATGAGCTTTTCGTGCGACGTGCGGGGGAGGGCGCGACAGGCCACTTGGCGTAGGGATGGCGATTCTTTCCGAAAAAGATCGATTCTTGAATCGATTCGAATCGAAGTTTAATAAATCGAATGACAAAGAAATCGAGGCCCAAAGAATAGACTCCCTAAAAATCGATCTTCGATCTTTTCAGCTAAAAGGGCGAAGGTAGCGAAAATAAAGGTCATCAGAACCAAACAAGCACTTCAATATGTATCCGTCAGCAAAATGACTATAACACATTCCACCAACTTAGACAAGATCGAATTTCGATTTTCTAGGTTGAAAGATCGATTCACTGAATCAATCCATTACTGGAAATCGATTAAAATAATCGATTTTTTGGCCCAAAAGATCGATTCTTCGAAACGATCTCAGATCGCCATCCCTAAGTTGGCGTTATAAGCTCCACATAATGCTCATATGTTAGTCAGGCTCAGCTCTGCAAACGAACCGAAATGTATGCGTTTAATGAAACGAACGATTTTAAACACATTCGATTTTATGAGGCACAAAAAAATGTTCTCAAGGTTGGTGTGGATTGTATGTAATACTATTGTTATAAGATTAATAGAGTCAGATCGAAGAATAGAATCAAAAGAAGGTATTTAATAGAAAGTCAATAAATATTACCAATTTTTCTATATGATATCAAAATGCAAGATTTTAAAATACGAGTATAACGCGATTTCGTATTATACAAAATAATAAAATAAACCGAAGTTTATTTTGACAAATTGTACGCAACAGCACCGAATTTTGTTTTTTGTAATATAGGAGTAGTAGACGAGCATGCAGTCCACCTGATGGTAAGTGGCTACTGCCGCCGATCTACATCTGTAATCAAGCCCAGTTAGGGTTAGATATTCCTACCTGAGGTCGGTCACAGATACACCGCTACCCCTGAGGACTAAGCTGGAACGCCTCGGAAAAGTATGCCTCCCTTACCTCAACCTTCAAAACGGAACACAGCAGCGCTTAACACTGCTGTTATTAGGCAGAAATAGGTGTGGCGGTGGTACCGCCGGAGTCGAACCACAAAGGGTTCTACCACCTTCAAAATGCACATGCTCGTCTTCTTTCGATTATAGGGTTTATTAAATTTGCTGCGTAAAAATAACGATACTAGCTGAAATAAAGATAATAATTAATCTCCATACGTTAGACGCCACCACAGTGAAGCATACATTAAACATATCTCACTGTCTTAATGAATTTCCTCGGTTATGTAAGAGGTAGGGATTTCGTACATTACAGTAAATGTGGGCTGACATAATCTCGTAGACAGTAAATTGAATGATCCACAAATGATCCTTTAATCTAGACGTCTTATAGGATCAACCCTTAGTTCACGCACGGTCTACCTCACTCCTTGTACGACATTGTTCTAAGGGTTACAGATTTTACTTCTAGCTTCAGAATTTCTCCCTTCATTTCCAACACCAAATAGTCAAGAAGTGAATCACGAAATATTAAAATATTCAAAAAATGATACTCGTGTCTTAAATGTTTATCACCATGCCATTATTATCACGGACTTCATACACACACACGAGGCATTTTATACATTTTTAAAATATCATGCATAAAACTTCTTCAAGAGACTGTGCTCTATATTGAAATATGTAAAAATTCGCGTACAAATTGCAACGAGTTTATTCACGAGTGCGAGTGTCAAAAAAGTCCGTAAAAATTTATCTGCATAACGCAGGCCATGTAATATTAATTCATCCAGTTTTTATATGAAGGTACGTTTTAGTTTTTATAATTAACTACTTAATAACCAAACAACATTCAAATTCCAAGTCGCACCTCAGATTTCTCAAACTTATGTGCGTATTAGAAATTAATTACTTACTTAAACGGTGAAGAAAAACATCCCGAGGAAATCTACATACACGAGAGATCTTAAAAAAATATAGTTCTCTCAAGGTACGAGTATGTCTACCAATACGTACTTGGTCAGCGCGGTGGACTATGGCCTAATCCTTCTCATTCTGAGAGGAGACCCGTGCCCAGCAGTGGGACTGTAGTGCGTTGACGACAATGTTAAATTTGATTACAAACCGCAAAACTAAAACTAAACGTCAAGGAGCATAATCATTTAATTAACGAACAAACAGCAAACTAGCAGGCAAAACTATTTTGTCAATACCCGGACGAAACCTATGGGATCGCCTTGGGAATACCAAAGCGTGTACATCCCTTAAACCTCATAATATCAACTGCTCGTGTTTTGTGTGCCATTGTCCCCTCCATAACATACCTGTAATATTACGTGCTAATGTGTATTTTGTACGGTATCTTCATTACAGTATAAGGTTTTGCTAATCTTGGGTTCGACTTGAGCCCGAGAGCGTCATAAGGTTCTTGTTACTGGAGGGATTACGAATGAGGAGCAATTAATAAAGGCTCGCAGCGCTCATTTCTTTGTACCGTCGCCGTATTACTGAAGTTAGTAACATAAATTTATGTAGTAGAACCCTAGGTTGTTAAAAATACTTTTATATAATACCTTAGTTATCTTTCTTTTATATTAAAGTTAAAGAGAAAAACAATTGCCATATGATTTTAATTAAATTTAGTAGAAACAGAAGACCAGATTGTTTATCAATTTAAGACATCGAATTCTCTATACTCCTCTATAACAATCACATCTTGTATCCCTTGTATCACTGGATGTCAGTATCACCTGCTACTAAATATAAATAAAATCAGAACCCATTCTAAAGTGGATTACATATGCGTTGTGACACCTGATCTAGAAACACAGAGTGCGTCCAAACCAAATTCCGGCCTTCCAGGCGAACACACGCAGTATGTGTACACTATAGGAAACATTTTGAACGTGATTTCCTAACAGCGTGTGTTAACATAACTCCGTTACCTTTCCGCGTATTGGTTCGGTTTGGAAATTCACATAGTATTCTAATATCCTGTTTAAAAGATAGGAAAGTTTTATCCAGAGCTTTCTGAGATATTCCATTTTGAAAAGTTCTTTATATTTTATTTTTATTTTTTATTTTATCTAGGCCGCGATTTTTGTGTAATTTGCCCTTATACATGTAATATTTTTGGAGAGGATATTAGTATTACAGCACTGCTGTTTTCTGCTTGAATTCAAATTAAGGGGCTGCCAACATATAGAAATCGGTGTACACATACCAACGAAGAGTGATGTCTCCTTTATACAAATATCTCTAACCTTGCTGTCTGAAACAATAGACGTCGTAATGAATCTCAGCCCCGGACCCCCGCTATAATGTTATTCCGATTTAACAGGACCGCCGCGCCAGGTAGCCGACAGAATACCAAAGCCTATAACAATGCGATCTTGTGAGTTTACCTACTATCCCTTCAAACATACCTACATCCCTTATGTACGTTTTATTGTGTGAAATTATTATGCTCAGAATTAACGAACATCAAATCTATATACGCAACTAGCAGTGGAGCATAATATTATTAACTCACCTGGAAGGAATCCCTTTCAGATTAAATTAGATGTGCCAAAGAAGAGGCATAATAACACTACTGATTTTTGTTCTATTTTTTTTTTTAAGAAATGTCGTTATTTTAGAATATTTCTATGATAATATTCCGATGTCCGGGACTAGCAAGGGAATGACGTCAAGATATTAATTTGGTGTGAAATAGTATCGGGTTTAATACCTGACCAGTAAAAATGCCAAATACTTTAATTAGTATAAAATTGATAGTATTGCACCATATAGCATCATGACCCTCTCCAAAAAATGCAAAAGAACTTATTTTCTAAGCCGACGACACGTTGCCACTTCCTTTAAACTTGACCGTGACTGCTTTCCATTAGGTAGCCCGTCTGCCCTACCATCTCTTCAATTATGAAACAAAAAAGTATTTCCTGCACCCAAACATCCGGTCGAATCACTCCAATTCAAACAACGACCTAAGCCTATAAATATGAAAGCGGATAAAAAATCCAGCTGCAAGAATGAAAGGGAAAAGAAAACACGAACGAGTTATTGGCTTCCGATGAAATATTGATGAAGTAAGGCGCCCTAATGTAAATATGGATCCTTTTAGCCCCGGGCGGCAGTTACCGCGTTCATCACTCGAACGATTGGATGCTTGTGTTAAGAAAACTAGTTACTACGTTCGCGAGACTAATTTAAGTACTTTGTTTTATATTGTATAAAACTTTTATGATTTACTTATTGTTTTATAATAGTACGCGATGCGATTGCGTGGTTTCAATGTAAATTAATATATTTTTGCAAAATACATATTAACCTTTAAAAAACGAATTTCTATAAACTCTATTTTTGTAGTGATTTTTAGTTACAGTTCACCAACAATACATATGTGACCATATAGAGCACGTTCAACCTAGAGCCAAACACAGATACATTGCCACTTTTGATAAAGATGTCGTCTCATTTGTAAGTTAACCAGCATCCGCAACCTGCCACCAAAACGCAAAACTGCTATACGCTAGAAATTATTGTGATTGTGATACCTTTCTGTACCCTTAGTATGAGTTTTACGTTTATACAAAAAATACTGTTTTTGTATTTGTTTACGTATTTCCCATACATTTCCAATCAGTTCTGATACAGTCCGCTGGTAGCACTGATTTTAGTACTTTTTTTAAAATCGTAAAAACTCATACTAAGAGTACTGGTTGAACACTGGCTCTACCTTTCATTGGATACTCCATGTCAAATTACGCTGTACAGATAGCTTAAAACTTCACCTGTGTAATTACTAAAGAGCTTAACTGAACTTACCGACGTCATCTATGTAATAGGAGTTCAAGCTTACAAAAGCCCAAACTTAGGTTAGATACCTTAATATAGCTATTGCCTACACATTTTGATCGTTATAACAGTTTAATATCCGAAATTAATTAAAGGTATTATTATTAAAGGTAATAATCATCCCACACGTGTGCGAATGGATTATGAAATCTCAAAATTAACAGTTAAAACAGAGCTTATATAGCCCACGCATGTATTAGTTACTTCTGAAATGTAACTACAGTTGAAGAGTTGAAATTTAAACATGAAATAGTTGATACTTTTACCCTGAACTGTTTTGAAATCTAGATAACGAGTTTGCTCGTTCGAGCGTCACGTAAACTAATGGAACCATTTTTAATATTGTTTTTGTTTCAATAACTATAATTGTCTCAATAACAAAAATTGAGCTCCTATTTAAATACATTTATATTAAAGAGTTTGTTTTAGTAGCCATGCAGCAAATAGCCATACAAATAAATCAGAAAATAAAAAACAAATAATTGCCAAATATGTACTTCTTATATCACATATTGCAGCTACTACTATATCTATAAATATATAAAACTACTTATATACATTCGCGAATAAGCCGAATACCTCCAACCGAAACAAATACTCGTAGTTATAACTTTTAAGCAATAAAAACAAAAACCGTAAAATAAAACAATTCTCTCAGTTTTATTCACAACTTTATATCGAAGGGGAAAACTTAAAAAAAGTGAAAAGGGGAAAACTTCAATGAAATTGGCCGTCAAAGACATCGCTTGCTTCGAACACCATTGCGCAATTAAAAGGCGAAGCCGCACAATGCAAACGTTATGAAACATTCGACGGAAAACGAGGAAACACTATTGTTATTTGTTATTCTTAGCGACCCCAACCCTAATACACATAAACCCATAGAATGTATAATCTAATAGACGTGACATAAATCCATAGAAAGTATATATACTATAAAAGAAGTGTTTTAATTTTTTTGTATGAAAGTTTGTATGGCCAAATTTACATACGAAAGTAAGTATGCTAATGTTAATGCTAATGTCTATTTATGTATAAACATATAATCAGTGAATACGCAAATTTCTCTTTTTTGGACTGAAAAATATTCATGAAACGTCCATCCCAAATTTCTAATCGTACCATAATAGTGGATAATCTTATATATAAAATTCTCGTGTCACAATGTTAGTTACCGTAGTCCTCCGAAATGGATTTACCGATATTCACCAAATTTTATATGCATATTCAGTAGGTCTGAGAATCGGCTATTATCTATTTTTCATACCCCTAAGTGATAAAGGTTGTTCACCCTTAACATTTTTTTATTTACATCGCAACACAACGTTTGCCGGGTCAGCTAGTATAGTATAGTATTAACATGTTTTAATGCTAATAATTGTATACTGCTGATGCTGCAGCTGTAATACTAATAGTTGTATTTGTAAATACGTACATTCATCTCTTACGTGAAATTTCGTACGAACAACAGTTAAGGGTTAAATTTAGTACTAAAATCCAAACGCTCCGAACATATAGTAACTTTTTGAAATAATGAAAGTCATTTGATCGACGGCATCATTAGGCGGAGTATCAAAGCCACCGCAAGCTGTTTTACTGAACTTAATAGGGACATTTATCACTTTCCTCTTGAGAGAAAATCACGAAGACACTTTCTCAGCACTTATAAAATTTCAGGACTGAAACTTCCCACAAAGAATATTGCAAAGTCACTTCTATTTTTTTTTAATATAAATGCAAAGTTGAACTAATAAATCTTAAGAAAGTAGCAATCGAGAACGATTTCAGCTTATATTAATTGGTCACTACCATCTTGGAATTGCCGACCTTTAGTAAGAGAAAAAGTACTACTTAAAATCGTATTTATCGTAACATACGTTTCGCATCCAATATTAAGTTGCAATGCCTCATATGAGTATATGTTTGATTTATTAATACAACACATAAACCAAGACACAACTCCTCTCATCATATTTATAACGCAGTCAATATAAGTCAGTTCTATCACTTTCAAAGTTACTTTATTATTACGTACATGTGCACCTAACTGCTAGTCCGCTCTGAAGTTGTTGCGACCAGTTTAGTCATACAATTTGCTATGGCGACTCGATTCATTTCTATATTCAGAGCGGACTAGCAGTTTTACGCGGACTATAACATGAAACAGAAACCAATTTTGGCACCAAAAACCGTAAAAAGGAGATTGTACACATTATACCCACAATCATGGTAAGCGTAAGTCAATAAACCACGTTTTTCAATCCGCAGGCAACTCGAGCCAAAAACAAAACGAAACAGCAAAAACAAACTAGCAACTGTGACGGGCACCGCGCCGCTCCCGCGACCGCACAAAAACACCAGAAAAAGATACTTTACAGGCGCAGCACAAGTTTGTACAAAGCTTTATTAATAGCTAGAGAACGTGGGGTATGGTGCAAGTCACGAACGAGTCGTTGCTTTTTTATCTCTTTTTAAAAGAGACAATGGTGTAGCACATTAAGCATGTGTGGTCAGGATGTAGGAACGCTTGTAGTGCATGTGTGGTTTAAAATGTGGTTTGAAAGATACATTATTACTAGGTTTTAGTCAACCTGCTTTGTTACTTTCGATGTTTGTGAGTGAAAATAAAGTACACTAAAAAGCTTGCCTTTAAAACATTTTTAATATAGATTCCGTATTATTTTTGAAACAAAATAATAAAAAATACCTTTAATAGGTACTTATTTTGACAAATCGTAATAATTTAATGAATGTTTTAATCTGTAGAACTGGCTTGCAGAATACAACGATACATCTTTTTCAACTTTATAAAAAGTAAAAAAAATGATCATCCGCTTCCGCCTGTAACTAAGACTCAGTTTGAACACAAACCCTCCCGCTGTATAGAATTAAAACTTGGAGAGTGCTCCCGATGAAACTATTACCAAGCCGGCTTGTTTTGTTACAGCCGCCAACAATTTGCGGGACAAAGCCAATATACAAATTCGCCACAATATCACGTAAGTCTGACCAACCAATGTGGTTGTATAATTAATTAAAATGGTATATTGTTGATATATCATACTCCGTTTATACGTAATGTTGGGTAACAATTGTATAATGACTAAAAAAATCTAATTCGATATTTAACGTTGATTTTATTCGATTTTTTAATTGGGAAATTATATCATTATCATTCAACTATAGTAGTATAATTGAAGCGTAGTATTAACATTGGCCAGTCTACAAAAAAGACAAAGCCAAAAATAAACCAGCACAATGTATACGCGACGTAGCTACAGCTACGTAACGCTACGGAAGTGCTACGCGGGCATTAACATCGCTAGATAAGGCGTAGCACAATACGAGTGCTACGTGACGCGAACTAAAGACTGCGTTAAACAGAGAGCGTTCGAGTGTTTGATTTTATTGCGTAGGGAGCGACCCTAATGACTTGTGCACTTTTAAACATGAACCCCCGTTGCATAACAAAGAACCTTTGAGAGGTTTTTTACAAAACGATTGAATAATAGGTGCCTATGGACCAGACGGGTGCATTTTATGTTCCTTAATTGCAAAGCAAACTTTGGGAATGGGAAATCTCCCGCCAGGCTAAGTGTTAATGCCCGGGGAGCAGTTTCACATTACCAACATCACCAATTCGTTGCACTGTACTCGGTCCACTACAAGACGACTTATATGTGCTCTAGGCCTTAGTGTTCCTTTGTAACTATATTACCATGAAGTTAGTGTAAAGGGGTAAATTAATTATGAAGATAGCAAACTGCCGGTTACGCTCCATATCGTCATAATAGGACGAGTATGTCGGAGGCTTTTCCGGAGCGAGATGTGGAATCTGACGGAAATTAACATGTACATAGTGAGATATGCTTCTTATGAAAATTCATGCCATGATCAAGTTTATTAAATGTACAGCCCGCCACTTTAACAACGGTAACATATTTCAAAAACGAAACAAATCGTAATAAAGTTAAAGATTTTATTGTTAAAATATAAAACCATTGAATAGACGATTGGCTTGTATCCTATTCAATTTATGACGTCATAAACCGACATGTATTTCGTGGGCCCTCTATATTTCTACAAAGAAGAATAGGCAATCTGCCAGCCATTATAGAGATAAAGGCTTTAGAAAGAACCTACCCACAATATTGCAATCACGACGTAGTCTATAATCTATAGTGAAGCGGTAGACCTTGTATGCCAAAAACGACGATGTATGCCTAATATAACTAAATCTCATATACATAATACTGTAGTAAAGTAGTGAAAGATCCAACGTACGCTTAAAGTCTTTCGAACGGCTCCGTTTATATAAAATATGACTGTATTTTATATGAACGGAGCCTAATACATACGTTACTGAACGTGTAAACGAAAGCGTATGAGACGTCCTATAGATGTAATACCTTAATTATGTATGTACATATTGTACTGGTATACATATGAACACACATTTCTATTGTTTTTAAGAGATGACAGTGTAGTTAAGATTTACGTACGAAATTGCGTGATATTAGTAATAGAACGACATGTTGAATGAACGACAATCGCCGCTTTTTATTAAACTCAAAAAGTGTATCTGTCGTATAAATCCGTCCTTTACACAAAATCTAGGAGCGGATGCGCTACCAATTAGTTTGTCTCATTTATCATCATAAAGAGACGTGTATCGACGTGCTTACCGTCAGCGCGGCAGGAAAATGCAATCTGCGAGGCATTAGTGTGAAGGCATGTACGACGTTAAATTACGACTAGACTGCTATAGACGCCGGCTTAAAATTAATCCACGTACAACGCTTAGTGCGTTAAATTTAGATAGATGGATTATTTAGTTGTGAAGGCTTATACGTACTGTAAGTTAGTGTCGAGATTTTCTAGCAGACAAAAATACCTACTATGGCTACAAACGACGCAATGTTACGTCAATGTGAGAGGATATGAGTAATGGATATTTTTCTGTTATTATTCCACTTGTAAAATAAACTCTCGTAAAATATTGTAACGTTTTTTTTCTGTGGAATAGAAGTTAGATAACAATAATCATAAATCTTTATGCAAAGTGGAGTTGCAGAATAAATTTCTTTGCCAGGGGTTACAGAAACGAGAAATTATTAGTTTTTAAATATATGTAATTATAACATTTTAATAGAATCATTTTAAATACTGTTGTTTATTATTCACCCTTTTTATTTTCTGCTTTCCCAGTGTATGAAACAGACAGACCAGTGCTGAATCAATAAACATTAAAATTTTCTTTAGAATTTCCCTAATGCAATTAAACGGAACGAGGCAAAGAGATAGTAGGTTCCTCAGTCAACTTTACGTTTGTTTTCCGATATTAATTCTGTGTTTGTGTTTAAGGAGAAGTCCCGCGATTTTAATCCGCCCTCCAACTCATAATAAAGCCATCAATGCGAACCTCCGCCCTGCTAACCTGAGTTTCGGCATTACTTCACAAAGTTTAAAGCCCTGGAGGTATAAAGGGTCTTCACACTGATATTCTATCGGTTTTATGAATTAATATTCTTTGAATATTAGCTAGAGGATTAATATGGAAATGTCAAGTCATTTAATAGTAGACATTTGCAAAAATCTAATATAAATTTCAAGTGTTTTTGAAACAAAAATTACACAGCAATAAATATTTATCTACGAAATAGTATCAAACTGTCATCCATCCATGGAACGAGGAAATGATGGAGGAAAACTCTGAAGTATCTTATACTACTACTATACTCTACGAAAACAAAACTTTGAAAGAGTATGGCATGCTACGTGACTCGTAGACATCTACGAAGAATACCATCACGATAAACTTTTGAATATCGAAATAGTACTACAATAAATTTTGTCGGTACACTAAACATTTAGTTAAGAAACATTAAAGACATTAGGATAACAACATAATTAATATTAACTTTAAAAAATACCAAACATACATCTTCCTAGAAGGTCGGTTGAATATCTCGTGGTGAAAACGACGACTTACCTGGAAAGAAATACAAAATCATTATTAAAATTAACAAATATACACCCTTTTTAAGAACCAAGAGCTCTGCAGATTTGTAACAGGCATTATATAAACTATAAAGATTTAATAATTAAATTTCAAATTCACACAATTCTAAATTTAATACAACAAGATAACACAATTCACAGCAATCCAGCACTATTTAGTTAATCTAATATTTAGCTCCGGATTCCAATCAGAATTACCTAATTTTAATCAGTAGCCAATTATTTAATTAAATTATTTCAGTACAGTTTACAGTACACAGTTCAATCCAGGTTCATTAATCAACAACCACTAATCCATTCACTGGTTAGTTCTAAAATTCCAATGAAGGTGGAATCTGACTATACAAATTAATCATTGCAATCTGGTGCTGACAAAAACGTAACAGGGTAGGTACTTGTGATTTTGTTATTAAGCGATATGTTGGAATTGTTTTAGGTACAATAAACTTGGCAAACGTATGAACACTATTTCATATCTACACTATATCATATGCTACCTCCAGCAAACGAGCATGCACGCCATCTGATGGTAAGTGGCTACTGCCGTCCATGGACATCTGTAATCAACCCTAGATAGGATAAGATATTCCTACCTGAGGTCGGCCACAAATGCGCCGCTACCCCTGAGGACTAAGCTGGAACGCCTCGGAAAAGTATGTCTCCCTTACCCACACCCTTCAAAACGGAACACAGCAGCGCCTAACACTGCTGTTATTAGGCAGAAATAGGCGTGGCGGTGGTGCCGCCGGAGTCGAACCACAAACGGTTCTATCATCTTCACAGTTTAACCGAGTTAATAAATAGTGTGCTACTCAAGTACTATATCAGGTGATAACTACTAGTAATTCCAACGAAAGCAACGGCCCAATTAACGCGCTCAATTGTAAGTTACGATCAAAGCGGTACATTTGCATTGCGATTAGATTGCCTCGACGACCTACGGGGATTAAGACCGCCACTTGACTTAAACATCTTGTACGGTTCTCCGATATTCCAGACTTATCGACAAATACCTGAGTAAAGCCATACGAAACTACGATCTATTTCGTTATGGATTAACTGGTAACACTAGTTATAAATTATAGAGCCAATTTATCCAAATGTAAAATTGATGAATGAACGGACAATTTAGAATCAAAACAAATTAATCTCAAATAATCTTGTTAACCAATGTTTATGATGCTATGACTAATTAGTGTTATTGTGTTGTGACTAATTAGACAGTACAGATATTATCAACGGAATTTCATAATACTTTTTAGGAACAATAGGAAATCATTGTAATATAAAAAAGCTATACATATAAATACAAATGTTAAAGATGAAATATTCTTAACAATTTTGCTTCTCTTCCTAACAAGACAGCAAAAATTAAAAGTTAAAAAAAAAACTAAACATGCGATAATTGGATGAACATTGTGCAATCTAAAAGTTTCATAAACCGTTCGAAAGTTAGAACGGAAGGAGCATAATAAAAAATATGAAACATTCCCTTGTGTTTAGCGAAACGTAATTAATCTACTCCAATCCGCTTCGGAAGACAAGATGACATCTCGCGAACGTTGCCAAAACACTGGCCGACGCTGTATTTCACGGCCGGTGACGTTTAATAAAAAGAATGAGGGTTAGGGATGGCCATTCTGTCTGAAAACAAACGATTCTTGAATTGATTCGAATCGAAATATGATAGATCGATTCACAAAAAAGTCTGATCCCAGAGAATCGATTCTCGAAAAGTCGATCTTCCATCTATTCAGGAGCGGATCAAGCCAAAAAAATTAACGAGGTCGTCAGGCACAAACAATCACTGAAATATGTATCCGTCTTGTAAAAAATGTCTATAACATATTAGTTAATGTTCAATCAACTTCAAAAAAATTGATATTCGTTTTTCCACAGTGAAAGATCGATTCTCTGAATCGATCCATTGCTGGAGATCGATTAAAATAATCCATGTTTTTGGTCCAGAAGATCAATTCTTCGATTAATCGATCTCAGATCGCCATCCCTAACGAAGGTTCAATTTTAGGGAGGCAGGGTGCCGGGCGACAGGGCTCGTTTAGGGCGACATGCAGACGTGGTGTTCTCAGAATTACGATTTATGTTCACACCTCCATTAAACATGTAAGAGCCAACATTATATGTGCATGGCACGGAAAAAATCGTGCACGGAATAACTATTCTTTTACCAAAGACAATATCGGTAATATACGGCTTTTTATATAATATATAAGACATAAGAACACTTAAAATATAATCCTGGAACATTCAAGAAACATAGGATTCTATTTTACAAAGGGAAATTCCCCGAGTAACTGTTTGACTTGGTAACCACGTTACGTTCACCGCACGAGTCAATAAGGTCGTACGATAAGGTCAATTCCCATTCATAGTGGATCCTCTTAAGTGCTCGATATAGAACGAACTTCCTCATAACGTATACCCGAAATTTTGTGACATGAAGATCTTCAAACAATATATGGGTCTACTTAAAGGCATCGATGTAATACCGACACCGCCACACCTATTTCTGCTTTATAACAGCAGTGTTAAGCGCTGCTGTGTTCTGATTTGAAGGGTGTGGTCAGGGAGACATACTTTTTCGAGGCGTTCCAGCTTAGTCCTCAGGAGTAGAGGCGCATTTGTGACCGACCCCAGGTAGGAATATCTAATCCTATCTGGGGTTGATTACAGATGTCCATGGGCGGCAGTAGCCACTTACCATCAGGTGGACTGCATGCTCGTCTGCTACTCCTATATTATATATAAAAAAAAATATATCGCTTACTATTAAAAAAGTTTCGTACACGGATGTGTACAGTATAATTTTCACAAGATTCAGACACCGATTCCAAGCAAATTCTTTAAAGATGCCATACAATTTCATGCCAAATTTACTTTACAAAATGTTTAAGACGCCAGCAAAGCTTTATATTTTAGAACCTACGTAGGAGCTAAATTAAAATCCCCGCTCGGTGCACATTTTCGCTTGCATCTCCGGAAAATTTCATGGCTTACGTCAACTCCATTATACATAATCCTTAATAATGTTATTGGTGGCAGAAGCGGCGGAAGCTTCGTAGGGAAGAGAAAATATTTAAAATTCCCGTACCCTGTCAGTTACATTATACAAGTTTTAATAAGTTTTCCCGCCACTGCGTCATGGTATAACGTTAAGATATTTGATGTAACATTTTTTTTTTTATTATATTGAAGTAGCTACCGAGAATTTAATAAAACTTATAACCTTACAAAAGATAAAGATTAGTTTACAAGAGGTCGGCAACACTTGCTACCCTTAAGGAATAAGTTCGCAACACCTCGGAGAAGAACGTCTCCCTTACCACAACTGACCACCCTTCACAGTGGAATCAGCACACACATCAGCTCTTAACATTGCTCTTATTAGACAGAAACAGGAAGAATAGGATTGGAAAAATTTAATAAAGGAAAATCTACACCTTATTTAAAAAAGGCAACCTTGTTCCCAATTGACTCTGAAGACGATCAAAGGTAGTAATCAACAAATGCCAGTAATAAATTTAGGATTTTCGCTTAAATGTATTATTCATATATCACATAAGACTATGTGAAACTACTTAGAGCTTTTGAAATAAATATTGTATTAAACGTGTAAAATATGATAAGCATTTTATTTTTTGCTTACAAATAAAATGATACCTTCGATTTCTTTTTCGAGAGAGACTTCAAATACCCTGGATTTAACTAATAGGCTAACTTAAAAATCTATCCAGAAAACTTATTCAGAATTCAGTAAAACTTATTTTAAAGTAGCACTTTATAAGCCTCCACGTTGAACCTTTAGCGAATCGATGTCGGTGACTTCAATTCGTAAAACCTTTTAGCCGAGGTTTCAGATATAAAGGAGAGCCGTGACGGTGAAATATTGAAAACTGCCACAAAGAGACCGAACTATAAATATGCGTGTATTGAACCGCAAGATGAATCTATACCCGATACATTTTCACCTCCATCCGTATTCAAATTTCATGCAAATCATTCACTCATTTATTTAGAGGAACCGAAAAGATTCGAAAGTAAATTTGTGCCCGGATTCTTGCAAAAATATGTTCGAATTAAAAATCCTAAAAAACTCTCACAGACCTGTATTCTACATGGATAAAATGCTATACTGACAAAGCAATTCTAAAAATCGAAGTTTCAAACGAAATTGTAATCCGCCTGATGGTAATCGATCACTGTCGCTCATGGACATCTGTAAACAACTCTATATACTGAGGTTCTACCTGAAGCCCCCATCACAGGTATTTTGCAACTTCGGAGGACCAAGATGGGTGTCTCAAATATAAGTGAGTCGGAATCCAAATCCACAAATGATACACCGCAACGTAAGAACCTATTCACGCTAGAAACATTTGCCACCAAAAAGATATGTAAAACAACCCCAAATATTTGTAGATATTTTCGCTGGAAATATTTCTCGAATGTAATACAACCGAAGTCAATATTGTAATTCATTAAGTAATTTCCTCAATATCTATATAATTTGAAACAAAATACCAATTCCACAAACAGATTATTCGATTAAACGTTTTCGAGGGTACCAGGCGCTCATAAGGGCGGGCTAATATTGATCAAGCCGTGTTTACACCGTTCGAGTAGCAATTTTTCCAATCTACGTATACAGTGCGCTGATCCTCTCGACTTAATGGCTTGAGCACACACCGGCTACGGGACCGACGGATAAATATTGGTTTTCATACTCCCGCGGTGGAGGAGCGATGTGCACTTCGGGTACTATGCGCGTATGCTCGGTCACAGAGTGTTGTTGTAACGTCATCGATCTTCAAGTGTTCTCATGTAGCAAGATATATAAAAGAATGAAAATATAACCTCGTTAAGTTTTCCAGTCTGTTAAATATACAAAACGAATGCTTTTACAATCTTTCACTCGTTGAAATTATAGTACAGTATTGAAACCAAACTATAACACAAGAACAACCAAAAATAATTATAATAATCATAGAAAACTAAAGGATCTTTTTTACTGAGAAAACGAAAACTCGTTATTTACCAGATAATAAAATACTCTTGGTCTTCTATTTGTTTATAAAATTATGAGACAATCTGAAAGTTTTATTATAGTCTTTTTTTGGTACTGGACATTAAAACATGAGTAAGACGCTAACAAAACATTTACAAACAACGTCTTCACCCAAAGTAAACACATTTTACGTTTATTTACAGCCAAAATTATATAAAATAATGTAACCAAATCAAAGATATTAATCACAGTTTATAGTCAACGTTTTAATACGATATCCAGAAGGGATGGAAGAGTTTTGATTGAATTCAATTTACCAAACCCCAAATGAGACGTATCGGCTGAATTTCAATATAAATTATGTTTCAACTTCAGAGAATTAATGACTTCTGTACGCTTGAGGAACGATAAATTATACGGAAGGTTTTCAGTAAGGTTTATTTTAAAATTATGTTATTAATATTACTGGAAATTAATTACTGTTGTTTAAGTTAATATACATGACATCTGAAAGGTGGTATAACTAGTGTGATTAGACCCGCTCGGTACTGGTATCAACGTCATACATATTTCTAGCGTGAAGCAGTTCTTTTCCGTTGAAGTGTGTGGAATTGTGGATGCCGACTGATTTACATATGAGGCGATGCTCTTAGTCTTCACAAGTGGCGACTCATCTTTTATGGGCTTCAGGTCAAATTCCTCAGAACTCAGGTAACTCAGGAACCCTATGAAGTTATTTACAGATCTCGATGGGCAGCAGTGAATCCTTGCCATCAGGTAAACTCCAAGGTCGTTTACTACTTCATTCTTATAAAAAAAAATAGCAATTATCATATAGATATACAGATAATCAACAGCTTAAAATATAGCCTGTCACTCCCACACTAGAAGAATCCAACAACACCTTATATTTAAATCCGTCAAGCCGTTTGAGTTGTAGTACGTGCCAAATAATGAAGCATACATACAAAGATGCACATACATGCATATAAAAAATAAAAAATAAAAAAAATAAAAAAAAAACCTTTTATTCCATGCTCATTACATCTTTACAATTTACAGTTTTACAATTTTATGTATTAAATTAAATTAAATTATTAAATTTAAATTATTACATTTTTTTACTTATATTATTAATCAGCTTAACGTAATAATAGGAACTGCTAAATTATATTTACATAATTACATTATTATCATTTAGACAATTTATTTAATTGATTATTATTATTAAATTATACATTTTTTTTTTTATAATATTGACATTTTATTAATTTAATTATTGCATGGACCCCCCTCAGGTGAAGGCCTCCTCCAAAGCTTTCCATTTTTCCCGATTTTTAGCCATTTTAACCTAGTTCTGTACTGCGATCTTTTTAATGTCATCTTCCCATCGTGTATAAGGTCTACCTACGCGGCGCTTGCCTGAAGGACCATTCCATGTAGTCACCCACAGTGTCCACCTTTTATCTTCCAAACGTGCTACATGTCCGGCCCATCTCAGTTTTAACTTTTGTTCGTAACTTAACGCGTCTATAGCCTTTGTTACGTGTCTTATTTTTGAATGTCTTATTTTATGTATTTTCTTAATTTTTAGCATACTACGCTCCATACCTCTTTGGCACTTTGTTATTTTATTTTTAACATTTCTAGTAAATTTCCATGTTTGGCATGCGTAAGTTAAACAGGGGAGAATACATGAGTCCATAATTTTCTTTTTCAACGTTACTGGTATATTGCTTTTTAAAATTTCTTTATAACTCCAGAACTTGTTCCAAGTGATGTTTGATCTTCGCTCTACCTCTAGCTCATTGGTATTATTGTTGAATCCTACTTGTTTTCCGAGGTAGATGTATCGTTCCACATATTGTATTGGTTCGTTATTTATTGTGATGACTCTCTTCGCTCTATTTGTCATGACTTTTGTTTTTGCTAAGTTGATTTCCAGGCCTATTTGTCTGCTAGCTCTGTAGAGAGATTCTATCATGTATTGTAAGCTGTCACTACTCTCCGATAACAGTACGAGATCATCTGCGAACCTTAGATGACTTAGGTGCTTTCCTTTAAT
Organism: Epargyreus clarus; assembly: GCF_041222505.1. Lineage (NCBI taxonomy): Eukaryota > Metazoa > Arthropoda > Insecta > Lepidoptera > Hesperiidae > Epargyreus > Epargyreus clarus. The sequence continues at coordinate 12,739,451 of NW_027332235.1, forward strand.
GTTTAATCCGTACCCAGTCTAATTTGTTTATAACGAACTCCAATACGGTAATAAAAATTTTTGGCGAGATTGGGTCTCCCTGCCTCAAGCCTCTCTCTATATGAAAACATGCATATACTTAGGGCCAAAAACACATCATCCTCTGACATCGAGTAAAAAAGCACTAGCGGTAGGTATAACTTCACATACCAAAATTAATGCCGAGCTGCACAATTCCCACCACGTCGATCGCTTCACGTTTTAATATGCTATCGATTAACACTAATAAATTCATACGCGGAGCAAATTCAACTTTATTGCGTCCGTGACACCGTCAGAATTACCGATAGAGAATGCTAGGTCTACATTCGAGGCTCCGCAGTTTGTAGTTACGAACGGCAGTTAATTATGACTATTTATTAATTGCTTTAAGGGTTGACATTCCTGTTTGATATGGTGTGGAAAAAAATGTATAAAATTTGTATTTCATGTTGAACAAATTATAGAATTACGGAAGTTATAGAAAATGTAAATGAAGTAGTTACTACTATGAAGTAGAAGTGGAAAAAAATTATAAAGTTTGTATTTCATGTTGAACAAATTATAGAATTACGGAAGTTATAGAAAATGTAAATGAAGTAGTTACTACTATGAAGTAGAAGTGGAAAAAATTTATAAAGTTTGTATTTCATGTTGAACAAATTATAGAATTACGGAAGTTATAGAAAATGTAAATGAAGTAGTTACTACTATGAAGTAGAAGTGGAAAAAATTTATAAAGTTTGTATTTCATGTTGAACAAATTATAGAATTACGGAAGTTATAGAAAATGTAAATGAAGTAGTTACTACTACTTCATTTACATTTTCTATAACTAACGTCAGACGTCAGTTAACATGTGTTTACTACTATAAACACATGATAACTGACGTCTGCCACCCGTAAAAAAATTATGTAATAATGTCGTAAGAAAGAAGGCAAATATGTTATAATCTTTTAGAATTCATTTATTTATTACACTTTTATTAACATTGTATTTATTATCATTGTTATGAATTCATTAAAAAGTCACGCTTCGAACTCAAAGAACTTCTTACTGACAAAAAGTACCTAATTAACTTTCTTACAAAATGTACTTGTTATGTAAATATTATACCATAATTAATGATTATTCCCGCAACATAAAGCGGCAGTAAAACATATCATTTAATGAAATCACTTTAAAACTTTTACCTAATTATTTATAAACACTTCTTACGTTGACAGTTACATTACAAACGTCCTGACTTTACTTTATTTATAACTCGACAACAGCCGACCCCGAAAAAACAATATAAGTAAATCATGATAGTTACCGTGGTAGCCCTACAGGGCCGGCGGGTGTAATCGCGAGAACAATACGGTGGCACGCGACCGGCTTTCATTTAATTAAATACCTTTTATGCCCTCAACACACCGCGGTCCGCGCCCTGCCGATACGCTTGACGGAATAAAAATAATGCCTATTAATTAAATTTATTTATGTAAGGAATTTGTCTGTTTATTTATACACAATATATGGCTTATTCTTATATATGATGCCGTGTGCCGTGTGCTATCATACCAATTTTGTGAATGGTTTATTATTACTAATATTATAATCTTATCTGGAGTTGATTGCAGATGTCCATGGGCGGCAGGAGCTATGGTCAGTATTTCTGAGAATCGGCTACTATGTATTTTTCATACCCCTTAAGATAAGGGTTGTTCACCCTAAACATTTTTTTTTATATGGCAACACAACGTTTGCCGGGTCAGCTAGTATATATATAAATGTGTAAGTTTGCGAGGACGGGTGGATAGATGTTTGTTACCCTTTCACATAAAAATGGCTGAACGGATTTACCCGATATTTTTGGACACAGATAGTTTGAGACCTGGATTGACACAGAATAATCTTAACCATGGTAAACAAGGTACACGGGCCACTGGAAATAGGTAGTGTAGATAGTAATTAAAAAACGGAATGTACAATATTTAAGTTAAAAGATGTTAATGAAAAATGCATTGCCTCAGTGTTTATGTAAATATGAATAAATATAATGCCGATAACTTTGAAATTCATCCCGTAGAGTAAAGTAGACTCAAATATATGAAATCGTGATCCACAGATGCGAATCACTCAGCGTGATTATTCTTCAAGCCCTTTCATTTAGATGAAAACATTGACTTAATGGTATGAGTGTATTTTAAGCAAACATCTGTAAACAAAAGTATATTGTACAGGCAACGAAATTTTACAAAAAAAAATGTAAGTAAAGACTCAAACACGATTTACATTCAAATTCGTAACAACTTTGGAGTGGGAGTTTGTAAACAATTTGAACAAACGTAACAATGGGGGGAGGATGTTGTGAAAAAAGTGTAACATAAAGGCAAGCTTAGAAATATTAGAAGAGGGTAATTTTATCTGTTAATGTATTTAAGCAAATATAAACAAAAGTACTTTTTACAGTCATAGATTAGTAAAGATTACTGACTTCTAACACGAAAATGTAACCAGTTTTGACAACTGAAATTGTCCCTGTCATCTATTTTCGTGTTTGAAAAATATTTAAAAAATGTAGTTTTTGGAGCATTTACTAATGAAACGGATATTTCTCCGCTCTTTTTCGTCAATTTCGTGTTTTTGCACCACGTACCTGCACATATCGTCATTGTTCCGCGTAAATTACACCATTACAGTCGGAGACGTAATGGGAAATCAGTCAGCCATTAACGTATGTTTCAGTCATTTAATGGCTTCATTCAATTACAAGGCGGTGAGATATCTATACTTGTCTATGTTTACAGGCAACAAATTTAAAAAACAAAGAAAAAGGCGCAAATAAATGCTTAAACACGATTTACATTCAAATTCGTAGCAAAAGTTGCTACAAATTTGAATTTACGAAGGAGTGGAAGTTCGTAAACAATTTGACAGACGTAACAATGGGGGGAGGGAGTTGTGTAAAAATATAACAACGTTGTGAAAAAAGTGTAACATAAAGTCAAGCAGAGAAGTGTCAGAGGAAGGTAATTTAATTATCTGGAAGACCGCGATAAATTACAGGAGGCCGTTGCAGGAATATGGTTCATGTCATTGTAAGCCTGCCGCGGTGAGAGACAGCTACCTTGGGAGAATTAAAATTGACTTTGATAATCCTATTATATTTCGGCACTGATGATCTTTTTGTGAGACATTTTTATACACAAGTAGCAAACGATTATTCAATCCACCTGATGGTAAGTTGTAACTGCCGCCCATAGATAAGTATAGACATCTCACTGCCTTGTAATTGAACGAATCCATTAAATAGCATAAATGACAATGTGTCAGCCACTTAAGCTGTCTATGCCGAACAATGCCGATATGTGCAGTTAAGTGGTGCAAAAACACGAATTCGAAGAAAATGTGCGGAGAACTATCGTTTCATTCGTAAATTCTCTAAAAACGGTTTTTTTTTAATATTTTTCAAACACGAAAATAGATGACAGTGACAATTTCAATTGTCAAAACTGGTTACATTTTCTTGTTAGTAGTTACTCACTCCTAACAAGAAAATCTTTACTAATATATGCTGCCGCCCATGAACATTTATAATCGACCCTACTCGAGATCGGCCAGAGATTCCTGAGGAATAATTTGGAACGTCCCGTATACATCACTCTCCTTTACCACACCCCTCAAACCAAAAACATTAAAACTTATCACTGTTATTATGAGACAGATATTGCCTCCGACGACAAACGACAATCGATTATCTTTAATACTAAATACAAATATTAACCAAATAGCATTCTTGACAACTCTGCAAAAAAAAAAACAAACATATATAAGTACCTATAACCCTATAATATAGACCAGAGTTACCCACGTGTGTCTCGCAGTGTGCATTTTGTGAGCAATCCAATGTTTGCCTAGATAAATGGTCGACAGCACGCGAGGCGGAATATAGCATGTAGATTGACCACTTTAGAATAATGTCTATATTATGGACATGATTCGAAGCAATCGCAAAGGTAGTTGCGTGTAATTTTCTTTCTAATGAGTATGATTATATATAAAAATACTTATACATTAGAACATTTATAGCTACGTGCATGAATTTTATAAGTAAACCGATATTTTCTTTGGTAATTTCCATCAGCATAACGCCACAGGAGCGAGATCAGGTAATAAGGCGCCTTACATCCATAACGAAACACCTTGTGAAGTGGTGGTAGTTGTATTGACATTCAAAAAGTGCTCTGTAAAGAACCTATTTTAAATAAAAAAATGATTTGATTTGATTACACACTGATGTTTTATTATACATAGATATGAAAATATTTGCACAAAGTGTACCTACGACACAGTAAATTTATGACGTAGGTTACATAAAAAAATTGCAGCACAATTTATCATTGCACCGAAAACTAACAGAAAAGGCCTCTAAATAATCCTGTCAATTCAACTGTAAAAAACGCACTCTCGTCCATCACACATTCAAAAACTGACGGCCGGTGGAAAAAATGTTCACATAAAAAACGAGACCAAAATGGCCGCGACACGGCAGGCCGTTACTTTCGTGACATTCAGGGGTATAGCGGAAACCGTTGAAGCATCTGCGTTTATATTGTAACGAAATTGAAATAAAAAAACACACGTCACAATTTGAAATATTGTTACATTGTTGCCTTTTGAAGTAGTTTTGCACTTTGGAACGCTATGGCTTAATTTGAAACGCTGTAATAATGTCATACACTCATTGACACACATGGTTAGATTAAGACGTGTTTACTCAAGGAAAACCTGACTAACACTAACTTAAGATTACAGTAAACGTTACCTACATATATTTAGGAGACTTCGCCCTACACTTCATTATGTGTCATGTTCAAAAACTTTCATATAAGGAAATAAACAAAATTTTTGGAAGCAACACGATAGGTCGTTTGTCATCCGTGTCATTTCAGTAGGAAAGTGACAGGTAAATGGGAGACCAAACCGGTTACAATATTATTATTTGGAAATGTAAATGAAAAAAATAGTACATTACAATACGAGGACGAAAAATTTTTTTCTGACAAGTGTGAGTTTGCAGGCCGAGCCGCAGGCGAGGACTGCAATCACACGAGTCAGAAAAACATTTTTCGTCCGCGTGTTGTATAAAATTTTATATTACGGGGTCGGAAATGGGGGTTTTGCGCACGCGAAGCGTGCGTAAAACGTCCATTTACGCACGCCGTGATATAAAGTATATTTCTTACACATATTTTAGCGGTACATGAATGGAACGCAAACGTCTGAAAAATATCAATTTTCATATTTATAATACTGTTTATTCGTGACAAAAATTACCGAGTTGCACTCCGGCAGTGCCGGCAGAAGTGAAAACTTTCGAAACCAAACCTGAATAATAAAATAAAATAAATAAAAAAAGAATGCGACACCAATGACATATTTTTTCTATGCTGACATCGGACGTCATCTTGACTTTTGCAGTTTGCTTTGCCATCTTACGAATTTTCGATCAGGCCACGTGTTTAACATTTTTACCCATCATAAAATGTACACAACGCCGCTAAAGAAGTTTTCACATCAAAAATAACAATGTAATATATGCTACTTTAACATAACAGTAATAAACACCGAGACACGGTACGATCATGAATGTATGCAAATAAATCTAAATAAATAAGAAAAATCCCGCCTTCACATCATCCTCTGGAGCATCAGTGTATCCCGTGACAAACGAGCCTCGTTTATTACAGACAGACGACGTAAAAGTAAATGCCGTGCATTTATTTAGTCCATTCGCCGGTAGAAATGGTGTACGGAAATTAAAAGCACCGGGATGAACCGGGCGCGCTCAATTGAACCTATTCAGAGATCCCAGCATTATCATATATTCCAGGAAGAACTCGTTTACAGATTATGCTTTCGGAAATGGTGTTCATATTTTGAATCAGAATGAACTGAATGAATGAAAGCTGTGATGTTTCATTTACTCGGTCAATTGTAAAGCCCGGAACATATTGATTAAAGTACTCTTTTAATATTTACGTCCATAAAATATAATCTCGTTATTGCACCTAGTCATTAGCAGACTTACTTTGATGACCTCTGACTATCACATGCTTAAAATATTATAATGCTAATAATAAGTTAAATAAATCTATCAACAATTAAATAGCGTGAAAATCACGCAAATGTTTTATTAACATGCTTAATTACTCTAATGACTTTCATAATAACAAAAAATCATTATTGTCTCATTTCACAACTAAGATTTAAATTGAATGGGAACATAGCTAACATCCTTAAAAGTACATAAAATACCTGAAATGAAAAAACAAAAAATAAATAAAGTATCAGAGCAAAGCAATCAATTTCCCAGCTCAATTTATTAACCATTACGTAAAAAGCCCAATAAATGCACGAGAATGCAACGCGAGCCCTTGATTTCATCCATTCATGAAATTTTAAAAGCCGGCACAATCCAATATTTCAAGACTCCCCGCAGATGAAAGTTATTCATCCACATTTGAATATTCAAAGGATATTTCTGTGGAGGATGAATGGGCGGCGAGTTCGCTCTCGGAGCAAATAGCTTTTTAAGCAGAAGCCAAATGGTTATTCTGAATCTGTAGATGGGATCAAACGTTTTTTAAGATAGATGAATGGTGAACAAAGTTGGTGTTACTTTGAAGTTTTATATAATAAATGGTATTGTTTGTATTTTTTTAATTGTATTGTTATTATTTGTTTATTAAAATAGAGAATTAACTCGAACTAATAGACGGCACTAACTGCCGCACTAAAAAAAATGGTTGGGTACATTATGTGTGTAAAAGCCAGATCTTGTATTTAATTTCAAAGCTGTGGTAGTGTTCTGTCAAATAAAGAATTACAATTTTAAAAGTTTTATTTATTTCTTCACAATGTTCACATTTTATAAAAGTTACTGGAGGCCACCTGTTAAGCAATGTTATAAGAATTTGACTTTGAAAGCTACGAAGTTTTGTTAAGAAAGCAATCATACCAATTTCTCTTTGATTAATAATTACTTATTGTTCAGTCACAATGATCTAATAATAAAATAATCGTGTCTAGCTGTATACAAAATATCGTTATCGTCTAACAAAAAATGACCTTGTTGACTATTGAGCCCGCGCTCCCTCTGTATAATACAAGACGTAATGAAAATTTTAAAATTCTTTTCATAAGATTCCTCCGTTTACATAATGTAAAGTGCACAACCTTCTGCAGTAAAAAGATAATACGCTCCGATTTTTTATTGTTTAAATCAAATTTGTACATGTCATTTTGTTACGATATGAAATGATATAGAAGTGAAAACATCTAATTACTCATTAAATAGTGGTCGTCGTTTTGTGTCACATAATTCCGTCAGATTAAAATCGCTAATAATTATAATTTAACAACAATTGAACTTCCATCGGGTAGAGCATGTGTGTACGAGTTAGTAGTGCAGAATTTATTTTTTTAATTAGGTAGTTCCAACAATCCGTAGAAGTGTGATAAAAGATCTATGGCTCGTAGTATTCAATTATGCATTCTACCCCGTGACATGTCAGAATTAATAAAATAATAACAAATGCGTCATCAAGGCGCCATAAATGAGCGATAAATCCCTTTAAACAAAGCAGACAAATTTCCCAAACGACCTTTAATTATAAGTCTTAAGAAAATGTTTCTAAACAAATTATAGTAAGGAGAACTGAACAAAAACACAATAATTTCGCCAGACAGATAAAATTCTAAGTACCAGCAGTAGATCCGCCCACGGCAATTTATACTACCGGCTTTGAGCGACTCTCGTTAACTTTTTTTAGTTTTGCAATTAACCGCTTAATTAGATCGTTTAGCGCTGAAACAATACAGAGATGGGATTTACGACAGTTGAGACTGTTTTAGCGCCGAATTAGAATATACATTTAAAAGTAAACCCGAAAACAACAAATATAGCTACCCTAAAATTGTAGATCTGATGCTCTCATTACTTTGTTTTAATCTCTGGAAGTAGTAGTAAAAAATAAACTAGAGAGATTAAAAATAAGCTTTTTATATTTTTTATCTATTTATATACCAAACAGTTCGATACTCAATTTAATGAGCAAGGTGACCCACGCAAGGTGACACGTGACAATTATTTCTAAATATTAAAAGTATCTTTGATATTGAAGTATCAATCTGATTTTCCTTAAGCCCTTCGCCTAGTCCGAAGACGTGTCCGAAGAAGTGTGGCCTTCTCTTAGAAACAGCTATATTGGTAACCCACAGGATCACATTGGAACACATAACCCCACACTTATTGGTGTATGAAAGGTATTAACCTTTTAGACGACCCGCGTGGCGGAGCGGTCACCATACCGGTCTGACGCGCAGAGGGTCCCGGGTTCGATCCCCGGCCAGAAAGATTTGTAAATGATGAATTTAGATTTCTGATTCTGGGTCTGGGTGTTTGTGTATTTGTATCTGTGAGTGTCCATGGCACCCACGACACAGGGAATCCTAGTGTGGGGCTGTGAGTGTAGAATGCATTAGAGTCCAGACTATTACAAGAGCTATTGAGTTATACATGACTTTATGGGCAGTAACATAAGTTGCTTTCTACCGTCCACAGGAATCCCATCCAAGTCGTAAGTGAGTTAGCTAAGAATTGGGAACAGATAACGAAGTCTAGCTTGTTAGATCCGCACCGACCGCACAGTACTAATGGAATCCATGACACAATGCTATCATGATAGGGGATCAGTCTAGTATTACGTGCACCAAAAGGATGAAGGGTGGGAATTTTAGATTCTTATTTTTGAGTCATAATGATCGGCGAGCTCTGGATAATAGTAAAGTCACCATGTATTTTTTTAATTTCTGATTTTTCAAGAATTTAATGTTCTTTCCAGATCAGGGGTGCATAAAAATATTGGCCTAAATTTTGTGTAGGTTTGGATTTAGAATCAGTAATCTATTCATGCGTTATCAGGCAAGTCAAATGTGTATTCAAAATTACAGCTTAATCGATGGGAGTTAACGCTCTTAAAATTTAGAAGCCAGATTACACACTCTCATACATACGAACCAACAAAACAATTTAAATAAAAAACTTGCAAATATATTTTATGTGCACTAAACGTTCCCACAACTCCACAAAACGGCAACAGCGCGGAGGATACACTTGAGCTTTAGCAAAAAAATATACACGGAATCCCAGACGGAAATTACATTACTCGAGTATTATTCACGAGACAAACTTGTAAAACGAAATATACAACCCGTCCGCAATTATAATCGGATTTAGGCAAGTACTGAGTCTCCAACTAAATCGGACAGTCGCCTGGGAAATTAGAGCTTCGAGAGAAAATTTACTCGTTCAAGAAAATCTGTAATATGAATTATGTTATTGGGTGTGAACTGTGAAGGAAACAATAAACGATACAACTATGCCATAGTCATAACACTATGTGAACATGTATAGGCGTTATTGTCTTTATCATCGAGGCTTATACTTTCTTTCCCCTTAACAGACTCTTCAACTAGAAGACGCTTAGCACTGATATTATAAAGCAGAAATAAGTGTGGCGGTGGTGCGCCTAGAGTCGAACCTCGAAAAAGTCTTTAAAATTAAAAATTGCATACAACCACCATTATTTCAAAACGGATGCTCAAAATAATCCGCAGGTTGCCTTAGATACGAGTATAATAAGACTCGTTTACCAAAATAGTAGGTAGTTAGGTACTCCGAATATACTGTGCCACACACCGCTCTATTATAAAACATTTAATACTTCCCTCGTCAGTTTCCATCACCGTATTTCGTGAAGTACCTCGGGTTCTCGCTGGGGAAATTAGAGCTACACGGCTCCACTATGGAGTAAGCAGCTTACCTCGTTTAAGGCCATTATATGTATTTACTCTATGAAAAGAACAACAATAAAAGGTAAGGGTATGTTTATGACGAAAGAATTTTATACGATATTTTATATTTTGACATATTTTTGGTGGAACTTTTTCAGGCGACTTCAACAATTCTTTACAATTGTAAGGGTATATTGTACATTTTAAATTATTTTATGTTAATAAAAGTTAATTTTATTGCTGGTGTGTAGCGGGACTACATATGTATATATTGTTTAAGTATAAATAGTTTAAGTATAAAGAATTATGTTGTTAAGAGAATAAGATGAGATAGAATGGATTATCAGAGAAAATAAAGAATGGAACTGTTATTGGATCTTTTATTATATAAAATAGTCAGAAATAATCAGCTTACACAATATGATGTCAAACTATACATAAAGTAACTCAAATCTCATTTAGACTTACAACATCTGCAAACAGATAGGCATACAGTAATTAAATGCTCTCATATTTATATATCGGCCATATCTTATAAATTCTGAAGTTATCAAACTCTTCAATAGTATGTTTATTTTATTCTGTTAAAAAGGTTTACTTATACCTCCACTTGTGGATTTCAAAACGATATAATTTTCTTTTAAAATTGCTAATTTATTTCAACAACGCAAACAAATCCAATGAAAAACGCTTACAAAAAACTGCAAATACAAAATCATTGCCAATTTCGGAAATATGTGAACAATAACAGAATATAATAACACCTTTAAATAAAAAACCGCATAGCAACCAAAATTGGGATATCCTGCTACATGGCAGCACAAATACGAATTTCATGCCAACACTAGCGCAGACATAATACAAACATTTGTCTGGTAAATATTTGCTTGCGCAGCCGGCAAACAGCACACACAGATATATGTGTTATTTTTAAGGTTCCGTACCCAAAGGATAAAGACGGAACCTTATAACTAAGCCGTCTGTCTGTCTGGCAGTCTGCCTGTCTAGCCGTCTGTCTGTCCCTCTGTCTGTCACAGGGCTCTATCTCTGGAACCGCAATAGACAGAAGATTGATGTTTCACAGAATATGTATAATGGTAGCCGCTTAAACTTTTTAACTGTTTTTTTATTTTATACTAAAAATAAAAAACAGTTAAATATTTTTCGAAATTTTTCGCTTTATCTATAATAATATAATATATAATAGGTAGAAAGCTTAAATTTTCACAATGCATCTAATTCAAAGGCGCCTATAATACAAATACTAAAAATAAAAAAATGAAAATGTTGATCGTACGGAACCCTCCGATTGCGAGTTCAACTTGCACTGGGCCATTTTTTATACATATTTGAAGTAGCCAACGTAAACACAGGTATGCAGTATGTTGCAGTTACTGTAATCCACGTATCTAACCTAACTGGATACGTTCTCCGAGTTTGTCTGAGAGCGGACACCGATGCTAAGTATATGGTTTCCCATACATATACAGAATTATCGTACCAGACACGTAACAGTTAAAAAATAATAGAATACTTCGTGGGTCAATTAAAGATGTAGCATAGTTATCCTAGGATACCAGAAACATAAGCGGCTTTTTTACAGTTAAATTGAAAGTAAAACAACCCGGTGGATGCAAAGTGTGAAGATTAACTAGTTTACAACCGCTTCTTTATGGAGCGTCCGCGAGCCGGCAGCAGTAATTACATCGTTACCGCAGTCGATAAAAATACTTTATACGGACAAATAACTGAACATTTATACACTTTTTTAAAATTGTAGAAGTGTACGGTTGGTAGGCGCTTACTGCCCGTCCCTGTAGGTCCCGGAGTAGAACAGGACTACGGTATCTCCTGCCTGTCGTAAGAGGCGACTAAAAGGGGGACTTTCAGGGTTGCGGGCGGCAAGAGTGGGAGCTCGAACCGCCCGGCCAGCGACCCCGGGAAGGACGGCTGTATGTGTGGTCGTCCGTACCGTCGTACACACCAGTTGATGTGGCGAGCGTGATGCTCACCTGGTTGGAGCCCGACGGCGCAACGCGCTAAGAGGACTCCGGATGCGTTCCTTTGGAGATCACGGAGTCCCCTACGCAGCGCCGAGGACGGCCACCGGGGGGTTTTAGTGCGGTAAGAATCCCACATAACCTCGTGTCGCTCCCACGACATTGGGTACCTTTTGAAGGTTTCCCCCTTGTAAACAAAAAAAAACAAAGGTGGTTATTGCCGCCCGTGGATATACATAACCGACGCTATATAGAACAGGAGTACTTCAAGCTGATCGCAGATAAATTACTGCTTCTGAGAATTGAGCCATGAGGTGATGACCTCATAAGTAAGTCAGCCATCATCCACACTCTTGTCTATTCCACCACGCAGAAATTGGTGTACCAAAACCAATACAGAAATAGTTTTTATTTGTCTTTAATAATTCTGTTTTGTATTATTGGATATTCTATTGCAAATATATATTTTCAAACATCTGTATCAAAATTTGTCCTTGCAAGCAAAATCAACCATTAAATATAATAATATTCAAAAACTGGTTTTCTCACGCTAAATACATCATAAAACATCACAAACAATCTAATTGAGAACCTCCTACTCTCTGACATAAAAAATAGCACTTTTTACAAACTAGAGATTAGACGCGTATCTCGACTTTTGTTTTCAATTGTTCTTATTTAACTCGATTTATAACATGATTCATTACAGCGGCCTTCAAAGATTCTTAACATTTCGAAAGGTCAGGGCACATTTTGTAACGCGTACTTTTCCAAACAAATTTTACGACAAATTTCGTTGCCGAAAGCCGATGAAATGGGCTTATTAAAACTTTGTGTCGCTTATTAAGAGTTAGCTACATTTCTTCTTTTAAATTATTTCTTTATACCGTCGTTGCCAGGGAAAATAGAACCGTAATTACATTTCGTGTTATACTTTAATCGATGTAATAATTGTAAAGTTAGTAGTGAACTAACTACTAACTACCAATGAAACTAGTTATAGTTATACAGAATTATCGAGATAATTTTGACTCTTTGATACAAAAATAAAATCTGACTTTCAAACCTTGCGCAAAGCTGCATTGCAGATTTTTATGGCGTTATCATTTATTCTACACCGTAGTTGTCATGACACTTTGAAACTGTGGAAATAATTATTATAACAAAATAAATTGTTTCACAAAAATACTTAGAGCTAGACCGATAACGTAGTATTTAAGAAAACAATAAAAATGACAATTTATCTCAAAATGATCAAATTACAGTAACATCGTCGCGTACTCTCGTGTTCAATCGGGTTCCTTCTCTGGACCATATCCGATCCCTTAAGAGCGGCGTTTTATGAAAGGGTTTTATTGGTAGACCATCGGTGTTATCGTAACACGATATCTATGTCCTGTAGTTCATTTTACTGCCGTTCTACACGATAGTATACAACACACATAGATATAGATAGAAACATTTACAACTTGATATGGCTCTATATAACGTAGAAATACTCAAATGTTTTATGTTGTTCAAACTATATATCTATGGCGATTTTGTAACTTTCTAACATTTTTTTAGTGAGTATGGGTATAAATAGGTGACTGTGTATACGTAGGATATACATAACTAGGCAGTAAATAAACTAAGATGAAGCGCAACTGACTTCTTATTATTCAACCGGAGGTGATTTGAACTGCCGAAGAAAAGAATTACTGCAAAGCTTTCTTGCAAATCCTATTTTCTTACAAGAACCGTTCCATATGTGATCAAAACTATAGGTATAGCACTTGTATCCTATTTAGATTTGGCATTAAGTGTCAGTTGAATCAATAAATATCATATTAACAATATGCTCATTGCTTATGTAGTACATAGATCCCAAAAATCAACAATTATTTTTAAACGTAAAGCTACTTGCTAAAACTATTAAACACACGCCCTGCCGTTTAAAATACAGAACATGTTAAAAGTATTCTTCAAACGTGCGTCACGTTCCCCGTCCTACGCGCGTACACAATTTAACTCATATCTTTATACATTTAAAATATGCCTACCCCGAGGCGTTATGTAGGCACCGCACTTTTTGCGTTCACCCGATTGCCCTATTTCTGATTCGGACCGCGTCGAGCGTTAACATTTTAAACGCGGTTGCCACCACTGGGACTTTATGGAAGTTTATGTTTTGAGCTCTATGACGGGGAATGGTGGCGAATTTAGTACACATATTCACAAAATAAGACGAGCATTTGCTAGTTATTAAAAGCTAAAAAATGAATTAGTAGTCGTATTATTATAAGCGAAGCGTCCGAAGTTGAAATCACTGGCAGGCAGTGGACAACGGATTGATGACAACCACGTATTCATCTCTGTTATGTTTTTAACGTGTTTTGAATAACGTACAATAGACAGATTAAGAAGTAACATACTTGTGACAGGATTTCAATGCTTAATTGGATTGGTAATAATAGTTCGGAATAAAACTAAATATAATTAAATAACCACTTTAAGCCCACTCGACCACTCAAACTGCATATAATTCCCAGAAGAATTCCCATTAACAACAAAGTTGTATCCAAACCCCGATATCTCCGTACAACGACATCGTAAACAAACTTAACAAATACTGTGTACTCATATGTGGTAGAATGTTAACAGCAGCCATTTAGTTACAACGCTCGACCGCACTTTACAATGTATTCAACCACTTAGTTGAGTGTTGTTTTACGCGTGAACCGTTCACAAATTTACATCGTAATCATTAACGTAAGAGCAAGCATGTGGGGAATTAGCTTATGAAGTGTAGTCACTTGACAGAATGCTTCAGCGGTAATTAATTTGCAGATCCACGTGGTAGAGCGTTCGCCTTACGTCTGATATTTTGAAGTTTTGTGATTCAAGCCCAATTCAAGTGTACAATTCAAGTGTACATGTAGTATACCAAAAACATGTAGTGTAGTTTCACCAATAACCACTCGTGGTTCGTTTCCGAAAGCACCATCGCCACACCTATTTCTGCTTTATAACAGTATATGTGTTTAGGTTTAAATGGTGTGGTACGGGAGACTGACTAATACAAGGGCATACAACTTAGTCTCAAATGGACCATTACATGGGCGATCTCGGGTATGGCTCCAAACCTAGATGGGGTTGACTACAGATATCCATAGGAACTTATTAGTTCCAATCGATTTCCTGGACTAAAATACATTGAGCCGTCTGCAAAATAAATGGATAGGCATTTAAAAATACTTTTTTTAACTTTTCTATCTAACGCTGAACAGCTCGGAATTTTAATTATTCATCTACTTTGAAGTGTTACTTTAGAATGAAGTGTTATGTTGATAACATTGAGTAGTTTTAACTTTTGCTATAACTGCAGAATACGATTGCCACACCGATTGAAATTCACTTCAATCTCGGGAAAACAAAATCCCATTGAATCTCAAATGCTGCCAACTTGACTACGATTTACATTAAGGAGTTTTTATTACACATAAAAGATTTTCATGTCTTTATGCGATGTCGTTATGTGTTCTCTCGCATCTGACTGGTATTTAAACACCATTGTTAGATTTTATAGTGTAAATACTACAATCCGAAAGGCTTTGGTTATGATAGTACTTTTATCTATAAAATAAGCTTTACTGTAGAATCCTACTGCTTTAGAATAGTCAATTAGAAGCAGTTTTTATTAAAGCGCGATTGTAAGGCATCCGTTTGAGAGCAAATTCATTAGTATGGTAGAATTTATGCTTAAAAACACTTTTGAACGTGATTTAAAAATCTTTATACAATTCAAGTTGCCCTGAATACGTTAGTCATGGATACTTTGCACTGAGAAAGGAGATTGCTCATAAAACACTACCAATTTTAAAGAAATACAACAGATATCTCAGAGATAGATAGATGCACTAGTGCGCAAAAATTTATCTAATCAATGTAAATTGCCTATCCTACTGGAGGTTAACATCTTTTTAGGGTTCCGTACCCAAGGGTAAAAACAGAACCTTATTAATAAGACTTCGCTGTCTGTCCGTCTGTCACAGGGCTATATCTCCGGAACCGTAATATATAGAGACATTAATTTTTTACAGAGGATGCATAACGGTGGCAGCTATAACAACAAATACTAAAAATAAAATAAAGTTGAATATTAAAGGGGTTACCCATACAACAAACCGGATTTTTCGGCATTTTTCGATCTAACTGTTAAACCGTACTAGGAAGACGTTTGATTTTTTTACAATCCGTTTACTGGTATTGTATAATAACTGGTATTATAATAAATACAAATAAGGACCATAAAACATATTTTAATATACTTATTTTAATTTTATTATACGTTGTTTACGTATCATTCATCATCACCCCAACGCCATCTATATTTTTATACCATAAATAGTTATGTCACACAAAAATAGATGGCGTTGGGGCAAATAATACTTAGGTATTATTGAAAATTTACGTATCATTCATATTTAGTGTTTTTGAAAATAATAAAATGAATAAAAACAAGTAAAAAATAATGAACATTTGGTGGTACGGAAGCCTCCATGTGCGAGTTCAACTCGTACTTGGTGAATTATTTCGATAAACTTTAAACTTTGATAACTTTATACTCAACTATAAATAAAATATGTACTTAGTAGTGGACTTCTGCAGCACAGTCCTGAAGTCAATGCAACCCTGTAACTTCATAGTACAAAATGGTTACGCCAAAATTTAATTCGATCGTAATGGAGACACGCGCACTATCCGCTACATATTTATGAGCGCCTAGTACCCGGCGATCATTACCAGGGCTCTGGTATCGGACGGTCCTATTTCACGGTGCCCGCGCAGCCGTCAATCAACTGAGTACTATATCTAAACACTAACAGCCCTATCTGTTGTTAGCGCTCCAGTAATTTTAGATTATTTTTGTTCACAGCTCGGAGTTTTGTAGAGAGAAATGACTGCCTTATTATTAATTAAGTGAACTAGTTACTGTATCCTTTACAGAACTTTACAAATGGCGATGGAGTGAATATGATTTCCACCCGAATCATAATTTAGTTTAATACTTAGTTTCTCATTTTAAATAACCTATGAATATCGTAAGACAAGGTTCATTAAACTCATAGCAATGCTTGGGGCGTGAGTTAGCAATGAGTTTTTTTTATGTAGTAGCATGCGAAGCAGCAAATAAAATAGCAAACTAACATGTCCACTTGACCTTAAGTGAGTGCAGCTGTTCATTGAAATTTGTAGTCAACCTCAAATAAGTTTAGATTCAGGCCAAATAAATAGACAAATATTAAATGACTTGGATGAGTATGTTTCCCTTACCACACCCTTCAAAGCGGAACGCAGTAGCGCTTAACATTGATGTTATTGGGCAGGCCAGTAGGTAAGGGAGTGATACCTCTGGAATCGAACCACAAAGCGTTCTACCACCTTCGAAGTATAATTCATTCAATCCTTCGAGGTATAAGCACCTAGTACTTATTACCAAAGTATATTTGACAGACTTCTATTTCAATTACACGCTGACCGCGCGCGGTCGTTAGTCACGTGTCTCCTTTGTCTAACCTCCTTCGTCCTTTGTAGTCCTAGTGATCCCAACAATTGATTTATTGACTTTCCTATGTGTTTGCGATTTTCATTGAAGTAAGAAAATTAAAAGATATTCATAGTATATCTCTTATGTTTTATTTTTAAGGTAGAACCTTTTGTGGTTTGATTACGGCGGCACCATTGTCACACTTATTTTTGTCCAATAACAACATTTTTAACCGCTGCTATGTCCTGGTTTGAAGGGCGTGGTAAGGGAGACATACTTATCCGAGGCATTCAACTTAGTCCTCAAAGACATCTGTGGCCAACCTTAGGTAGGCATTTTCTGGGGTTGGTTATAGATGTTCATGGTGGTAGACTTTACCTTTACCTGCAGCTGGACTGGTAAATATTCATTTATCACTACAATGTTTTAAAAAATAACCGATGTGGATTTTGTTAAGAGACAAAATAAATATTACAATCCCGGAATCGCAAAATATGTTGTGGAATTTATGAAACGAATGAATTTCAGTAATAAAGTTACGAAATGTTGTGGAAATGATTAAGCTTTATTCCCCAGCGTATTTTATTGAAATCACAATGATATGAATGCACATCAATGCTCACGCAAATTAAAACTATATTTGTATATTAGCGTATATACATTATTACATAGTTTTATTATTAACATATCTGCTGCATAAACTCAAATTATCAAAATAATTTTATTGCAAATAACCTACTCTTGAATTCTAATAAAACTAAATGTATTAAATTTATGCTACCAAATGTAAGGAGTACGGGGATGAATGTCGCTCTAAATGGTGAGACTTTGCAATTCGTCAATGAAACTGTTTTCTTGGGGATACCCATTGATTCTAAACTCCAGTGGGGTCCCCACATCTCTGCTTTGTCCAGCAGACTTAGTGCTGCAGCTTTTGCAGTCTGAAGAATTAGACAGTTAACAGACATCCCCACTGCCAGACTTGTCTATTTTAGTTACTTTCACAGCATTATGTCTTATGGCATTCTACTGTGGGGTAGTGCTGCTGACATAGATTCTATATTTACTGTTCAAAAAAGAGCAATAAGGTCAATATATAGTCTGCGGCGTGGTGAGTCCCTAAGAGAACTGTTTCCCACTATTAATATATTGACGGTGCATAGTCAATACATTTATGAAAATATCATGTATGTAAGAAATGAACTGATATGTTTGAAAAAAATAGTAACCACCATAACTTTAATACCAGAAATAGAAATAAATTAGCAATTCCTAAACATAGATTATGTAAGGTGCCTAGATCTCTCATGGGCAACTGTATTCGCTACTACAATAAGATACCCGACCATATTTTGAATCTCACAGAAAAAAAGTTCAAACATGTCGTTGAACAAACGCTATGTAAAAAAGCGTACTATAAAGTAAGTGATTATTTGACTGACAAACCGGTGTGGTCTGAATTAGCTCCAGCTCCACATGTACCATTACGTTAAGATGACATTGTCAAAAACATTTTTTAAAAGATGTGTGTTATGGAGTTTCTTTCGCCGCTTCTTCTCCATAACGAAACACCTTGTGAAGTGTTGGTAGTTGTATTGACATTCAAAAAGTGCTCTGTAAAGAACCTACTTTGAATAAAAAAAAATGATTTGATTTGATTTCAATCGTACATTGGTTTTAAAAGAGTATACAATTGATCTTGTTTAATAATACGTGCATAACAAAAAGTATCTCGATTATGTTATACCAAAAAGTAAATAAAATAAAAGGTATAAAATAATCCCTTAACATATTTAAGAGAGGGTAATGAGGTAAAGTTAATATAATTTAAGTATTAGTGTGAAAAGTAATAAACCAGAAAAGGTAGCTACACGTGCTAACCGCTTCTGGGTCGAAGAACTAGAGCTTAATGACGAGAGACGCATTATCGCATGTATGGGAGCTACGGCTGAGTCTACGGCGTAGATTGGCTACGCTGCGTAGCACTTGAGTATTTATAGAAACTTGTAGATATTTGACGGTCATTTTAATGCCGCGAGGTTAAAGTTATGGCATTTTTTAAATGATCATCAATTCTATTTTTAAGGTTTCTTTTATCAAATATTTACAAGGAGAGTATCCTATTTCTAAAAGTAATATATTCATCAAATTCTAACATATTTTTAGGTGCTATTACAACTTTATGATACATACGTATTGATTAATTATGGGGCAAACAACCACAATACAAAAAAAATATAATAAAATTCTCTCAAAAAATCGAATTTATAACATTTTTCCTATGAAACACCATCCCTGACATAAAATACGGAGCGTTTATTAAAAAGAGGTACATCACATAATAGCAAAATTTTAAAATCTCCGTTGGGGCGTACAGCACGATGGGCGTATGAACTAATGAAGTTTTTATGCACGAGGCGGCGCGATGTGCCGGCGTACGACTAATGACGGCGAGAGACAATTTCCGGTGGAATTACCTACCGGCTGTACAGTTTATTGGGCTTAGTGATGTAGGTACGATGGCACTAGACACACTACACACTGCAGGTAGAATACAATAACTATAATGAAGTGACATACAGTCAACGATTACGATTGATTAACTCATACATTTTTTATTGCTACACTATGCAGAGGTAGATCATGATCTAATATTCTCTATATGATTCTAATATGCAAGTGCCTAAGAAGATACTGTTGCGGATATGTTCGGAGGCAAAACTTATGATAAGCGAAAGTTTCTAAGAAGATCATTTCGTACCTGAATGATATTAATTATCTATCATGTGTAATCGTAGCGTCAAAAGCAATATAGCTCAAATAACTTCTACCTAAGGACATCAGCAACCAACTTAAAATAGAACAGAAATCATACTCGAAGGAAATTACAAACAACTAAATAATGAGGGATTCCTTAGAATAAAGTCTTACAAGTACTTAAATCTAAAAACACAGGAAAAACGTACACAGACAGAAATAGTTATACCCTCGAAGATTTCACGAAAAAGGAAAGTAACTAAGGCGTAAAAGGAACGAAAAAATAATGTAACAACAAGCGACAGTTTCCGTGGAGATTGGCACTGAGCCTTAATTGAACTACCAGAAGCGTGGCGTTCAGAGCCGGCAGCCCAATATAATACAAGTGGATTTTGCTTTTGTTGGGACTAAATTAGTAGTTTTCCGAGGATTTTTGGTATCAACGCGGGAGCGTTTCCCAAGGTCGGAGTCTAGCTTACGTGACCCTCATTCCTACCTACCCCCTGGTTGAGTTAAAGTCCGTTATTAACAATCGATCTATCCATATTTTGCCATTACTTTTGGTAGGCTTTATGGAATTGCCTACAAAAGATCAAAATTTACAATTTTTAATAGGCAGAAATTGATGAATCTTTGGCATGCAAAACATTAGATACAGTGATTATTTCAAAGCGGGCGTTAGTAAAATTATTCTAAATTCAAACACACTACAGATACTCAATTACTCATCTACCATATTCGTAGTAGTGTATCTTTTGGTTTCTTATACAAACAGGTCCTTAATAAACGCCGCTAAGAATAAATATCGGGGTAGTGAAAAGCCCTGACCCATTCGCCCCAGTCCATCTCTGATACCAATCCTTACTAATGTCCGGCATGCGTCCATATTTTGTCCCAAAAGCATTTTTGTTCTAGATCTTTCTGTCATATTTGTGTAATTACTTATCACTGTTTTTGTTTATCATTTGCACCTTAAGGGACACTTAGATGGAAACATTCATTATGTAAACAATAATATTCATTATGTGAAATCCATGAACAATCTTTTATTCCTCGCATTCGAAAAGCTTCAAGATTTACTTATCATTTGCTGTGTACGCAAGCTCTCACAGGACCTGATTTTCCAGTACTAATACTGACGAGGAGTAACTTCCGGGACGATCGGTTCCGTTGAACGTTAATTGGTCCATCGGGGCGCTTGTTGTCGAAACCCGGCACACAATGCATGTGCGTTATATACGTACGTATAAACACATTATGTTCCTCATGTCTACGGAGAAATTCATGCAAACTTGAACATAGTAGCACGAAACAAACTGACTAGGACCTAGACAAAAAAGGAAAACAATTGCAAGACTGATGCTTCAGGGAATTTGAAATATGTCTCCAATTAAGTTCTCCTATAAAAATTGCAAGAAAAAATACGTTATAACAATGGTACACTCAATCGCATTAAAAACAATCCCTTGCTACATAAAACATATATTACCTACGTAAGTACAATAATAACAACACAAGAGACAATTTTCGAGAAATTGCCTCAAAACATTAATTGGAGCAACGGACAGGTCGCTCGTGAGCACACAGGTGCGGCTGTATGTTTGGGTTTTCGTAAAAGAAAAAATCTAATTCGATTCTGTATATCTAGTACAAAAAGTAGGCAAAGGTCGCTCAGTTTTCCATTAACGCATTGGACTTGATAAAAGCTACGAAACAAATACAAACACACCTCCATAGTCCATATTGTTCCCGTAATGGTGAACCGCAACACCTGTATACGCCACCATTTGTTGCAATACATATAAGACAACATCTACACAAAATCCACACTGCTAGGCTGTTGTCTCAGGAAAGGAATATTGTAGTGATATTGTAGTGATCACCACGCTTGGCTGTGTTGAGGCACGGCGTAAATTCACACATAGTAACTTTGCAGTATAAATGGAATGGAATAATACATTTACTTTCTACGACACTCATGATATTCAAGATAGTTACTACAAGGCACTAACAATAACAACAGTAAATTTTACAATAAAGTAACAATAAGCATTAGGACCTTTTTACGTTGTTCGAACTTAGAACCAAATACATTCGTTCTAGTAAAAGTTCTAGTATAGAACTTTTACTAGAACGAATTTTAGGTACCAAATATTCGTTAATAATCTAAATTCCTCTAAATTTAAAATAGAATTAAAGTGTACGACTATAACGAGACAATTTCCGAAGTATTGCCTCTGAACGTTAATTGGAGGAATGGCGGCCAGGTCGGGACACGGAAAAACTATCGATACTTTTGGACTGGATACTTTGTATTCGTATTGAGTACTTTTAACAGATATTTAAGAAATATCATGAAAAAATAAAAAAATAATGCATAAATCTAACAAATTACCTACATACATAAATCCTGTCAGTTTATGGCAATGAACCTTTTTAAAAAGCGGTGGTCAACACAGCCGACTGGCAACAGGGGCCAAATAGCTACACGAGATAATCGTAAGCTACTTTCAGATTTGGTCGGCGAAAAAGTCATCATGATTGTCGGAGAAACTCCCGAAGTTGGTATCACTTTGATATATTTTGAAGTATCGATACTTTAGTTTCGATAAAACTCATGAGTACGCTATCGACACTTTCTATTAGATACCGTGTCGCACCTACGTACAGTACCTTTACCATGAGTTTTCAAAACATCCCACAATTTTACGTGACGTTTACTCAATCCAATATTCCGTTCCGTTTGCTTCAGTAGACTGAGTAAACGTAACAATAAGTAAGTGCTCAAGTCTTTCTGTCTGCCTCACATGTCCGCAAAAAAGAGAGACAAAACATAAAGCGCCATTTTATCAATTTAGACATTTAATGTTACGTTACTGACACTATAGTTCTGATACAATCTAGTGAGGCGCTGATTGGAAATTGTATGGGCAAATACGTAAACAAATACCAAAACACTCATATTAGTCAAAACGTAAAAACTCATGGTAAGGGTACAGGTCGCACACGGAGCACTGTGGTATTAACACTTTTGTTCTTTATTTTAAAAAAGGAAGTCCATTCGTATATAGAGCTACTCTTTTACACGATAAATGGAACTGTAGTGACACAGTTATAATTTCTCTAAATTACATTAAAATTGAGATTTAGCTACTAGTTCTAAATATTTTATGTACTCGTTAATATTAATTTATATTATATTATGTTTAAAATTAATTTGAAATCAAAAGTAATTGAATACAATTTGGGCCTAACAAACTGGAATTAATTATGTTAATTCACAATTGTAAGATAAATTAAGAGCTTTTCGTATCTTTCTATTACGTTTTTACGTCATTCGTATTTCTTTAAGATAAGTAATTAAGGAATATTTCAATCGTATACAAAGATAAACCTCATTACATATTATTATAGCCTTAAGTCATCTTCTTATCCGATCCGGAGATTGAAAGCCCAGCATTGGGATAGTAAGATTAATGAAGATTGAGTCGATCAAGATTATAACTACATAATGTATGTAGCACTAACATTAATTTATCCTCTAAAACTTCTAGATGAGAACATATTACACTTACTTCACATTTAATAAAGACTAAGTTTAAGTCGACAATACGAGTGTTAGTACACATAAAAATGATGCTCAACCCAATCAAATCAAAAGGTTCTCTTCACCGCTCACCTCGGAGTCGAGGGAGTACGATAAACAATTTATAGAGAATCACATGTTGCGAGACCGCCCCGATATTCTCTCCACGTGCTGCAGTAAAAATAAACCCAGAATTTTGTATTGTAGGCCAGAATACTTGTTTTATTTTCGAAGCCGTCGAGATAAACAAACCTATTCAGCGGGGAAATGTCGAGCCGTAATATTTTCGTCAATCGCGGAAGAAGTGCGGATCACGTTTCGATGCAAGCCATTAAATGACACTTAAGGTTTTATTTACAAAACAATAAGAGAATTCAAAATGAATAGCTTTTCTTACGTTTGAGAAATTAATGACATTATTACTAATTCAGTTATTTAAGATATTGCTATCTTACACTTATTATAAAGCTGTATTAATCACGCTATGATTCTCTGTATCTCAAGTTAACTAAATATTTAAGACTATTCATATTCATATATTTATGTAACTTTACAAATAAATGAATTTCAAACACTATTTCCTTAATATATCTAACAATACTTAACAAATTCTGCAAGTTGATACAAAATCAATTTCATTTCGTCATCTCCTATATGTGAGCGGTATCGAAATGTAATAAAATCGAAATATGTGGCAAGTATTGCATTACTTCCTTCGGAGCGCGCCGTCAGATTATGGCATAAAATCCACCCCTATATTGAATCCAGAGATGAAATTTTTATCTAAACCGAAGACGTGGCTTGGAAATCTATGCGGTTTAAAATTGTGATTTACGAGACGGCTCTGTGCTAAGTAGTTTTTTTACTAAATGCATTTAAAATAAGTATTCATACATATATAATTCATAAATATGACTTTGAAATTAAAAGTCTTTTTTAAACACAATTCGCCAATAATAAGTGCTCTCTGCAGGACATACTCGTATAAAGGTGTCCCTATAATCTAACGTAAGTCGCATGTTGCCATATAAATAAAAAAATGTTAAGGTTGAACAACTCTTATCACTTAGGGGTATGAAATATAGATAATAACCGATTCTCAGACCTACTGAATATGCATATAAAATTTGGTAAATTCGGTAAAGCCGTTTCGGAGGAGTACGGTAACTAACATTGTGCCACGAGAATTTAATATATAAGATTTATAACACAACTGAACATCTACCACGTAGATGCGAAGTCTGCTTGGTTCCCCTTCGACAAAAGAAATGATTGTATCAGGAAAGCATAAACCGAAGTCGACCAACCGCAACGCATTACCCCATTACCCTCGTCAGGACGCATACGTGACACATAAACCACATTTCCGAACAGTAACCGTGTATTATACACACAATTCTGCCGCACCATAATAATTTAAAAGGTTCTAATTGTCTTATATTCTACATAGGAATCAAAAATATAAAAAAGTAAAACGGTTCAAAAGGAAACAATTAAATTTTCAGATGTACATAACTAATGCAATAGCAACCGACGTATTCGGTTATCTATCACCGACAGCAAATGTAATAGATATTCTACTGGAGATATACATAGAGACAAATGCGTTGGTGTTCCCAAGGGGTCAAATGGAATATGTCATATTCGTATCTATTCTATAGCGTCTTGCAGCAGTACCTTAACCCTTTATAAAGCAGAAATACGCATGATAATAGCATCGCAGTCACATTGTCAACATTCTCACTAATCACATCCTGGACACAAAACAGACCAGTTACATTACAAGTTATTTTGATAAAGAACATTGCTGTTGTAAAATATTATATACCTACTAATTTATTAAGGGTAGAGTGAGCCCAAGCTTCCCTTTAAACTAATGAAGGTCTTGGGAGAAAGGTTTCTTCCCTATTCCACGCATTTTGATTCAAATAGGTTGTAAGTCTACATTATAACAAAAGATACAATATAGGACAATATTTTATTTTCCGTTATAAATAGAAGTTTCAAAAAATATTTTAATTAAACTGGATTGCATGTACCAGGGCGACATAAAACGTAAGAGCTCAAGCTCACCGTATAACCCAGTGACCGTCGCTGCATAAAGGCCAACCCCAACTTCTTTGAAGCGGCTCAAACTGGCCTCATAAAACTTAAGCACAGCGGGATTATTCATACCCAAGAGAAGATCGTGTTGATGGAGAGCGGGCGTTAGGAGGCAGGGATGCGTGAATCTTGAATGAAGTTTAAATTTATTACTGGGAGAAATGTTGGTCTCATTCAGAGTTTGTACCATTGTTGTTTAGCGCGAAGATATATGTAAGTAACACGTACCTTATAATTAAGCTAATGAGTTTTCAGGGAATATGTTTAATTACAAGTCATGATTTCTCTAAAAAAGAACTTAAAATGGTTTTTTGTGACTTCTTTCGTGTCCCGAATCCTAATTACAGTATATAAAAGCATCAATTCAGCGAAACAACGAGCCCAAACACGATACATCTGCTGTAAGTTTATTAGTCTGCATTTTACTCTGCTAACAACAATGTCAGATCAAGATTTCCGTGTAATAACAGGTTCCGTATAATAATAATTGCACTTGTGTATTCTGAAAAATTTTGAAGTCATACGTATAGAAATTACTTTCTTAGATTTCAAATAAAAATCGTGAATTAAAATATACCGTATATATATTCGTATACCGATTCCTCGCGCGAAATAAGATTTCACAGGCAAATAAACGCTTCAAACGTGATCGCCTATTTTTACGTTAAAAGTTAAAGAATACATACACCCACATATATAAGAGGTCAAGATAGACATCTAATTTATAAGACTGCGTAGATACTTTTTACGAATAAAAAAGACTATGGAAAATAACTTATAATCATAATTGGTACAGAGTGGCTTCGGATAACATCTCGCAAACGCGATAAGCCTCTTATCCAGCTAGCTCTTTACTAACCGCCTTTGTTCGCACCTAGGTCGGGGTTTCTTGATAAAACATAACTAACAACTGCCTATTCAAAATATTTTACTTAATCTAAAACCTAGAAATTATTTTTGAAAGGTAATGGAACGAGTATAATTCCCCTGGTCGAATTTCGAGTTGTCGCCTATTCATAGCATTTTGTTTATAATATAGCAGATGAGCATGCAGTCCACCTGATGGTAAGTGACTACTGCCGCCCTTGAACATCTGTAATGAACCCCAGATAGGATTACATATTCTCACCTGAGATAGGCCAGTTGCGCCGCTACCCCTAAGCTGGAACGCCTCGGAAAAGTACATATGTCTCTCTTACCACACCCTTCAAACCAGAGCACAGCAGTGGTTAACGCTAGTGTTATGAGGTAAAAATAGGTGTGGCGGTGGTGCCGCCGGAATCGAACCAGAAAGGCTTCTATCACCTTCATGAAGCAAGAAACAATTTTTACGTTTCGTTACTGGGGTGTGTTGATCCTCGAGAGTGGCAGTGGATCTGTTATCAGCTGCAGGTAAAACCCCCGTTCTGTATGAAATTCGTACTACTCCAATTTTATAAAAAAAAGTTAGATTGTGTTTTTGTCTGACGACGCAAATTCAAATCCTATGCATGACCCTGGAACATATATAGGAAATTATATCTTTATCTTTACATAATCATCTAACTATTTATTTCATACAAATCAGTAAATAGGCGACAATTGTAAATAAAATATTCTATATTAAGTAATTTCATTTACAACGATCAATAAAACTCTGACCAAAATACAACATCAAATTTCTTTAAAAAGGCAATCACCATATTCAAATTGGTGCTATTGCTATCGACACTCATTAACCGTTTAATTTATATATTTTAAGAATAAAAGGTTTTCCTCAAAAACATCTTGAGCAGCGAAAACGGTATTGTCCAACGAGCCGCCCATTACAGCTTTTGTTCGACGACCTCAATATACAATTAAATTGCACGGATTTTAACCACCGCCTCTTGGTATTTATTCGTATAAACAAATATTTTAATGAGACCGATATTGGTTGTAATTAAACAACAAAATTAAAATAGCAAATGAGTTTACAATCAAGCGAGTTAATTTTAGAATTGATTCGTTTGGTTTGTAATAATAACAATACAATGTGGTTTTAATTGATATAGATTATAGATTTGTAATATTTGTACATGATGGCGGAGGGTAATGTTTTTCGAGCGTAGTATAGTCCGCGTAAAACTGCTCGTCCGCTATGAATATAGAAATGAATTGCGTCGCCATAGTAAATTGTATGACTACACCTGCTCGCAATAACTTCAGAGCGGACTAGCATTTTGGCGCGAATTATATCTCATTCTTTTGAAACTTGACAAATTGTAACATTATTGGATTCGTCTAAATTTTGCGAATGAGTAGGCTATCTTTTTAAGCAGTAAGTTTTTATTTTTACAATAATTACTAGTACTCTAGTATTTAACACGTTATATTATTTACAGAAGTTGGCAACGATACCATTGCTGCTGTGTAATTAAAGAAAAACATTAAAATCCAGCGACGAGTTGTGGAAAATTAATAATGAAGTGTAGAAACTTGGGTAGGTTCGTAACAATGTTTTCTTTACGAAACATTTTTAAGTATCCTAAAAATAACTCGAGCTTACGTAACAGTGCCGTACTGCTGACACTTGAGTAGCGCCGGTGAAGTTACTCGCAGCTGCTTCTCCAACTTCTCCGCATCGCACTTTCTCCGATGATGGAGAAATATTGTCAGCACTCCGCATTATTCATGTTAATTATGAATATTTATTACTTGAAACAAATGTTCAAAACTTGTACGTAGATTCGAGGCGTTTTCGTATAGTGTAGCAACAGGGGATTTATAAAAAAACGTTCAAATGTTGCCAACTCACATGAAAATAATTTTAATTATAAATTGAACGGGTGGATTCCAGAAAATGTAAATAATATATTTAAGTACATCATTAACTATAAGCAACCTCGTACTGTCACTGACGACGTATGTTATTTGTAGTTTAGGTGTAATTTATGTCTCCAGCTTCCTTGTTTGCAGACTTACTAGAAATTGTGTACAAAGGGTGGCCGAACCTAGTCAGGCTTTATTAACTACAAACTAGTTTATCTCATAAGTAATAACTTTAAACAAGCAATTCTTGTAGTAGGTATATTAAGTTTCTCTTAAATGGTTGTAACCGAGTCTAACCGATTTGGATTACATTTGAACAATGATATAGGTACTTTCCAATCATCCATTTAGATGGGATACACAAACAGAATATTAAAAACTTATACTACGTGAAAATATGAAAGTAAAAATTCGTTGTGATATTTGGGACACTGACAAGTTGCAAGCAATCCGCCAGTTTATCAATTGGCTGGGTAAATTCAGTCATCATAAATGGCTAGACATCAACATCAACGTTATCTTTCTTCCAATAGTAAATGTTATAAAACACTGTTATAATTTCTATATCATAAGCGGCCTTCGATCGGGTCAGAAAGGTCAGGTCAGGTAAGTCTAAAGGTAACTTATCCACAACTTTAAATTTACCTTCAAACAAACTTTTATCACAAAGCCCGACACTTATAAATGGCAACTGCACCCGTTCCTACGGCAAATCTTAAGTAATTCGTCCGACCGACGCGGAATGCTAGCTTGCTACAGGCATGCAGCTTCCGCACCGTTGCCTGGCCGTCTGCAATTCACCGCACCCACCCCTCCGCCCTCCACCACGGATGGGCACTTTACAGAAATAACTATTTGATGCAAATATATGGCGCTAGAGCAGATGTATTTAATTGTAGCAAAGAAGTTTAAAATTTAAGTATGTTTTCCGAAAAAAGGTACTTTAACGTGGTGATTATAAACACTAATGGATGATTATAAACAAAAATAACTTTGTTCCGTTGTTTCATTTCTTTAGAGGATGATCTTCAGAAACGATGGTAGCTACTCGTATAAAATGTTCAATCATTAAAAAAAAATACGAATTGCCATTGGTCATATGAGCCTTAAATGACAGGTGTCGAAATTACTGAGAGTAACTTGAAATCATCTTATTTTAACGTATAGTCAGATTAGTCATAAAAAATAATAAAAACAAACTTTGAATTTGGACCCCAAAATAGCCCAACATACTACGACGTACGATACATATAATAAGCCTCTCTTTCTGAAATGTCTCGTGCCAAAATAAACGTCGAGCGTTCACCCCTTCAGAGGCTGTTCGCTTTATGTGTGGGTACTTTACACTAAACGGTCCATTGCACACTTCGTTACGTCATGTGTGTGACAGACACTCCGCCTAAAATGCCTCAAGCTGAAATAAACGGCCATCGTACTCGCATCGCATTTGACGTTTCTCTACTTTGTGTACCAAAGTAGTAAAAGTAGGAAACGAGCATGACGGTAAGTAGCCACTGATGCCTCAATCAACATACAACGTCTCAGATAAGATTCCTACCTACATATTTAAAGGTGGTTAGAAGCTTTTGTGGTTCGACTCTGGCGTCACCACTGCCACAGCTTCTTTGCTTAAAAACAGCAGCGTTAGGCGCTGCTATGTTCCGTTTTGAAGGGTGTGGTGAGGGAGACTTATTTTTCCGAGGCGTTATACTGTCCAGTATCGTCCTCAGGGGTAGCGGCGCATCTGTGGCCGACCTCAAATAGGAATATCTATTCCTATCTGGGGTTGGTTACAGATGTCCATGGGCGGCAGTAGCCACTTACTATCAGGTGGACTGCATGTTCGTCTGCTACTTCCATATTATAAAAAAAAACCGAGGTTGGCCACGGATTTGTTGCTACTCCTGAGAAGTAAACGGGGAACGCCTCGGTTAAGTATGTCTGCCTTACCACACCCTTCAAACCAGAACAAAGCAGCTTTTAACACTGTTGCCATAAGGTAGAGATGTTTCCTGAGTGAACCACAAAGTTCTACCACGTTACCTATTAACTATTACGTAGACCTATTAACTTTTAAGTACAAATATAACAAAGATTTAAATACTTCATACGTAGGTACTGACTGCCAGATCTGGCACGGTTCTACAGCGCTCTATCTAAAATTCTTTCAAAATAAACAGCGAGCATTCACCCCTCTTTCTACATTCAACACGTACAAAGGTACACAGACACGAGAGGACACGTGCCGGAAGTATTTTCCACGAAGCGTTTGGTTTTTCGGAAAATATATTTTCGATTCTGTGTCCTTCATTCCAAAATTTTGTGCCAAAGTTATTGTGGACATTCACCCCTATGTGTTAACGCCTGGAAAATGGTACAGCCTCGCTTGAATACACATTAAGGTGTATTTTATTTTCAGTGCTCCAATGCATCCTTTGTTATTGGATCTGTGATAGTGGTGTCAACAAGCAACAAAAATTCTAAAATCCTGGTTGGATTTAAAAAGAATATATCTTCCCTTCAAAATAAATAATGCATTTTTGACATTAAACACTATACGCAGAAGTGTTTTTATTCTGTGTCGTTAAACAATTCCGATATATAACAACCTTATTGACAATAAACTCTAATGTTTATTTGTTAACTCTTTAATGCCCGTAATTAATATATTTAAATGTTTTGTCTATAAAAAATCGACATTTAACAATGTCTGCTTACTACAGCCAAATTTCTATCTTTGCTAGGCGAAATTTGGATAGATGTAATAAAAATAAGGTTATAAATTATAATGTGTGACAATCCGAAGACCGTACGAAAATTAAAATCCAAAAATAAACCAAAATGCGAGCATTCACCCCTTCGGCATTGGCATTCAGTACATTGCACGTAATGGCGTTGAGCTAATAGCGTGACTCAGTACCGTCAGGAGGTACTTTACACTGAGCGGGTCATTCCTAACTTAATCCTAACAAAAATATATTTCCACCCGTTGGACCTTACAGTCTAATTTTATCGTTAATACGATATAATTTTTCAAAGTAAAAAAAATACATCATACTTTTTTCACTTATAAGAAAAAATCCATACAAACTGATTTCCAAACAATTACCTTAATTACAAATGATAAAATAAGTGAATAAAAAGCTACGTAAACCAATTAAACCTAATAAATTGAAGCAGCAATTTGTTTAATTTGCAAAATTGAAAATAAACATTTGCTGAATGAATCCTGGAAAACATCTTTTGGCTACAAAATGAACGAGCTTTTAAAAGTCGCCCCGCTGTTATAAAGGGCATTCATTCTGACGCCGGCAGATCGGTCTGATAAAATATATTGTCTAATATTATACATAAAGAGTAGTTTTTATTTAATGTTTTATTAGATATGAGTGAGTAAAATGAAAATCAATAAGTTTTATTAGAATTGTGATCATCAAACAACGTATTTATGTTCTATTTAAATTATTTAGTTAGTTATTTCGATCTCTTCAGTGTTCAGTTAGCAAAGGATTTCATGATTTTGTTTCTAATCACAGTAATATTAACCATAATAGTAACTCTATGTCTATCTCAATGGTTCTCAGGCAACGTTTTTGTTCACTATTGCAACAATCTTTACAAGGGCCAGTAAACTCCTCATTGTATTAGAAAGGAAGAAATAAAAACAACGTGCGGCCCACTTGAGTGAGCACAATAATGCGCAATAAGACAAAGGAGTCGCTGCTACGGAATAAAACGTAGCATGCGGACGCTGTAGCACCTCTACGGCGTAGCATAAGAATGGATGTATAACTTCTCGCGTTATTCCGTAATGTAACATTAATAAATAATAAGAAGGAATACAAATAATAAAATATTGTACTGTCTCAATATGTAGTACAGAAAAGATTCAAAATTATAAATTCGAGTCAGCCTGTTTGTTTGTTCTACTTTCACGGATGAGCACTAATTAATCCATCTCCATGAAAGTTTTTACAAGTTTTTACCGTAGTTTAAACAATAACATTAAATGTCGACGAACCTGCTATATTAAAATAACACATCAACATCATAGAAAAAAATATTACTAAAATAAATCTCCTTGCTAGTTTTAATAACGATCAAAACGCAATTACAATATTTCAGCATTGAAGCTACTTTCCTGCTTGCGCCGGCCACGTAAATCACACCACTGCACACATATATCACACGGTTGGAGCTCGCAACTTTAATATGTTTTAAATCACACCGGAAATCCTTTATACAATATAAACTGAGTATAAAGAGGAAGAGACAATTTCATTTCTCAGTATGAGTATCTCTTTTATATTTCTACATGACTAAATACTCTCCTTAACAATATATTTTCATTCACTTTTGTAAATGTCGACAAAAATACAAGGATTCATCGTATAGGTAGACTGCGTATACAATAAAAGGTTATATTATATCATTCTCATCAACCCGTTAATGTCCCACTACTGGGCACGGGTGTCCTTGCAGAATCAGAAGGATTACGCCATAGTCCACCGTGCTGGCCAAGTGTGTATTATTAGACTTTACATATCTTTGAAAACTTTCTTTAAGATTTCTCAGGTATGCAGGTTTCCTCACGATATCTTCCTTCACCATTTAAGCAAGTGATAATTAATTTTTAATACGCACGTAATTTTGAAAATTTAGAGGTCCGTGCCTGGGATTTGAACCTGGAACCTCTCGATGAAGAGGCCGAGTTTCCACCACCACTTTTATTTTAACCACTAGGCTAATATCGTATATAAGGTTATATGCTAAAAATATCGAAGTGAACAAGAACAAGTGTTTAAGACAACAAAAGTCATTAAAATAGCAATCGATAAGAACTTTCTTCAATAGTAAATGTTACTTAGTGTCTTCCAGCGGCTATTTCCGTTTTCCCTCTGCAAAGATAATGGGGTCTGGAGACTCTTCGCCCTCTAAACTTGGAACAGTGTTAGTGGGAACTTTACTTAAGCGACACTCTTGAGCTCTACGGTTCACTGAGCTTATTAGCATATCTTAAGTACGCTTCCGTGAGACTGCTCTTTTTATTACATTATCTTTTATCTTTTTAAAAGATTCGCACAAAATTTTATCACCAACGATTCCTTTAGTAAAACTGAATTTACGAAACGTATTCTACGACACTATCATTCAATAGACAAGTTTGTACAACAATTTTATAACGTAACAGTAGATGACAGTATAGTATCGAGAGAACCTCTTACGTAAAATATATGAATTCCGCCGCAAATGTATAAATCTAAAATCATATAGAAAATACTCCCTATTCATTGTCTAAGTGAAGATACCTCAGAGTGACATAAATATGGACATCAACATCGGAGAGAAAAGGAATGAAACATCTTGTTACTTTATCTTTATACTGTCACAATATTCCATTCCTTTCTGAAACGTGAAAATATATGTTGAAAACCATTTTCCTTTATAATTTCTTCCTCACGAACATGTCGAAGCATCCGTTCCAGAAAATCGCAGTATATTTTGGTCACAAATGATGCAACCTTTTAAATGAGGCCGACCGTGCAACCATTTTCCGACAGTCACTGCAACGTGACGGTCCGGCGATTTTGGAAAACTTTTTAAAACTGGTGAACACAGCCCGTTAGATGCAACTTCTGTAACTTTAAATTTAAAACCACGCAAACATCGCAAATGTTCTGCATTTTTTATTAATTTCGTATAAAGCGAATATAACAATTAGGGGAAAGAGTATATAAGCCCTATAGATAAAGACTGGTTGCAAAACCAAAAATCTCACCTACTTTCGGCACATATACTCCAAAATTGATCAATGGAACTGGGCAATTATTGCATGATATTTCAACTAAACACATATGTTCTATTTAGGAGATGAAAGTATAATTGGATGTTAATATCAACAATAACATATTATGTCGTAAAACTTACATGAAACAATATGATTATCAACCCTGGAGGGTTGGCAATCTAGGCTTCGTACAAATGCAATGAACTATAGCTCTGACTTGCGGTTACCGGGCAATCATTTTTTCTCTTCCATTTCCCTATTTCCTCCACGGCAAAACTGATCAATAAAGCTATTGAACTTTAAGAGAAAACATATAGAAAATGCAACAAAACTTTACATAAACTTTGATAACAAAAATTCGACATATAACAAATTCTAAGTGGAAATAAATATTTGTCACATCAACATATCTATCAACCCTTCAAAAGTTACGAGGGTCCCACGACCCACTCGCAAAAATGACGCGCATCTTTTTTGCATACAATAAAGCGTGTTATTCCATGATCATCATCATTTATCATAAGTATATGTCAAAAAGGTAAAAGGGGTCGTAAATTGTCCAAATTATTTATTACCACCCTTCAAAAACTCAAAAGTAATTATAATGACACTTGTAAAATATTCTGAACCATGAATACAACAATAACTTATAACTTAACTTATAAGAATACAGTAAACTTGTATCCTTGGTTGAGGATATTTTAAGTTAGGACTGTTTTTTACAAATAAATGTGGACACTTGACGTAAGCGAATTGATACACGTTGCTATCTTGAATAGAATTCTCATATTCCTGTCAGTTCAGCTGAATATATTGTCATCTGCTTTCTCTTGCACGCTTGCACTTGAGATCAAATGCTTTATACTTGGAGAAATCCAATATACTCGTACATTTAAGATGCAGACTTGCGTAACGTTAAGAAGCCTTTGATTCGAAAATTTCCAACAAGCTTCGTATCACATTCCTACATGAGCAAGAATGGATCTAATTATAATATATTTCCCTCTTTACATCTTTATTTATAGAACAAGGAAGATTTAACAAGAAAGATTGAAACTAAGTTTTTACTTTTTATGTTATGTACAACCTACAGGCCCGTGTTGGGCCCCAAGTTTCATTATTTCATCTCTAAAAGGTAAATCATACGTTTATTGCGCTCAATATATTAACAAGTCGAATTAAGTTCGGTCATTCTATAGCTGTGTATATTGAACTTTACAAAGTAAACTCTATTAACGTCCTATGCACGACGTTTACGGGCGTCCATTGGAGGAAAATGTCAGTCGCTTGATCGTTCAAGTAGAATGAGAAATGCTCTGACGTCATTAATCCACCGACTAACTACCGCTTTATTGCAATGAAATGAATTTCCTTGCAATAATGATTTAGCTGGAAAGTTTTTCAAATCAAGTACAAAAATAAATGATTAAAATTTACTTTCTTAACTTTTTGTAATATATATTTTGTTATAAGAAATATAAATAATTTCATAAAATCAAGAAGATTATTCCATTGATAAATGTTAAATCGTTTAGGTAGTTACCATGTAAATGTACCAAATAATATTACTTGTACTCGTTAGATTTTTTGCAAATCTTTGAATAAATTATTTTACATAATATTCATCGTATTAAATTAGCCTTTTTAACTCTATTTACTTTCTAGCCCGAAAAAATCCGAACATTTTTTAATAATAGATTATACTAAAAATGACCGTATATTTCCATAAATATTGCAATCCCACGCTGAATGAATCCGCCCTATCTAAACCATAAAACATGGATCAGTCGTAAAATATAAAATATTATCTTACGACCCTAGCAGACTAGATACTTTTAGCATCGGCGACTCGTTTTGGCAATTGCATTGATGCTGCATCGCTTTTTGAAGACTTACTGTGTTCAGTGCCACCAGAGCTCAGACGTGTGCAGAGTGCAGCATCATTTCATGATTTACCGTCGATCGATCTACCATCCAAAATCCTTCTTGTATTCAGTTCTTGCTGAATCATCGATCGCTGATGCGAAAAACTAGCACGTGTACGGGGATCCTCATATCTCACAAAATAAATACAATGATTTTTTTCATCAAACCTTATTTTTCGCATGTCGCAGCATTTTAGACAGTAGACGTTATTCAGTTGATTTGATCATGCTGAATGCGAATCGTAAAAAACAAATAAGACTGAGAGCTCTCCATCAACAGTATTAAGCTGATATCAGCAGATGCTTCGAACTGCAGCTGCCATCGAGAGACATCCAGTTAATTGAAGCACCGTCGAGGACCGGCCGCCGGTCGGTTCAAGAGCTTCAGCGCTCGAAAGGATGCCAACTACACTGTCTTTCTGGTTTTTGATGCACGTGCAAATAACTTTGAAGTATATTCAGGTCTAACGTTGTGTACAGTTAGCCTTATTATATTAATGGTCTGACAAAAATATAAAAAGGAAAATAAATTATTTGTTCAAGAATGTTCTGTTAACAACAATATAAATTTAAACAAAGAACAATTTAACACTATTTAAAATAAAATAAAACTAATAAAATTAACACTAAAATTTTATAAATAAAATAAATCAGCCATATCTCTGCCCGTGGAAGTGTACCCAACTAGTGAATGTTCTAATATTTTTCTATAATTATTCGAGAGCTACAAGGATATTCTTAAAGTTCATATTGAGATAAAACAGAGATAACATTTAGACATTGTAAATATTATCGAAAATATTGTATATGCAGCAACAATTTCGCATCACAAGGTCTAAAAATTCAACACATACCTATAAACATTGAAAAACATTAGACACTCAGATGGCTGCAAATTCAATCACCGGTCGTACACCGACTTAGTCGATGAGTAGACTTGTTCCTTCCGGCTTTGGGTGTTCTTGTAGTCAACTAGATAATGTTACCGTGTTATTATTACAAAAAGCGTAAAAAGTTAACCCAGGCGATATGATATCGCGTATTCAACCACAATATCAGTACGAACCAACATGATATGACGATAACTACGCAATTGAGTGGAGGTAATTAAAATCGAGCACTTGAACCGCCCGGTGCTTGGTTGAAGGACTTGACTTCATGGATTTATGATTATAGAGAGTTCAATGGTAATCGTATCGCTGGACTCTTCAATATAAGTTTTACGTTTATGACGTTACATTTTAAACGAATGTTGTTTTATTTATTTAACAAGAAATACAAACTGTACAAAAAAAAGGGTCTTAGTGCGGTAAGAATCCGACATAACTTTGCGGCGCTCACACGGCACCGGGTACCTTTTGAAGGTTTCCCCCTCGTAAACAAAAAAAATAATTGCCATTCCTTGCGACTGATATGATCGTCTCAATTGCCAACCAGCATCTACATTCTACCACTAAACTAAGAACTGCTTCATACTATAAATAATTGTGGCGGTACTAACTAACCGATAAAACTTCACTTTCATTAATTACAATAACAGATACACATACTCAGGTTGTTAATGTAACAGTGACCAATGGACACAATAATTCAGATGAAGAACGGTCAAAATGATAACATATCCTTTTTGAGCAACAGCGGCATGTCGTAGGTACCATAAAAAGTTACCGTTACAGCCCCAAATTACCATAATCTGTTAAACCCAAACAGTAAAAATAAAGCGTATAAAGGAGCAGGGTCCCAAATTGGCGAAGGGCAATGATCGCATCCGGCGGTCGCCTTTGTCCCGCGCCGCCGCTGGAAAATGAATTTTATTGGGATACTAATTTGGAAAAGCTTTTGCGATGTGGTCACAATACTCAATGGGAAAAGTCATAAATTTCGAAACTTTATTGCCACAATAAAATTATTTACCAAGATGGGAGACAGAACTCTTCTCTCTAAGTTACCTACAAACTATACCAATAAATCAATTTTGTAATTTGAAATTGAAACAATAATTTAGTTTCTGAAAAGATAGTTTGTTCCAAACAACTATTATTAATCAAACTTAATTAGTCTCTTAATCTAAATAACTTAAGCTATTAATTACTTGCTAACAATTTCTCTGTATATAGTTGTAGAACTTAATTTTAATTATATTAAGGACTTTAGATTAGAATTTATCAATTTGGAAGAGCTTTAGCAAAACATTAAATACATTAAACGAGAAGCCATAAAACGTACCCGCTTTATGGCTACGATAAATAAAATAACCCACAAGAATAATAAAAAACCCTTTGTCAGAGATATATTCTATTGATCAACCAATTGTACGTTTACTACGTTCCTTCAATCCCTTTGTGGCAAACCTTTTGCGTTAAGTGCCACGATACTACACCCGATTAAGAATTCATTAGTATCCAGGAAAATAGATTCAAGACGCCAAGAGGTAGAATGCTTACGTAAGGAAATAGTTACTTTCCTTGTGAAGCAAATGTAATAGAAATACGTACACATACATCTGCATTGGATACAAAGCCAATTTATTATGCGAAACTACATGTGCTCAGTATTTTTCTTTCTTAAGAAGATTTTAAATATGACAAAGATTAGTAATTAGGGCGGTGTGAATGATAGAAAAAAACGTTACTTTTAATCATAGCATGGAATCTATCTGATAGTAAGTGACTACTGTCTCCAATGGAAACCTGTGATCGACTCCAGGTGAGATTATGTTTCTACATAAGGTTGACACTTAGCAACAATTGCGTTGCTACTCTCCAGGCCTAAGTTGGAACGCCTAGGATATGTATTATATATCTCCTTTACCACACCCTTCTAAGCGAAACACAACAGCGTTTAACACGGCTGTTATTAGACCGTAATAAATTTAAAAACAATTACAATAAACATTAATCAAATCAATGTCATTTAATTGAAGGAACAAATATTCCAAATTAAACTTACCTCATTAATAAATATAACCTAACACCCCAAGCCAGCGATAAGACAAAGATCTAACATTAATTACACGTTACGTCATTACTCTCTCGTACGAAACGTTTCCTAATACAAAACGTGTGTTACAGGATAATATAAATAGCGAGCAGCCAGCGCTCGGGGGGAATGATATTAATTTATTACTGGCGTATCTGGCGAAATTAACTATTAGGCCGTTTATTCGTTACCGACTGAATTAAGAGTAATGTATATTAGCAATTACAGAAAACACATTAAAGATAATGTATAGGAATGTGTTACAGTCATTAACCCATTACTGTCCCAGTACTGCTAGGCACGGGTCTCCTTTGATAACTTTATTTTGTAAGACGTCAGGTATGCAGGTTTCCTCACGATATTTTCCTTTACCGTTAAAGATACTTTTATAAAAAGTATCAGTATAATTATCAAAAGTATAATTTGTAATACATACAAATACCGAAAAAATAGAACTTCAGACCCTGGTATCGACTGGTAGAGACCGAGTTTCTACCACTAAACTATCACTGTTTAACTTACATACAACCTTATTCCTTAGAAATGGCAGCATTTCTGTGATCGACTCAAAATAATCCCTTTTCTATGTGTGTTGGTAACAAATAACCACGGGCGGCAGTAGCCACATATCATCAGGTGGACTGCATCATTTGCAGCTTCAACTTAATTTCCCAAACATTAGTAAAAATATCTTTGTAAAAATATCACTTGGTAATTAAATGAAATTGCATACTTAAGTTGTTTCAACCGTGACCCCTATTAACCCAGTTCCCTCAGTAACATTGCGATGTATAAATTCATTTTAAATGTCTTTCCTACAAACATATTAGCGCATACGTCGGATAGTACCAACAATTTCCAGTGCCTTAAAAGCGTAGAATGGTGGGAGAGTGCAGAATCCTTTATGCGTGAAAACCGATGTGAAGTGCACTATGTTTAGCAACACGTTTTAATGCAGGCCCGCTTCACTTATGTAACACATACTGTTGTGCAGAAACACTATCTTTTCTAGAGAAATGGTTTCTGGAGATGGAAAGCGATTGCGAGCCTATTTGAGTCAAATCATTCCTTCTGTCTGTTTTCCTTCGTGTATTTCGAGCGTGTAGATATGTATGTTTCATTCTTTGGAACACCCTACAGCCCAAACGGCTAACGGACTTTAATATGTGAGATTAGATTGATTGTGGGTATGACATATAGTAAATTTTTAACCAATCGGGGTTTTGAAATAATAATAATTCTCTAATTTGTTCTGTATACACTTCCTACCCTTGTTACATTTAAATTATAACACTTTATACCTCCAGCTTAAACAAACTCACATAAAACTTATAAATGCGTGATACGATACGTAATCTCACGTATAAACTCAATTCAAACACATAATCTCTAATTAGCTGGAATCGGTCCCGAATACGCAATTTACACAAGTAGGTATTCGTTTCGGATTAGCATTCGACGGTCCGCCCGACCAGTTTACAACCGAACCTACACAATCCATTGAAACATCAGGTTCAGTTCTATGGGGTTCTACATATCCGAGGTCATATCTACTTAGAGTATTCTATTGCATCATCACACAACTTAGCAGGTAATTTATAACACAAAATAAAATTATTTTAGTCAATACTTATTTCTAGAATAAAGTAATAAAATAATTTGCGACTTGCCCGAGTCTTCGAATCACCTCTTATTCCTACATTATTTCATCTTCTATGTCATGAATTGCTTACATTTCAAGAAATCGGGTTATTAATTAAGATTTGTTTAAGTTATATGCTCATTCCATTCAATATAAATATGGGAATTTGCGGGCAACAGACCAAGCATTTCATCTGCTAAAAATCTCATATAGTTTTACTGTTCATCGACAGAGTTCTTAGTTATGCAGCTAACAAGATATAATAAATGTCGATACCGACTCCTATAATAAAATATCCCAATTTCACTGGAATCTCTCCAATATTCGTTAACTAGTGACACGATTATTCCGTTCGAGATTAGCATAGTTCTACCCGCCCCGTCGATTAGCGAGCGAATCTGCATAAAGTATTCAAACAACATGGTTAGGCCGATAGAGAGATTAGCGATATCCGCAAATAAAACGAATCCCCAATCGACCGTAACGTATGGACGTGCTAACAGAATTAGAGTACGCTTAAATGTTCTCTAAATAGATCAATTTATTGGGCAATTTTAACGAAAATACATTTGTAAATTTTTAGCTGCATATTCTAAACCCACGTTTTATTATTTTCATATGTTAACTGGGAACCGAAGTAAATATCTCCTGTTTAGCAGACGAATATGGTATGGCGGTCATAGATTTATTTGTCATAAGCCCATTACTGTTCCACTACTGGACACGGATCGCCTCTCAGAGTAAGTAAAGCCATACATCACCTGGACAAATGCGACTTGATAAGATCCACCATACCTGAATTTTCAAGCGTAGGTATGATATGTTTCCTAATCTCTTTCTTCGGTGTCAGAACAAGTGATAATATTAAACTGTTACTTGGAATTTCAACATTGAGATTCAAGGCATCTTGTACCGAATTTCAAAGCACTAGGTTATCGCTGCTTTTCTTACATAGTATTAATTGCATTTACAAATATCTGGGAGATCTAACACACAAAGACTCCTAGGGCCTATTCCTTGTTGGATTACTATTATCATTCAATAGCAGATTTCTAATAGTCACACAACTGAGGCAAATAGAGCTGTCGGTCAGTGGGCCGCAGTGCCAACACGCGCTAAATGAATTATCGCCAACGTGCTATTGTTGCGTGGGCCGCTCGTATTCATGCACTGACACAACATGACATATGGGGAATTATTACAGAACTGGTAAACCAAATGAATAATACCGCTCTATTACTCATTTACTGTGGCCTGGAGGTGAAATATCACTTCATATATTTGTTCAGTTGTTAGCTATAAGGAACGAGAGATGCATAGAGATGTTTCTCTACTGTCTAGTATTGCTGCGGTTCTATTTTTTAAAAGAATAAGTAGAGATTTTAATAAATAATAATATTATTGTTAAATATGTACTGACATAAAGATTATTATCCAAGATAGATAAAAGCTACGAATGATATATTTCAAAGCTCTATAAAATCACTGCGGAAACTTAGGTAGAAAATTAGCGTTATCCCCACGTTGCCACAATCAATTAAAAAATAACATTATTGACATTTATTACGGTCAATTTAAGCAACAACCATGAAGCAAAAACCACATCGAGGACGACAATCCCAAAACAGGCAGCCACATTACACACACATTTTCCAAACACCTACATAGTTGCACGAAAAATGGCGACTCTAAATGACGTATCATTTCATCCACACAGTTTAAAATACTTCAGCGCGCACACATCGACACGCGGGCCCCGACTCCCGTAGCTACAGAGAACTTACGCGGTATTGTCTAGCGAGACGGCGGATTGCCCGCGGGATCGGTTGGCACGTTTGAATCAACAAAAGTTGCGTCGTCTGGCGGATTTATATTATTCCTTTTGTTACGAGGCGTCTCCGCTAGTGCCTTTGCCACCAACCTCACGTTACAAGTAATAAGCGTGGTTCCGACAATTTCTAGAGAAATACGAAGTAGGTAATACAACATACTGTTAATATATTTTTTCCTCAATATAATACTACGAACTCAGAATAGTAATTTTTAGGTTCCAAAAGTATGGTAATTCGTTCAGTTATATACGACATAGAATAAGACAAATAATATTCTAATACATAGTATTCAGTTCTATATGCCTAAAATTATACCAAAAAAAGAGAAGCAATTATATCTGTCAATTTAACTTCTTGTCTA
Organism: Epargyreus clarus; assembly: GCF_041222505.1. NCBI lineage: Eukaryota > Metazoa > Arthropoda > Insecta > Lepidoptera > Hesperiidae > Epargyreus > Epargyreus clarus. Next base: position 12,782,606 of record NW_027332235.1, read on the forward strand.
CGTCATGCCCCAAAACTACAGTAAATGTAAAACACATTTAATTCTGTTCATATATCATCGAGCCGAAATTACGTGTGGCGAATTTAATCCAATGTATGGGACCTTTATAGCACCTTCAGTTCATTGCGCCGATAAAACCATCGACCCCAAAAAATTGTAAGGAAAATATAATTTGGACTGTTTTAAGAATCCTTCGTAATAATGAAAAATACATTTATTTGTAACTACGTTCTTTAAGATTGTTTTTTTTATTATATAGGAATAGCAAATGAGCGTACAGTCCACCTGATATGAAATGGATAATGGCTATTGCCGCCCATGGACATCTGTAATCAAACCCAGATAGGATTAGATCCTACCTGACGTCGGCCACAAATGCTCCACTACCCCTGATGACTAAGCTGGAACGCCTTGGAAAAGTGTGTCTCCCTTACCACACGAAATACAATTTAATAGTGCTACGTAGTTATAGAATTGCCGAATATCAACTTTGTTTCCTTTAGAAATGTAGTAAAAGGAACAAATGGCCCGCGGCGATCAGTTGGCACGTCCGAAAGTAAGTAAAGTTGCGCCGACTCGCGGATTTCTATTATTCCGTTTCTTTCCAATTCTCGCTACAAAGATATATTTTTCGAGTGTCTGCTAAGAAATATTGTTTTACCATTTGTTAGGCGTGAATTCGATAGATTTACTTGTCTGAGGGAGAAAATGGTTTTGTCAGAATCCAAACCTCTTATTAAATCAACTCGAGTCACGCTTACCGAGAAAAATGTTTGCCTGTATTTATTTAGAGTTAATTCTAGACCTGAATATGAACGTGGACGGCTTAAAACAAATAAAAGTGACATAACCTACTTTTTACCCCGAAAATAATTAGGGTCACTGCGTAAAAATATAAAACGTTCGCAAAGGTGTACGCTGGCGGCGGTTAATTGGTGCCGTGGTACATATTTATATGTTATCCGTAGTTAAAACTTATTATAAATAGCGTGAAAATCAATATCTTATGTACAGTCAGCGTCAAAAATAGATGAACAGATTGACGTTTCAAAAATACCCAAGCATTCATAAATAGCTGGAGCCGGCTGTACTTTAATAATATTGCCTATAAAATTATGTTTATTCTGATGTTTAAAGAAGTCTTGGTTATTTGGGTAATGCGAAAGAATCTTTATTACCAGTTTCATTTTAATTTTCTTTCTGCACGAAGTCAAGGACAAAACGCGATTTTCCGGGAAGTTACCCTATCAATTCTCATATGATATATTATTAAGTGTAAGGTACGAGTAGAATCGTTCTTCGTAAGTTAGTTTGGAAAATGAAGGAGGTTTTGATGGAGTTCCCGCTACTTCGCCGGGAGCCTTTGAATGATCTATAAGATGTGGGAAAGTTTAGCGTCGTGCTAGAACTTACTTATACGTTTCATTTCAAAAAGTTTGAATTCACAGTTGTAAGTTCCAGAGTACAAATATTCATTATTTTGCAGTCAAGTTCAAATGTACATGTTCATTTACATACTAATATTTGTTACAAGTAGTTAATAATGAGTTACTAAAATTACGCTCTGTAGCGCATAAATATTATATTTTAAAGGAGTGTTCTTGCAAGTCGACGTCTTTTCTTACAACAGTCCCTAAAGTCGTTTTAACGAAAAAATATATGAACAGTAACGGATAGTCACGGACGAAAAATCGATTACATAGTTTAAAAAATCTTAGTTTATCGCATAGCTGCCACGTGCATAGTCATCGTACATCTATTTTTACTAGAGATGCGCCGAATAGAGGTTTCACCGAATAACCGAATACCGAATATTATTCGGTTTAACTTTTACCGAACCGGATATTCGGCCGAATTATTCGGTTTGCCAATTCATTGTTTTGCCGCGTAAACAGGTTCTAATATTTATTTTATGGTGTCCATTGTCAATTTGCCAGTTACCTGTGTTCATTAAAACTTTAAAATGTTGCTTTGAGTTTTAAAAAGAAATACTGATTCGAGGTTTAAAATAAATGACTTACTTGATTCTTGATTGACTATACTAACTATAGAATCTATACAAATAATTAAACTTTAAGTGTCTGTTTGTAATGTCAAAATAACAACATTTTACTAATAGCTTATAACATAAAAGGAAAATATAAAATAAAAGGATATACGGTACTTATAACGAAAAAAATATCATTTAAATTTTGGTTTGCTCTGGCTAATCTTCAAAATGGCTGTACTGATTTTGACGGGACTTTCACTGGCAGTTAGCTGATTTCATAGACAGTACCATAGGCTACATTAATTTTGGAAAAAGAATTAGAGATAAGCGCAAAGAAGTTAAATCCAATGAAAACTTCAGAGTATTTACACTTTTAACGTGGGTGAAACCGCGGGGCACTGCTAGTAAGTAATAAATATGTTCATTTGAGGTTTCAAAATAAATGTGTATTTGAAGTTTAATTGCTTTATGTTATTAAATTTGTCATAGGATTTCTTTGACTTATAATATAACATAAATCTTACACAAGACGTTTTGTGTTTTAGTTATGAACCCAATATATTCGGCACCAAAACCGAATAAGTCAGCCGAATACAAATAGCAAAAAAGATGCCGAATACGCCGAATACCGAATACCAAACGAATATTCGGCGCATCTCTAATTTTTACCGTTAAGATATTAGCTGTAAACGTTATAATAGCATTATTTAATAACATTGAAAACGATAGGTTTGTGAACGTTCACGCAAAAGGAATTATTTATGCAATTGTGTTGTAATTTGTATCTATTTAAACGGTTCGAAAACAAATTTATTTATATTTAAATCCGCATTTTATCACCAAATTAATGCAAAACCACTAAGGTTTTGAATAATTAATTTTGCAAAAGCACTAAATACCTAATCATGATATCTCCTTCAGTGAGATGTTAGGTACTCGTATATAGAATTGTGCTCTTTATGGTCCAGAAGGGAATCGGAATCGCGAATAGGAATATAGAATTTTACTCTTATATGACTCATTAAATGCAATATTGCAAGCGAAATCACATTACCTCATTTGGAAAATACACTTGTGAATCAATTTGTTCTAATAAAACTATATTATGTATAACAAAATATAGAAACGTTATATCTATATATCTTCATCTGTATTAAAGTGGTAATCAATTATCAAGGTAAAAATTCTCACAAACCCAAGTCAATACGTTACACAAACAATAAGTACCTAATACGGAGGTATCATTTACGACAACCATCTGTTACTCAGAAACGTTAAGTAATAAATGACTAAGTCGATACGCTTTGCAGGTTTCCATAGCTATCCTTGAAGTATTGCAGCAATTACCTGGAACAAAGAAATGTTGTTATAAGTATATCTCAAATACATTTCAAAACTGTAATACTAACGATCGTATTTCTAAGAAAGATATGATTACGATAATAGCGTGCGGCAAAATAAACAGTAAACGTAAACTGCGTTAGTTAAATTAGTCACAAAGAAAAACTTATAAAATAGTTAATGATATAAAATCCAGAACACTTAACATGATTTTAATCTCGTCTGGCAGCATTAACTCTCATAATGAAATAGAATGATAAAAGAGCCGTTCATTAGACATTCTCTGTCATTGAGCCACTGTCGCCCATGGACATCTATAAGGCTGATCACAAATGGATAACTATTTGTAATAACTAAGTTGGAATGTCACATTAAGGTTTATTCCTTACACTCTCCATACCACAACACAGCACCGACACAAATGTACAACCAAAAATTCTATCACATCAAACTGCACTTGCCTCCTCAAGGGTACACACACAGTTTGGTCACAAACAAAAAAGAACCCTCGTTCAAAGCCAGCGATGTTTAGGTGACCTCTTTGATGTCGCAAATGTCTATAGGCGACAGCGACTCTTATTTATTAGCCCGTCTGCTTTATCGCTACATTTAATTTAAAAAAATAACGGGTTGCACTCCGGGAATGCTGGGAAAAATTAAGCTGACACCGATTGACATATTTTTTCTATGCTGACACCGGATGACATCTTGACTTATGCAGTTTGCTTTGCCGTCTTACGAATTTTCGATCAGGCCACGTGTCCTGACACGAGTTTAACATTTTTTTTGTCACAAAAAGTGCAAAACGCCGCTAAAGAAGTTTTCATTTCAACAAACTACAAAACCGGCATAACCAAGCACGAGCTTCGATCCTATACCAACTACCAACAGCCAACCGAGCCCCTAACCTGTAATTAGGGGCCCGTCCGCGTGAAATAAAGCCGTTACCAACATCGCGATCGTGTCCGAGGCTTGCTGCTATCGATCGCCACGTGAGACCACCGCCGGCTGTTCATTTGCCTTTTATTGGATTCCGCTAGATTAAAATCAATCGACTAGCACGCGTCGCGATAGAATAACAGACTGTAGTCTGTAATCATGTCGTCGGCCGCCTTTGTTTTACCTTTACAAGTTATGTTGATTTTTCCGTTGTTAACCCATAACTGTCCTATTGTGTTAAGTAGAGAGCCATAACACTCCGAGCTAGCAAAATGTGACTTGGTAGACTCCACGTGCCTTTGAAAACATGTGTGTACTTTTCGCGATGTTTACCTTAATAAGCATACAGCAAATGTAGAGTAATTCCTAATACGTAAACTTTGAAACATTAGGGGTGTGTCTCGACTTCGAACCTCGGGACCCCAGATTGAGAGGAGACTACTTTAGGGGCTAAGAGTGTTTAAACGTTATTAATGAGTCTCAACGGAACCCTCAGAAGTTGCACCTGGGACCTCTAAAATAATTATTGTAATGTTTGATATCAGTTACAAATGTTGAAGGGTGGACGTGGTCAATTAACATAATGCAGTATGTATGACCTGGTTACAATTTCTATTATGTAGTTAAAAAGATAGTATATGTTTTACAATATATGACTCTTCATCTCGTCCTTTCAACAAAACTAAAATTTGACGTTTTTTTGTACAGAACGGTATTTAAAAAAGGAAACGGCTATTAAATTAAAATATTTGAAATATAAATCATTTTTTAAAACTGTACAACTTCACATACCTAATTAGGTACTACGCATGGGTAATTTTATAAAATCATGTTTAAAATGTTCAAATAATACTTAAGCTTTCTTTTATATTTCTTGAATGAGGTGTTTCTACAAGCGCCTTAGTATCTACTTGACGCTTATTCTCATATCAGCTCCGCCAATCGGCCCCGAGCTTCAAGCAACTTGCGATGTTGGCAATATATTCCGACCTAGACCCAATTACCACGGTGGGCTAAACGCCCCCGTGTCTCTTTCGAATACTCTGAAAGTAGAAAATGAATACAATTTTAAGTACATTCTGAAATTATTTTTAAAAGAGATACCTAAACAAATTTGCTGCTAGACTCAGGTATAATACAAAGTGATAGCGGAACATTTCAGAGCTACAAAAGACATTGCAAAAACATGATCTAATAGTATAAGGAATTAAAAAAAAATAAACAATACCTATTTAAAACTATTTCCTACTAATGAGGAAAATATTCTCAGTAGGTATGTCTGATACTTGTTGTTCAAAGGGTAATAAATTTAGTATACGTTTACTTTATTACACCATCAAGTGAAATTAGTTGTTTTTTATTAATTTGTTAATTTAATTAATTAAAAATATTAATTAACCCGAAATAACGAGTCCGACATTAACTGTGTTGAACTTGAAACTTGTCTACCCGAGAATGTGCTATTTGAAATAAAATACTTGTTTTAATCATAGATAAGTAATCTATGGTTTTAATAGTAAAATAAGTAGCTAAAATAAAAATGGCGTCCTCTGAATTTTGCACGCTAAGGACCAAAAATTGTAACATCTCAATGGAATAAAGCCAAAATAGCAAATCCAACTAACAAATTTGTTGAACCTGAAACTTGTGCGGCGCGTGGGTGTCCTGTGTAGTGTAGTACATTCTCGTGTTCCACAATTGGTGTGACCGCAAGGGGCTGTTCAAACAGAGCGATTTTAACACTTCAACACCGACTTCCCGCGGCCTGTTGACCTGGGGTCTCTTTGTTTGTGTTGTTTTCATTAACGAGATTCGTAGATGTATCAAGTTATTTACGCTTGATATTGTGTGGGATATTTATTACTAAGCGTCATTGATAAACCTTGGCTGGAAGCATTTATCAATTGGTTATTACTGAATTCAGGAGTCAATTAACACCACATGCTTATGCAAACACTAAATACTTAAGTCCAAGTTTTTCAAGTCGCTCTATGTGCAAATATATAGTGGTTTAAATTTAATCCGTTTTCGTACTTTATTGAACATATTTTTAAGGTGCTGCACGCAAACGGTAAAAACGGAATGCTTCCGCAGTCTTTCCTACTGTCACGGGCAATCGCAATAGATAATAATATAAACTCTATTTTTCACATTTTGTGAAAAATAGAGTTTATATTATGCTATGGCTCTATACCTAATCACGAATACCATGAATAAAAAAGTTTTATATCAGTTGTATAGGGGGTCCCCGTACAAAACACAGGCATTTTCGGAATTTTTCGTACTAACCATTGAACTGAAATAAGAAGACAATTTAAATTCTTACAATGTTATTACTACTGTCTCTAACATAATAAAAAAATAACCAACACAAAAAAGTAGTAGAATGTCAATAAAAACAATGGTTTCCTGTTCGAATACTTACGACATCAGCTATGGGCATCTATTCGCCCAGGCGTGGGCACAATGGCGCTCGCCTAATTAGTGCCAGCAATCTACTATTTTAAAGAGCGTTCGCGGACCCTCCCGTGTAAGCCGAGCTAATTAGTTTGAAGACGAGAGCCTATTGATCCGCCTCACAATTCTATTCAAACGTTACATGAGGCTCTCTGGGCCAAATCGAAAATAAGTCGCAAGATTCTGGATGCTAGGTGATTTTAGTTAAATGACAATGATCAAAAACGCATTCAAAGCGTTCAATGATAAATAATTACAATAAGTAATCCATGGTCCATCTATAGACTATATTCTGTCTGGGGACAAGCCAAAAAACCGTCCTGATTTCTCCCAAAAACACAGCGGTGAGAATCTTTACAAAAGCAGAAAAAAACAGCCGAAAAAATATGACAATTATACTAAAACTGAAATCTGCATAGATATAACGATATAACAAAATAAAAGCCCTTTTTTAAATTATTTTCTAAATTAAAGAATAACCCAAACAATTACACGAAAGATACAAAAGAACAGTGTTTATTTTCAACAAATTCAAAACATATTCTTTTATCTGTATCCGCATTATGTAGAGTGGTATCAACAAAATAATGTATGAATATTTTCCCGGTTTATGCAACAGAACACAGATTGTGTGAATGTATAATGTAAAAACAACACCAGAATTTGCATGCTAACATGAGTTTGTTTTAAAAATTACATAAAGTAATACTACAACATTATAATGTGACGGACTCAGTACCTACACACCTTTTCCATTCGAAATAGGGGAAGAGAAGAGGAAAAAAGTTACTTATTTGAAGTTTGATCAAAATATAGTAGATTACAAATTCAAGCGAAGCAGTTCTTACGTTTAAATGGAAAGGTGTAGATATCGGCTGACTGACATATGAGACATATGATGACATATAACATATCATCTTAATCTTCAGATGTGAAAACGCATCTGTGACCGACTACCGACTGTTCTATATGGAGTTGGTAATAGAGGTTTATGAAAGGCAGTTACCATCAGGTACACTGCATGTTCGTTTGCTACATAGACTAAAAAAGCTTTATAACCTTCCATTTCAAACAGGAAAAAGGAAAAAATAAAGGTCCCATGCTCATTTGACGTAGATACAAACACGCTTAATCCAAGAAAGCGGTCAGGGTGGCCATAAAACAAACCAATTACTCTGCCCCATTCGGCTAGTGTTACGGTCCGGCCGCGCCCGCCGCATCGATCAATCGCCACTGCTAAGCAAACTATTCTACCCGAAGCTCTGTTAGACTATTTATCATCTAGACACTAACAAGGACTAATAAGTATCCGTGTGGCCTGTTGTGTTTACGATGGTGGTTATTTAATGGGTGCGGTAAGATTATGTTTATATATCACGGTTACCAAATCAAGACAGACGGCTTAAACGGCTTTAGCACTGATCAAAAGTCAAAGGCATTAACTACACAAGGGTTATTTACATGCACACAAATATGTATTTTCTTCAAAATTTGTCTTTTCCTTTAATTTGTCACATAACATTACTTCCTAGAATCTGATCCTTATAAGCGACACTATCAGATAGTGGAATTATATAGAGGGTGTAATTTTTTTTCAAAATGTTCTCGTTCGATTCCCGGCTAAGGAAAAATATATTTTAAAAAACTAATGATGCAGTTTTAGTTTTTATCAAAATCGGCCTCGTAACTCCTTTCAGCATTTTTCGCTAATCCTTATAGTTTCGGATTTGACATTGAAAACCTATTTGAAAAATTCACCCTGTATATATAAATGACGACATTGCCCTAAGATCTTACCCTTATACATTCAGCATACCTATTGGATTCACATGGATTGATACCCTCGAAGATTGAAATTTAGCCTTTCAATCTAGAGGACTGAGATTTTAATCCCAGGCACGTGCCTCTGATTTTACGAAGATATGTGTGTATTAAAATTTGACGATCACTTACTTTAACAGAATAGAAAAACGTAACAAAAACTATACATATGCCTGAGAGTTCCTAAAAAGATCTCAAAAGTGTGGAGTCCCCCAATCGCACTTACTCAGCGTGAACCCACCTAACCCCTCCCACTTTGACAGGAGACCAGCAGTAGGGCACTAATAGCGACATATCCCAACAAGTAAATTAAGGTACAGAGTTAGAAAGGAAATCAAAGCGAGATCGAGTAATGAGGTTACTCATGTGCCCCACTCACGGTGCATGGTTGAATGAACCTCGATTTGGTTATGACGTTAGGGAGCACAGGACACGAGGGGTTGCAATAAAGTGCGAAAGCGTCAAAATTGCTAGAGGGTTTGGGGGAGCTCTAAAATATTTCGTTAAAACAATACTATTTGTTATTAGTCCCCATGGTATCACAGTAATAAAGACGGCCATGTATATTCTATGCAAATTTAACACCAACATCACATTATGCATCCATTAAACCAGTTTATCGCCCACTATTATATTAGAACATTTAGATCCTTTATATCCTAAAGTTATAATTTATATATTCCACATGCAAACCTCATACACGGCATTATTATTATTTTATAACCTTAGATATTTTCGAAATGAAAAGTATTGCAATAAAACTTATTTCAGGCGATGTATTCCTTTCCGAGAAATTCGTAACAAAATCCTTCCAGCCATCTCCAACGGCACAGAAGGAGATAAGACGAACAAAACGAAATTCAAAGACGAACTTTAGAAAATTTCAAGTATTTTGAACCTGCTAACAGAATTTATTTTACTTGCAAAAACTGCTTTAAATGCTTGAGAGAGCATTTAATCCTATAATGGAGCTTGTAAGCGTAAGTGTAATAGCCATCTACTTGTCAGTCACTTTTTTCGGTTTACTAAAGCACGGTATTAATAATCAATCTATCCATATATTGACAACCAAATATCAACATTTGTCAATTTTCACCCACTAGAAATTTCAATCTCTGGTTCGTAAAAATCTGATAGATTGAATATTAAAAACGGGCGTAAAAGTGTGCTAGTAGGTACGTCCGCACTATCCACCCCTTACGCCATTGTATTCCTGGAATCGCATGTTCCCCGCTGAGCGCAACCCTCCGCATAACATCCATTCACGATTGTTCGTCAATATGTCACGTCGAACAACACTGGCGATAAACAATCGTATCGATATATCATCTACATTGATTTCAGTACGCTTGACCATTCTCTTAATATTTTATATGATAACATTCGCACTTGACTCCATGCGTCTCGTTGTTGTCTAGCACCCTTTGCATTTATTCTAATTAAAGCCAAAATGATAATACATGTACCTCTATATAAGCCACACAAGGCAACTGGAGTTATATTCAAATCGCACCTTTATTTTTAAATCTTTATTGGTTTTTTTTTTTTAAAAACAAGCCACTTCTTACATTTGAGCTTCAAGTATGTATATTGTCGAATTCACTTGCATATGTATTAAAGCTTACTTAGGTGCCATCCTTCTTGTCCCTGTAGTTCCGGGACCAGAATAGGGCTACGGTATCCTCTGCCTGTCGTAAGAGGCGACTAAAAGGGGGCTTCCGGGGTTGCGGACGGCAAGAGTGGGAGCTCAAACCGCCCGGCCAGCGACCCCGGGAAGGACGGCGGTATGTGTGGTCGCATACCGTCGTGCACACCGGACGGTGTGGTATCAAGCTCACCTGGGCGGAGCCCGACGGGGCACAGCGCTAAGAGGAGTCCGGTTGCGTTCCGTTGGAGATCCCGGAGTCCTCTACGCAGCGCCGAGGACGGCCACCGGGGGGGTTTTAGTGCGGTAAGAGTCCCACATAACCCCGTGTCGCTCCTACGGCACCGGGTACCTTTTGAAGGTTTCCCCCTCGTTAACAAAAAAAAAAAAAAAGGTGCCATCCTTCTATTTATACTAATTGGTAGATATTACGTGTAGACAATATTTATGTTGAGTGTTACGTATATACAATATCTTCATATTGATTTATCATCCCTTATACAAACTTCGTATACGGGCGCTGTTTGTACAAACGCATTCTATTACGTAAACAACAAACAACAATTAATATAAATTAACAGTTAGGCCTTACAATCGAATCGATAGATTCTAGAAACTGGGTCACAATCAGCATCGCAGTTCACGCGACGTGAAACGACGTCAAAGTTCCACTCCGCTGGATGTTTACTAAGCAATCTCGAAAGCGGAATTCTCGGAGACATCGATATGAATACAACGTTTGTGTACGGGAATCGCCTGCATAATTGGTGTTGATGCGAATAATTTATGCTTTGTCTGATGAGGTGCGGCGGGCGTCGTACTAATCCGTCGCCGGCACGATTCAGTCATATTGTTAAGGCACAAGCGGAAGCGTGAAAGTAATCACTGCTATCAAAAATAAAATAAAGTTTAAATAATAATTTGCGCACATTTTATTTGAGACTATCTATAATAAAATATTTTCAATTTTTAAAATTAAAACAGTTTTTTATCTTACTTATGTATCATCACATTAATAATATATTTTTATTTCGTAGTTTTACATACTATTTTGATTTTAGATAATTAAGTATAAAAGAATATTGAATTATCAATTCATTAAAAAGTGTCAGTTTATTTCAGAAATATTACAGTGATAATAAATCCGTAAGACACCATATAAAATACACAAGGAGATAAAATAAAGCATCTTACATTCTATGTGCCAACTCCCAAGCAAAGATTCCTTCTCAGTAACCATCAAACACAGAAAAATTCTGAGTAAATCATTCCGCACATCGTTTGTAACTTGCACCCGCGCCCCATCCGGCGAGTGTACGTGCAGACGCCGTGGATATCAGATTTTGTTAATGAATGCAACGGAAGCGCTCATCTGCTGTTCATAACCGCTTCACTGCCAACTCTACTACAGACATTCGCTTTACCTATTACGTCATTACTACATTCACGAAGAATTGTTATATTAGTAAATATTCAAGTGTTTTGTAATTTATATGTATATAGGTATAATGACCGCAAATATTCAAAAATGAGAATTCATCACAGCTCTCAAATAGTAAAACAGCACATTAAAAAAAACGATTCAGGGAGAGTTTTGGAGGCGCCACTTCTTGATCTTGTGAGACTTCTTCCCAGGAGTCAGCATAAAATTTGGTCGAATATAGTCATCACACAGTCCCACTTCTCCAATGATACCTTAAACGTAAAATAGGCCGGTAATCGTTCGGTAGTCCTCGGTATGGGTGCCTTACCAGCACGACCAATCCTACCAGACATTCGCCATGTATCCAAGTCAAGAAAATGTATAGGATATTAATAGATTCAGTCCCAATATTTACAGATATACATTCCATTTAGTAATTAATTATTTACCGTTAATTAGAACGATGTAGACATCACTTAGACTAATTAACACGTCAAATTTCATGATACAATGTTGTCTGTGGTAGTAAATTATATAATGGAATGAATTAATATATAAGGAAATTGAAAGGTGAACAAGATTACGTAATTTATAAAAGCTGAATCAACATAAAAGATAAACCTACATATATTTTTTATTTTAAAATATTTATTTTCAAAAGATTGATTGTGTATTTTTGTATTACAAACAATTTCAACGTGTTAAATTTCAAACGAAATTTACGTAAATTCTTTAACTTTCAACGATACCAAACAGTTAAGCTGTAGAGAAGTTTAAACAATTTTCATAACATTCCTCAAGTGCCTACTAGGTTTATGAAATCAAAGCAAATTAAATTAAACACAGCACAACTTTAAATTGTTCCCTCAAGAAACGAGGTGGCGGGAGTTGGGGAAATTAAAAATATTTGCACAGTCGGGCAAGTTCTCCCGTAACTACTCAGCGCACTTGCATCTATCGCGGTTCTGATGTGATCGTGGTAGTGGTTTATTTTTTTGTAAAATAGGAGTAGCAGACGAGCATGTAGTCCACCTGATGGTAAGTGGCTACTGCCGCCCATGGATATCTGTAATCAACCCCAGATAGGATTAGATATTCCTACCTGAGGTAAGCCACAGATGCGCCGCTACCCCTGAGGACTAAGCTGGAACGCCTCGGAAAAGTCTGTCTACCTTAACACACTATTCAAACCAGAGCACAGCAACGTTAAACGCTGCTGTTATGAAGCAGAAACAGGTGTGGCGGTGGTGGTGCCGGAGTCGAACCACAAAGTACCACCTTCAATACTTTATAAATAAGGCGGTTCTGATGTGTTCGTGGTAGTGGTTCGTATTGCTTGTGGTCGATATTCAAATTCATGAATAGATAATAGTCAATAATGACCAACAAACATTAAGAGTTAAAAAACAATTAACTACGTAAAACTTATATCGTTATACTAAGGCGACCAAGTTTCTAAACAAACTTACTACATAGGACGTTTTAATATTCCAAATATGTATTATGTGTATATAATTGTCTTAACTCAGTTAAGGTAATTAACCATGGATGGTTAGTACAACCGATAGCCCCAACATCTACCACGTATTATTTAATACAACCAAATATATAACCTACAACATTTGCATCTTAAAGTAATTTCCTTAGTACGTATATTACAAAGTTACATTATCTATACATAAATGATTATTATAATTACACCCACATATGTTGGTGGCGACAAGCTTACAATTATCTGCGATATGTAAACGTGAGCCAATGAGGCAGACGTAAGCATACATAATGAGCCTCGTTTTACATATTATATTAGCAATTAATTACAACATAGATAAATATTAATATACGCCACGTAACACAGCTTAATCGTATCTATAGTATAATAATTATCTAACGACTCTTAGGTATATTTAAGATACGGAATATAGGAGCACTAGTAAACCTTTACATTTATTTTACTTTTATTATAATTAAAGAAAATACTGCCGCAGTGCAAGTATGTGGGAAACCTAATAGTCCTTTCAAATCTTGTCCAAATGTTTGTCCAACGTTGCCTATTAACCTCTACTTCAATGGCTTCAACCATTCGGTTCTACAGCGGTGATATCAACACTCATTTTTCAATGAATACGTACTGATTTTTGCAAAGCAAAGCATAGAATATACGCTCTATACTACTAACCGTCCAAAAGTAGAGGTGTTACAGGTAGGAATCGTGACACTAATACATATCTCAGTAGATACTACAATAGTTCAGTAGAAGTCGTGTGGAACAAAACGCGCTCGCACCCAATTACGAACACTCGATTAACTCTGATAATGAACTGCAATTCTCATCGCTCTTCCATTATCACCACTGCTTCATACGAAACCAATCGAAGTAGCTGACAATATAGGAAAGTTTCTGAAACGTGATTGTATTTTGTTTTTTTATATATTGAATAGATGTAGTGTGAAACAACAATTATTTTTAATTTAAATCAGCGTCATTCATTAGAATATATTAGAAAACATTAAATCGAATCGAAAATTATACATACATTCACTTTGAAAGTTTTCGATATTAGTATTATTGTCAGTGTAATTTTACTCGATTACGCATATGGATAAGTGTGTAAATTACTTTAAACATGCATATGCAGTTAAATACAGTATATTACAGTAACAATAACATATGCACCTATGCAACACACATGCAGAAACATGCGAGGCAAATTACTGCAACGCGATTCCGTGCGGCGAGGCGTCTCTTTTCTATAACTCCACATCACAGGAGTGTGCCGAATCGATTCGCAAGTTCTTGCGATGCATCGCGGAAACCCATAGACCTACGATGTGAAGTCGAAATTTTGAGTTTCGACCGTGTCCCACTCGTAGAAAAATAGTTTTTTTTTATATAGGAGTAGCAGCCGAGTATGCAGTCTACCTGATGATAAGTGGCTACTGCCGCCCATGGACATCTGTAATCAACCACAGATAGGATTAGATATTCCTACCTGAGGTCGGCCACAGATGCGCCGCTACCCTTGAGGACTAAGCTGGAACGCCTCGGAAAAGTCTGTCTCCCTTACCACACCCTTCAAACCGGAACACAGCAGCGCCTAACACTGCTGTTATTAGGTAGAAACAGGTGTGGCGGTGGTGCCGCCGGAGTCGAACCACAAAGAGTCCTACCACCTTCGAATTTACTTATTTAATTGTTTAGTCAACTAACTTAGATCTAGCTACAGTTTCATTCCCTTCCATTACGTTCCAGCCTTCTTTTATTCCGTTATTTCCTGAGTAACTAAATACCTAAAAGCACAAGAAAATTTTAGGCGTTTGAAAACAATTTATTTCTTGTACGTACGCAAAAGTAAATTTTAGCGTAGAGTCTAGGTACATGTCGTTAGTCTCACATCAATCATCAAGCATCTGTATCAAGCAAGTTAGGTAGTCGACACACGTACGTTACGTCTACAGTCACAATCACTTTATCTCGTTATTGATATAGTAGACAAATCTTTAAATTTTTCAAAGGGTTATTGGATCTTGAAATATTCTATAATCTCCGTAGTTTGACACCTTCCCGCTATTTTGCGCTATGCGGATGTAATGATTATCACAAATGCATTGAGAAATTATCGAAAAGCACTTTAATTAATATGTACCTCAACTTAACAAATTTTAATTCCAAATGTGCTTAATACAGAAACATGTTCAATTTTATACATACAACTTTGTTATATTTCTAAGAAGGGCGATAGAAAAAAGTGAACAATTCGGAATAGGTTAGTCTGGTGGGTAATATAAATATCCCCTAGGAATAAAAAGAGTAAGATAAAGTCACGAACAAAAAGGCAAACGAAAAAATACCATAAGTCTAAAAATTTTCAGACATACATCAGCCAGTCGTGTGATATATATTCATCCCTCGTCCGTATCTCTCAGAACCAATACATCTTCAGAAACGATCTCACCGACCTTTGAATTTTCGTTAGCGTTCGCCCCACGCCGCCCCAGCGGCCGCCCAAACTTTGCAACTTTTCTAATGATACCACTTTTTCTTCCTTCGGAGGGGATTAGGCAACAAAAATTCTGCAACTCAATCTTGCGCACGTGTAACCTTTTTTTCAGATCTTATCAAGTTTTCTTAACATTTCTTACTTACTTGTTTGATAGTTTTGGCATCTCGTGGGAACGATCTTTGCGAAAAATATTTTTTACTTGATTCTGCGCTCGGCTTCACCAACATATATAGCACATCGTGTCATTTGTTAAGTAACGCTAGTAATTATCAAGATCATTATATGAAATCGGTTTTAAATAAGGATGTTATAGAGCTCCGTAACCGTATCTGAAACTATCAGGTATCGAAAATAATAATCTATCCGAAACCGTAACCTAATCCGATTCAAAGTTCCGAATAATTTCGGATATTGACGTAGCCTAAATGAGACACCGTAATAACAAATTTTTGCCCAACGAAGACGGTGGATAAGTTTTTTTACAAATTACTTTAAAATTACGTTATCTACTTGTATTTTTTAAATTTTACTGTTTCTGACAAATCTAATATCCGAAACAATTGAATAATCAGAAATAATTCAATATTCGTAATGAAATCTGAATCAATATGATATTTATACTAAATCAGTATCTATATTTAGAAATATCGTAATCATAAAATCCTTATTTTACAGTAAAACCAATTGTTTTTACTACAATAATATCTCCATACATTTAAAAAGTAGACCTTTTCATGAGTTTATAACACAAAAAATGCGGAAACCCTATTGTAACGTAATGTTATAAGTTGAATAAAGTTAGTCATCAATAGCAAGGAAAGGTTACGTAAGAAATCATGTTTTGAAAATATTTCCATACTTACACACAACTATGCACTATGTGAAGATTACATATCATTACAAACAATAGTTGTAATCTGTTACAATTATGTTTGTGCATAAGAATAATAAAATAAGAGATTATTTACTACTTGTACGGTTTCTTACTTAGTCGCAACTATCTTGCAATGTGCAGAAATATTAGTTCATTTGACGTAGATTATTACTGAAACCATTTGAACTTATTATATAATTTTTCCGTAGAGTCTTTCTTTGATTAATCCGTACGTCGTAATTTGCTGCAAAACAAATTGAGTTATTTTTTATGCATTCCTTACATCTTGCATCATATAGTATTAATAGCAGTTTCATTTCTAGTATATCCATAGAAGTATTACACATGTAAAAGAGTGTGTTTAAAATAATTACAGTTTAAAAACTAAACAACACGCTAAAATCGCACAAGGAAAATCGTTAATCCTGATTCCTGACGATCCTGATATGATATGATATAATCCTGAGAATGGGATAAAATTATTAAAACAGTGTATTGTCATCGGTTCTTGATAATTGTTTCTATAATTGTAAATTAATCAGACCGTTTAAAGTGGGTAAAAATCGACGTCAAAGATTCCGTTACATAACTACATACAACCCAAGTTAATAAAAGCGTGTTAATATAAATTAAGTAGTAAGTTGGAATGTTATGGATAAGTTTGTCTCCCCTTCAAACCGGAATACAGCAGCGCTGAACACTGCTGTTATTAAGCAGAAATAGGTATAGCGGTGTTGCTTAACAATCGAAGCCCGAAGGGTTCTACCACCTTCACATTTTAAAAAGAACCTATGAACATACAGATAATGTAAAGATGATAATTTCATCATATTTCAAAGAAAACAGAAGAATACACTTACATAACAACGCGGCACTAACACATGTACACCTACATAATTGCACATGCTTCACTGGCACAACTCCACTTACGAGAAACACAACAAGATACTCACATAGTTAAGCAACGACGGCTTAATTATTGAAATAGTTCCACGACAAATATCTCGGAGGATACCACAATGATATTGGACCCAAATGTATATATTTAGCAGTAGGTAGGAGACAATTCCATAAATGTGAATAGTAGGATAAAAATACGCGCAGTTTTACAATGATAACAGTAAAGTTATCGTTGAGTAAAGTAATGAGTAACAGTAAAGACTAATCTGTATAAGAAAATCTTGCAAAATTACTGAAACGATAACTTTGAAACCAAATTAAACCATTACTGATCACCTGCTGGACTATCAGAATAAGAAGGATTAGGTAATTATCCACTCACCTTGCTGGCCAAGTCCGAATTGGTGGACTTTACAGACTTTCCACGTCATTGAGATTATTTTAAAGAAACTCTCTGACTTACGGTGTTCACAGGATTAGATTCTCTGAATCCGTAGAGTGAAATTTACCAATATTCACACCTACTATACCCTTACACTTGAAGCAGTTAGATTAAGTTAAAATATTCTAATTAAGCTCCAGTTATACACAAATAACCGGGAATCCAGGACGATTAGCCAAGTTCCGGGGCACAATTAATTGGTCCATCCCAATTCTACGCCGGCTTCATATCCGGGTGAAATAAAGCCGACCCACCTTTGAAACAGTGGGCAAAGTAATTAGGCAGTTGGAGAAAAGGCAATTCCCCGGCTCATCGTATTTGTATTACCTTTATTAATCCGTTCTTTAAGTAGTCTGCGGTACGAAGTTATATGACAATTTTATATTCATTATAACTTGCTTTAATTGAAATTACGAAACCTCATATACCCCAAAACAAGACTTCTTACACGTTTTTAACTCGCTTATGACTAGTGTAGTCGACTATAGTTTAACTCCATTTGCCTCAATTATTTTCGTGTACATATACTTAACGAATGATTTTTAAGTATACAAAAACGTATTCGCCTAAACTAGGGCACCTTGTACACCCACACAAAAACAATTTCCACGCAGATATGCCTAGATCTAAATCATATACCCATTTCTGTGTCGGATTAACATTTCTCCATTGAAAAACTGAACTAAAGCCGTCAACGGAATAACAGTAAATGTCAGTGGCACTACGCCACTAGAGGGTGTAAATCTTTATAATAGCAGTGACAAACATATTTCACACCCAAGAGCCTTCCCACATCAACACATAAAATAATAGCATCAAAATCAGTTAAATAGAACTAAATTTGATAGTCGAGAATTTCTAATACACAGATCAGTTCTTTACGTCGTAGTACGTCTACAAAAGATACGGAAGTAGATGTATACTTTCGACAAAAAATTGCACCTCACCCTATCGTTAAGTATGTATATAAATTAGTATAAAAACAAACCCTACTTACAATTATAGTCTATTTTATATATATAGATATTACTCCCAGGATTTAAACGAATAGTACGACACCTCATGCCTATGTTAAAATCCGTCAAGTCGTTTGGGCTAGAAGGCATGCCATACATACATATAAACATACAAAATTACACACCCTTGAAAAACATTACCCTCTGCAGTGGGATGAAAACGAAAACGGTGTCTGCAACACTTACAAAAATTGTAAAAATAGAGGACAGGATATTCAATCGGCGCCCGCCCCGAGCACCGAATTTACTTAACCCTTTTTTAGACGATCCTTTGCTTTCCTTAATTATTCTTTAATAATTCATTCACTCATTTTTTATCGCTACAACCATACTTTTAAGGGGCCCTTTAAAATTATGAAACATAATTACCGTCCTATTTAAATATCCCTGGAATAAATTTAATTTTAATATTTTATTATAGTATTTTTTAGAAGTTTTATTTGTGTTTGTGTTTATAATTTTTTTTATCAATTTTGGCAGTAAAATTCAGCGTAACTAGAGCGTAGCGGCAATATAGCCCTACCAATTTCTGCTTAATATGGATTATAATGTGTAATAACACGCATAACATCAGGTTTTCTAATTCGTTTTTGGGGGTAGCAAATAAAGGGCTCCATCTTTTTAAAAACAATCAACGCTATCTAATATCAATAGTCTTATATCTTTAATCTTTAAAAACAAAGTCTTGAATTACATCAGTAAACATTACCAATGCGCCACTTTTTGTACTAAGTCGATTAATATTCAATGACGCTTACCGAGCGATCGATCGAGTAACTTGGAGCACAGTGCCTCTTGAATGGCTAAACGTTTAGTTATAATCTCCATATTCCACATACTAACCGCTGCTCTATATTCCACATACTAACCGTTCAAACTTCGTCTTGCAATGGGCTCTTGGGAAAGATACAACGCAGATCTTAAAAAAATATAATTTTCAAAGTGGTAATAAGAATTCATACGTCACACCAGACACTACACTCACAGCCCCACACTAGGATTCCCTGTATCGTGGGTGCTATGGACACACACAGAGACAAATACACAAACACCCAGACCCAGAAACAGACATCTAAATTCATCATTTATAAATCTGTCTGGCCGGGGATTGAACCCGGGACCCTCTGCGTGTCAGACCATCATGGTGACAAGTCAAGTTTGAGTATACCTTTGATACACTTGCAGTAGTACCTAAACGAGCATAGAGGCCACATGATGGTATGTGATCAATAGACATCTCTGAGCAACTCTATATAAAATAAGGGTTTTACATAAAGGTGATCACAGCTGCATTGCTATTCATGGGGACAAATATGATTGCTTCACATTTAAGTCAGCATATACAATAATGTAGTTATCGATATATCAAAAAAAAAATCAACTGTTTTGTGATAAAAAAAATCTTATCTGTGAGGATTACAGACCATGATTAAAGCTGGAAAAACAGTGTTTTTAATTTAGACTAAGAGTATGAGACAACCTTTCCAAGGTCTGCAATATTATGATGGCTCAGTCAAAATCCTATTCAACCGCGCATTACCACCATATAAATACCTATATTTGACGATAAACATTATTTAAGTACACAAACAGAACCGGACGTAGTGTTTAGCGCCTGGAGTGTAGTGTAGATAATTAGAAATTAAACGAACTTACCTAAGTGAAGTTCCAATTTCAATTGTACGAACTGCATAGTCTCGAAATGATAATGTTGACATGTAGTACACCGCCAGTCGTCAGCCTTGTGTCACGTATATTCAGAGCTAAAAACCTCGAATTCAAATAATTTAAAACAATATCCAACCTACTTATAGCGCCCCCTACCGGTAAATGTCATTAAGTTTAGAGATCCTGGGGTCAAGATGTAAGTTCATTAGCTCGATTATTTTACAACATAGATGATATTATGGGTAATACTTATCGTATATAAGTATGGGTGGGTGGGTTATAATATCATTTCGAGACTATGCAGTTCGTACAATTGAAATTGGAACTTCACTTAGGTAAGTTCGTTTAATTTCTAATTGTACTTCACTGCATAGTCTCTTCAATGATAATGTTGACATGTAGATGTTTAGAGATTTGTAAAATAACGAGCCTATTAAACAAGATACAAAAACATTTAAATCCTATTATTTTTAAAATTCCTAATTTAATATATCTATTTAAATATTAATTACAGTTATCAAGTATACGTTTGATGTAACGTCTCTACTACAAAATTGAACTTAGATCTGATCCATTCAGCTATCCTTCTAAGAGGGTCTTAACTGACACTCATATGTTTAGACGTCAGCGTAGCAGCGTGGTAAAGCGTGCTCTCTAATGGTATGTATTGTAAAAAATGATATATCAATGCCATCATCCTCCGTGGTTGGTAAAATCTAGAAACTGTCGTCTGGGAGGTCACTGTATTATAAGATTACATAAAAGAAATAAACTTATTCTTGTAACTCTCAAGTGTTACTAGGCCTATCTAGGTAATTTTATTAAGGATGTGCTGGACAAATACTATGATTACTATGAAATAATGGTAATACTAGATTGTTTGAACACTGGTTATAGTAAGGTTTAAATTCATGTGGCAATTTAATATACAATATCTTCTGCCAAACAATTTGGTTAATATACAATAATGTTATTATTATGTTTATGTATACTTTTTAGAAGTCTCGACTCAGATGTAGGCGAATCGGTAGTAATAATGGCATTCACGGGCTTACACCAAGTGAACGTCATAATATATACGATATCTATTGTTTTTATATATTACTTATATATATATATATTACTCATATATTATTATTGTTTCTTTTTTTTTTTTTTTTTACTATATGAGTAATTACAATAACCAAAAAAAGTAAATAGTATTTATTCTTCATCTCCACTAAATAATATATAATATTTTACACTTAACTCGCTAAAAATATTTATACATCAGATGTAACTATCCCAACTAATAGCATACTTGGGATATGGAGGATAGAAAACCAAAATATGCATTTTAAGAACAAAAATAATTCTAGATATATATATATATCAAAATGAAAAGAATATTGTAACCAGTCTACAGATAGATCTAGTTATTTACACTGTTTAGGCCAAAATATTACAAGCACCAGCATCACGTTTTCATTATTGCGTCTAACATTGCTTGTAGAGCAACAAAATCTTGAGATTCGTGTATAGAAACGAAACGCTCCTCGAGGAAGCGAGTAACATACAGAGTAAAGTGTTGACGAAAAACAAATGGATCTAGATCTTTTTTTTTTTTTTTTTTTTTAAATTCATATGAGACCCAAAATGCAACCCTTCCAAAACGAAAGGTTTATTTATTTTTATTTATTATTATTATTATTTTTTTTTTTTAATACTATTTTTTAGGACTGTCTGGACCAGTCTGATACTACCACAAACTCCCCAACCGTTCAGAGATAATCTTTAACAACAATTATTTTATTAGAAATAAAATGAATATTTCCATTTAAATAGTATAACCTTAGTCATAACCTGTAAGTCATACTTCTTGTAGGTTTCCTAGTAAATAAATCTATTTAAAAACCTTCAAAGTGTTAATTCGCAATGTATAATCTTGATTTAGTGATAGCAAATTCATTCTGAAATTATTGAATGTATTAGGGAAATAAAAACATTTTTTGGGTATTCAATAAATCCAATATGTGCCTTGATATTACGGTTAAATGTGGGTATTAAACACCATGCTGTATCTATATGAAATAACTGTGGAGTTGCCTACAGGTATTAGGGTTTCACCGTGTTGAAGATGATTATTGAAAAAATATCTTTAAGCACAAGTAACGCTGCATTTAACTTTAAATAGTTGATCGGATTTGTTATTTAAATCAAATAACAAAAATACCGAGAATAATGACCATATGTTACATAACTGATTGTGTCCCGATAGTAAAAATAATATGACAACTACCACCTGTAATTATATCTATGTGTAAGAGGGATAGTATTTTGATAAACATTATTAAAATTGTTATATATATATACATATCTTTGCATTTATTATAATTTTTATTTTTTAATATTATTATTATATATATTTTTATTATTATTATTTTTTTTTTTTTTTTATTTCACCCTTGTGTTGATTTTTAATCTTTTATCTAATGGTAAAGCAATTTGATTTTTTATTTATTTATTGCTTGTATAATACAACCTTAACAGTTGCATTATTTTCAATTATCAAACTATCTTTTAAATAACCAATAAATCCTAAAGAATGATATAGCTTATTATGTCTATGATCCTAAATTACTAAGTGTCGTTATTGTTCCTTGTCGATTATTATGACATTTCAAATAGGAACTATGTTATATAAATATATAACTGACACAATGTCCCTAGATCTTAATCAGTTATGTATGGTCTTGTATCTTTTAAAAGGTTAGTAAAAACATAAATATAGTGTTCTGCTCAAACCAAAGGAAAGAACTTGAAATGCATAGAATTTCCATTTAACCATAGACATGTAAACACTGTTTAAGGTAATCATGAATTAGTATCCAAATATGCTTTCTTGAAAACAATAGTAAGTAGTGAGTGGAATGCCAGGCTTTATTTAAAGCTCAAGATTAAGACCAAGATATTCAATATAAACCAACATAACCATCATCAGGTGTTGGTAAAGTAAAAATATTGTAAAAAATTGGTTAAGAGTAAACAATATGTTATCACTGATGTGAGAAGTCTTTCTACACACATACCGAGTATATTTTGAAAAAATCTTCATTCCTTGAGAATAATGAGTTTAAGTGTTTATACAAATAGACTCTTAAAGCTAACCACTTGCAAAGCTTGGGTCAATAGTTATTTGTTACAACTGGTCTTTAAAATTATAATTATAATCGACCACATTATTAACCACTTACCTAAAAATCTGTTGTGATTGAAGATTTATTCCAAAGGAAACTTCGATCAAGCCTTTCTGTGACACAGATATTTGTGCATGAGGCTTGTTGTAAGTCAGATAATGACCCTATTTGGTATGAGTATCTCAAACTTTTGGATGAAGTTTATCATAGGATGAAGTGTAAATATCTTCGTTATATTTGTTATTATAAAATATTGTACTATATATATATGAATTGAACAATCATTGTTTCTTAAACCATTTTTCCGATCATTTGTTCCAGTACTTGTACTATGAAATTTCTTCTTATTATTTATTATACATAATAAATGACCAGCACCAGTAATAAGATAATTGATAGCAAATTATCTTTATAAAGGCAAATAATTTAAAATTATTAAGAAACAATCATGTCAAATGCTCGAGAGCAGTAAGCATTCGCCTGATGTGGCATGGCTTTTGACTCTTTACAGCTACAATAGTAACTGCGACTTGTGCAACTTTTAAAGTCTAATCATGTGTTATCCGTCCCACAGTTTCCTAGAGGCTAGTGTTCTTCCTTTAAACTATTTTTTCCTTTAGTCTATCTATCACCATCTAGATAGATAGATAGTTCCTTTAGTAAATTACTCTTTAATATGCTGATCTACCTAGATACCAAATTCTTATGAATGGTAAAACCAAATTTAGATTCTTCTAGAGTATTACAAAAGGATATAAATTGTCATCTCTATATCCTGTATCATGTACATTATTAATCTGAATGATTCTTCAATAAAATGTTCATTCATTAAAATCATTACACCCAATTGATGGTAATAGTTGTGTCTATCTACTGATTATTAGTATTTTGTTATATGGGTTATTTACCCGATGTGAAGGACATCATACCCTATTAGAATGGGTGAAATCCGTTGTACTTAATAGTAGTATCTTATTATAGTTGTTATATAGGTAAATATCCAATATGTAAGGGTCCCTTATTTGAACGGATGAATATCCATTAGGTATATTCTACTCAATAGTAGATTATTTTATGTGAGTAAATACTCAATATAAACAGGTTAGTACCCATGAACGGGGCTAAATAGCACCCTATTTCTTGTAATGTAGGTAAATATCCAATATGTAAGGGTCATAACCTTATTTGAACGGGTGAATACCTATTAGGTATATTCTACTCAATAGTAGATTCTTTTATGTGAGTAAATACTCAGTATAAACGGGTTAGTACCCATGCACGGGGCTAAATAGCACCCTATTTCTATGTTCATAGCTTTATATAAGCGAGATTTATATAAGGATTTAAATAAGCGAGATCACCTAAATAGGTGACAAGCTTAGTTAATGAACATAAGACGTCAAATTCCTTGCTACAGAACAATATGGTAATCTAAAAATCCTTTGCTTGGAAAAATATATATGTAAAAATTTACCTTGTCATTCCTCATTAATATATAAGATTATCATCTTATCTTTAATAAATGAAAATAATACATTTTCAATTTGCGACTGCATTCGTAATGGCCGCCTAGTACAAGTCTTCAGAATAATTTCGTCAAAATTTTTAATTTCCATTGTAACTTTTCTGCACAATATATCACACCTACGTCTTTTATAAATTATTAATTGAAATATTTGTTATAAATTAACAATTTTTACGATAAATTACTTATTTTATTTCCTATTTTGAAAAATCATAAATGTACACAGGCTGCACGAAAAACGATAATGACATTTACCGGTAGGGGGCGCTATAAGTAGGTTGGATATTGTTTTAAATTATTTGAATTCGAGGTTTTTAGCTCTGAATATACGTGACACAAGGCTGACGACTGGCGGTGTACTACATGTCAACATTATCATTGAAGAGACTATGCAGTGAAGTACAATGTTGTATCAACGCCATCGATGAACAAACCGGTCCTGCACAAAAAGTGGCAGCCGTGCATGCAAGGCCGCGGTCAAGTTCGTCGTTGCACGGGTTCAGTTACGCTGAGTTATGTACCCGGAAACATAAGAAAGTATGGTTATGGTGCATGTTGTTTGGTATAGTTGCAGAAATATCGACGCTGCTTTAACTTGTGATTGAAAATGTAGACAAATTTTATTTCTTTTTTTATTAGCTTCAGCATGCCGTGGAAATAATGGAAGTATTATGACGTTTCCTAATTTATAAAGGCCTTATTGGTCACTAATTTGACGAATACTGTTTTACCCTGAGTCCCGATTGTATCCCAACTAACCTTATGTACTTTTAGTGTCGATTTCTCGTCGCTCCTATAATTTCGCAACGATTATAGTCTTTATGAGCCAGACTTAGGAATTAATCTGCCGATTCTGATATTTCAGAGAACTTTACAAGGAAGTAGAATACTTACTGCGAAAATACCGAACACTATGTTCTTTAAAGTAGTTTACAAAAATATTGAAGTTTGTCTTCTAATTTATGTATTTCAACTTCGATCACTAATAAGAACTAGTGTTCGAAGTATCTCAATCTCAATAAAAACAATTATTCATACTTTGCGCTCACAGTATTATTATGTTGTAAGAGACAAATCATGAGAAACCTATTAAATGTAATATTTTAACATTTACCACACAATGACAGAGGATGCATTTATTAAATTTACACCATATTGTAAACGAGGATTGTTTGAGCTACAAGTGTGTGACCGTCTATGATTATATTAACAACCTTACAATAACATGTTGTATAAGGAAACTGTACTTCCACTTGCATATAAACAAGCCGGTTTGTGGATACGACTCAAATAAGAAAAAAGTAGTTGAACGAGTATGGTTCGATCATGAAAGTACACTCGTCACACGTATTACTAGCGTGGAGAAGTTCTTGCGTTTCGTTGGGTTTGCTGGCTAACTTACGTATGAGGTGGTACTTCTTAACCCTTCAAAGTGGCGGCGCAGGTTTTCCGATTCTGGTAGAACTTCTGTGCTACATAGAGTTGGTTATAAATGTCCCTGAGCGGCAGTAATTATTTAGATCAGGTGGATTGCATACTCGTTGCTATTTCAGTCTTTAAATGTGCCACAACCAATTTATATGATTACTAGCTGACCCGGCAAACTTTGTACCGCCTCAAAATCTATTTATCAAATATATTTCATATAAAACATAGCCTATATTACTCGTGGATAATGTAGCTTTCGAATGGTGCAAGAATTTTTAAAATCGGTACAGTAGTTTTTGAGCCTATTCATTACAATCAAACAAACAAATTTTTCCTCTTTATAATATTAGTATAGATATCGGTTACGTTTTTTTTTCATACAACTGTAATCCGTTAGTAGCCAACATATAAACACTGCATATTTATTTTTATTACAACCATAAGCACCAGGTATATATCACCACGAAGAATGTCCATTGTTCCTTGTACAATAAAAAGTTGCCGTTTATTGTGGTGAGGTTTGCGCAATTTTATGGTAACGAGCGCTTAAACGGGCAAGTGTCGACAATGGTGAATACTAATGGTGGTCTGTGAGTCGGTGTGACGCGCTTCATTTGTTTCCCACTTCGCCGGGACTTTTTACTGCAATTACGGAAACCTATCCACCTCGCCTTTAATCGAAATGAAGTCATCTGTAACATCACCACTGTTTCTGTTCGCCTGGTGCGTGACTTGTTGATGTTCGCGAATTCTGTATCGGTTTATGTTATAATGCTTTCGTAGATATAATACATTAATATGTATTAATGCCTCAGAGGCTTAGAGTCCTTAGAGGGTAATTTTTGACTAAAATAGTGCCATAGCCCATAGAAATAGAATTATATTTTTCGATGCATGATCTGATCTTTAGACTTAGAGCCATGACGAATACTGCCTTATAACAGAACATTTACGTTACAATTTGAGATCTTTATCATCCGTTATTAATAAACAATCTATCCAATTTTTCCCTAACAAAGTTCGAAATTTGACAATTTCTGGTAGGTAATCATTATCGACAGTCAAATAGATTGAATATCAATAATAGATGTAAGGATATAAACCGCATTTTTGACGACAAGTAAAACCTACAGTATTTATAGTTTCATATTTAAAGAAAGCTATGCATGGACTTTAAAAAATTTACTTTACGTAGTTAAGAAAGACACTATATTTCCATTACCTGCGAGAGAAACTCACATGACAGCAACTCAATAATTAAATCCCTGTTATTGCGAAAAGATTCGTTCAAATGAAACGGCTATTTAGTGGCATCGGATTACAGAATATTATACGAACAGATTGCGTAAACGGCCGACGAAGTGAAGGACTAAGATTTCGTTTGTACGATAACATTGCTTCTTGTTAGTTTTGCGTACGTATGTTGCTTAACCTTTTAGTAGCGAAAGTATTTTTTTCAAAAGTATAGGTAATGTTAAACAAATTTACTGGCCTTTAAAATGTGCAACACATTCTTTTGGTAATGTTTCTTCGGCTAATAGAGACGAACATTATACTACATTATATTATACTACATTATATTTTTATTGTACTTTTTTTACCTATACTAATATTATAAAGAGGAAAACTTTGTTTGTTTATTTGATTGTAATGAACAGGCTCAAAAACTAGTGGACCGATTTTAAAAATTCTTTCACCATTCGAAAGATACATTATCCACGAGTAACATAGGCTATATTTTATATGAAATATATTTGATAAATAGATTTTGAGGCGGTACAAAGGCGGTACAAATTTTGAGGCGCTACAAAGTTTGCCGGGTCAGCTAGTTATGTCAGCTAGCTATAATATAGGAGTAGCAGACGAGCATGCAGTCCACCTGATGGTAAGTAGTTATTGCTGCTCATGGACATCTGTTATCAACCCCAGATAGGATTGAACGATCTGAGGTCGGCCACAGATGCGACGCTACCCCTGAGGACTAAGCTGGAACGCCTTGGAAAAGTATGTCTCTCTTACCACACCCTTCAAACCAGAACACAGCAGCGCTTAACGCTGCTGTTATGAGGCAGAAATAGGTGTAGCGGTGGTGCCGTCGGAGTCGAACCACAAATGGTTCTACCACCTTCAAAGTACTTCTGAGCATGTAACTGCACATAATAACAATATCCTGACAAAACATATTATGTAATGATGTAAATGATTTTAGCTGGCTGGATGATGATTTCTTCGCTTGAAGTGCATTTTTAAATGCTCAATTCTCATCGCTTATCAGGTTAACCACATTACGTAGTCAACCTCTATTAGAACGTTCGGATTTGGTACGTAAATATGAAAATATTAACACCGCCATAAAAGGCGAGCTCGTCTTGAATTTTATATTCTATCCTTGACGTAAAATGCAAACTACCATTAGTTTACATTTGCGAAATCACGGCTCCGAGAACATAAAGTATTTTATGTTCGTTATCTTTTCTCATAGCTGCTAAGGACTAATGCTATCTCCTAGGGAGGTTTTTTTTTTTATTTTAGAGCTAAAATTATCAAAACAATACTCAAAAAATTGTAAAAATACGTATAAAAATGTGTTTTATTAGTCCTCACTTGTAGTTTTTTCGTTTAAAACATAATTAATCGTTATCGCGGAAAGTTTTGTGAGTAAATAGTAACTGAAAACATAATAGAGAGAACCTACCTATTGACTTGATACTCGTGTGAAGCGATTAATCTAAGCCATCTTATCAGTTGGGAACTGATGTGCCATTGAGCTATCGTAATCTATGGATATTATGGAATATTGCAACTCTATATCATTATTTTCTCGCAACTCTATATAATTCTGTCTTCTTTTACAAACTAACAGGTGCTCAAGAATTTCTTCTCGACTGTAACAAAAATGGTGTTTTAAGGAACTTTATTATATTTTTTACAGATTCATGTTTTCGAAATGTAATAAATACCTACAGAGGAAGTACTTAATTACGATATCTCTGAAGTTTCAGTCATGCGAAGGTCAACTAAGTATGATTAACAGTCGAATATACGTTTTAAATATGGATTTTAATCTTTATAACCGAGAAAGACGACTTGCAAAGGTAATAAAATTTAAAACAAAGTTAAGGCATATATAAAACATTAAGAGCATGAAAAACTGTAATGTAATCTCAACAAATATTTTCAAAGTACTTCACAATTTTATTTTCCACGTCAAATAAGTCGGAGACACTAAATATTTAAATTACCTACAATTACGTAGAGAATTGCATTTGAAATAATGCTCGTTTAGCTCGTTAAAACACTCCTCATCTTTATGGAAATTACAAGAGCGCAATAAATTTGAACAGTAAGTCGTGAAGCACGTTACGTGATCGAGATATGTATGGAAATAAATAAATAAATTGAGCGGCGAGCGACAGTAAAGTGATCAAAACAAACACGGCGGTCGCCGGCCGCTCGCGACCGCCAACCTGCTCGCGCGATCCTGCGATTCACCACCTAACGCGATCGATAAAAACAATGAAAATAGACGCGCCACGCCGCACACGATGAACTTCCACATACTCTTCAAGGCCACACCGACTAACTATTCTATAATTCAACTAAACATGAGAGACAGTGCACTAGTAAACCCATTAAACATGTTTGGAATAACCTTTCCAAGACGAATCCAATAGGATTCGAGAGAGCGCACTGGCGTAATCGCGATGCGACGAAGCATAGTATTGTTCTAGGAACTCACCAGATGCAGAACGGTGTTCACCACCTCGCGGTTGGTCACCTGTCCCACTTCAATCAGCCCGATAAGAACTGCAAATTTCAGGCTATCGTTCGTCGTCATCCTGACGACTTCTTCAGGTCTTTTAATATCACTAAACGGCGGCGATTTTAAGTCCGCCATGGTTTGTTATGTCACAATTCACTGATACACAATTTTAAAATCCACTCACGACGACAATATTCAAGAAAACATTATTACATCGGCTCACATGATAACGCACCAATGTCGCTTTCTGCCATTTTGGAATTAGTTAGTGTTACCCTATAAAAGAAAAATTAAAACCAAATTACCCCATCAATCGATATTCATTTTAGGGAAATTACAAAAAGATAATTTACGGCAAAATAGTGAAATATTTTAATGATAGCTAACAAATATCTAAATTTCTCAATCATTACAGTAATTAAACAATAAAGGCGTTTCAATACTTTAATAAAATCGACTGAATGCCACTACCTACACCTGTAGTGCCAAGTTTTTATAAATAATTATACATATAAAACATCATATGAAGTATATATTTATTAGCACATCAAGACAATCATTTTATTTCTGTAATATTAGAAAACATTTCTTTAAACATAAATTCCATTGGTAGAGGGCAAACGTATGGTTGTATGCAACTCTGATCAATACTACCAATGTTTCAAGTTTAAATCAGCCTTTTTACCTTTATTTTATTATGGATTGTTTAAAGTATAATGCTGTTATGTGATTTTGTTTTGTATGATTATATTTAAAGATGGTTGTCATACTATAAAATACTATTCGTAATTATTTATACTTCGTTGATTTTACAAGTATTAACATAGCATGAAATTTGGTGGATTGCCTACATTGTTCAGTGAAGTTCGTAAGGGTGTTCGTGCATTTCTGAACCGAGTCGAGGCGATATCAAATTCAACCGACTTCACTTCGTGTTAGTCACAGACTGTGAATTAAACATGGCGGCGATTGACGTTGATCCTCCAAAGGTATTAAAATGTATTTGATGTTTAATTTAATTGTAATAAGTTTAAAAGTGTAGCTTCTGTCACCTCAAGTGCTAAAATGATATTGTGCATGGAAAAGATTTCGTTACATTCGTTAATTTTTCAACTACGTATGGGCGTTCTCTTCGCACTGTTTATAAATTCGTTGGGAGCATCCTGTACAGAGGAAACGGTTCTCCGCTGCACCGGGAGTGTTATACAAACAAACAACCTGTGTCGGTCCAGTGGATTTCATGTAAGCAAACTTATTGTGAATGTGGATATGTAAGAGTTATGTTGTTTTAGATGGAGTCCATTATGCGGACACTGAAGTTGTCGGGGCATGTCGGCTTCGACAGCCTGCCCGACCAGCTGGTGAACAAGAGCGTGCAGAACGGATTCGTGTTCAACATACTGTGTATCGGTGAGTCACTGAGTCATGCTGCCTACTTACACTTGTGTTAATCACCCACACTTGCCTACTTAGGCTTTATCTCGGGTGCCCGATTTGTAGTCGGTGCATCTATATTTAAATTAGATATCTACTTATTCCTTCTTGTGATAAACATTACTGTTCTCTTTGTTCTAACGTAAGGACAAGTAATGACTTAATTATTCATATGTACCTGTCATCTATTTGCTCGTTTTCTAAAAATAAATTAATTTTCCTCAAATATACTGCCCATAACAATGTCCTTATGAAGATTAAAATATGAATTAATTTTCATATATTTCATAGGAAATGTAAAGTTCATAGTTGTCATATTTTAACTGAATTAAGCTAAATATTATACACTTTGTTATTTCAAAGAAGTAGTAAGTAGCATCTTCACAACCATCATAACATCATCAACAGAATAACATTGTATACAGAATGTTAATTAGTTACTTTCACCTGTGACAAATTGCAAACAGAAAATTCAGACTCTTGATGCATAGGACATGGTGATGAAGCTCTTTTATTTTATTTTTGCCTTATAACAGCAGCAACGGCTGTGGTCTGCTTTGAAGGATGTAAACATACTTTTTCCGAGGCATTTGTGGCCGACCGCAGGTAGAAATTTAATCTAAGCTGGGGTTAATTACATATGTCCATCAGCAGCACTAGCCACTTACCATCAGGTGGAATGCATGCTCATTTGCTACTGCTATATTATACAAAATTAAATTACTTTCCAAGCCGTACCACAGTAACTGAAACACTCATGCTACAAAAGGTTTTCTAAACTGCTAATGAACTTGCTTTCATATTTTATTTTTATTAAGAAAATGGTACAATGATACTTTATTATATAACAGTAAGTAATAATGGTACAACAACATTTATTCAAAACAGGTGAGACTGGCCTTGGCAAGTCTACCCTCATGGACTCTCTGTTCAACACCAACTTTGAGTCCACCCCCAGCCCCCATAACCTGCCCACGGTCAAGCTAAAGGCCCACACATATGAGCTGCAAGAAAGCAGTGTTCGTCTGAAAGTAAGTAATTTAGTTAGACCTATGATTCATCATGTAATATACACTATGAATAATACCAGTTATATCATGAATATGGCTACTAATATACTAATAGTACTAGCTATCCGTATGATAGCTAGTACTATTACAAATAGTACTAGCTATCCATATAGCTTAAATAGGCAGAGAGAGAAACCTTCATCATAATATAAGGGTTCCATTTTTTCATTATTACATATGAAAGACACAAAATATAGGTTGAATTAAAAATTATACACTATTCTTGGAATTTATAGGCATTAAATTTATCTGACTCAGTAGTAGTAACTTTTTTGAGATGCACATTTGCACAATGCTCCAAAAAATTCTGCATTTGTATGGTATCAATAGATCTATTATAGTTTTTTAGTCAATTTACTTATACTAATAATAAAGATGTACTGTTCTGATTTATAAACAATGCACTTTCAGATTATTCAAAAATGGGCCACAGGAAACCTTAATAATTTAAATGCAAACAATCATAACCAATCATTCAATCATCAATTACTACACACATCCTAGAGCTATTATGGTGGTTTTCCATTTCATTTTGATTAAAACTACAATTGGCCAAAATAATTCAATTGTAATATTGGTAATAGATAAATTTAAATGTTTTAATACATTTAAGATCAGTTTATTGTATGAAATACATAATAATATATTGAACATGACATTAAACATTAAAATGTTTATTATCTTTTGTTGTTAAAAAATTTGACTTCCTAATTATTTAAAGTAAAATATTACGAACTCTGTTAAAAAATAACTTAGCATGTTATGCCAAAATATTGTTCATCAATACTGGAATAATACCAACTAAAAAACTAGTCAATACAGGAATTTAAAAGTGAACAAACAAAAAGAATAATCGAATACACCTAAATAATGTATCTTGTAATTTTTTTAAATCTTCTATCTCTAGCTAACAATCTGCGACACAGTGGGCTATGGTGACCAGGTGAACAAGGAAGACAGCTTTAAGGCAGTGGTGGATTACATCGATGCACAATTCGAGGCCTACCTTCAAGAGGAACTGAAGATCAAGCGCTCCCTGTCTGCTTACCATGACAGCAGACTGCATGTCTGTCTGTATTTCATCTGCCCAACAGGTTGGTTATTAATTCTATTTCCCAAAATAATTGTGTTAGGTATAAACTTAAAGTGTAGCTTAACATGTTATTTTTGTATAATTATTTTATTATTCGAAATAATTTACTATTTGTGGACTGATTTCACTTTTTAATTAGAGTTAAAAATTCCAAAAATGCAAATTAATCGGAATGTTTCCAAAACAGTGCATGTTTGCAAATATGCATTTATTTTTGAAAACAAAGTTTCACCAGCACAAATTAATATTGAAATATTTTCACTTTGATTTTATGCAATTGATTTCTCCCCCATTATGCCACTTATTTTAATTATTATAGTAATGTTAATTAAAGTTACATATTTGATGTTGAAATATTTACCATCAGATTTAAGTTATATAATTATAATTACTTACTAGATAAATATTAACATATTGATATGACATCAGGCATAGTTTAGCATATTATTTAAAAATAAATTTGTAGATGAAAGAAGATCTAAATTTAAATGTCCCCTAAATTGTTATTAATATATGGCTTGTTGGAGCTCAGAAATTTCACTGCAGACTATTGACATTATATTATGTAGATCACCGGGACACCATGGTTGACCTATAGAGTTTTATGGCTGTCCTTGACATTAGGTGCTAATTGCTATGCGCGACACCGGCGACACGAAACGCGTTCGCCCGCCGCACTGCGCGCATAACGGCACCTACTTTTACTTTACCTGACCGCTTTCGGTATAGGACCTTTTATGTGGAACATATCTTTATTGCTGAAATCCTCTGTTTACTTTGAGTACGACTGTACCTAATCGTTTATTGCTTCCTTGTACAGATACTAATATGGTATTGAAAGTGCTGTTTAGAGTACGACATATTGTTTTATTAAAATTGTGTTTTGTACAATGACTTAATTAAAAATGCACACACAATACAATGAACACCAGACTTAAAGCTATTTATTAAAATATATAATATTTTTTGGCTGGCAGATAATGCTTATAGTAAGTACTCTCCTGTATTATATTCTTTTAGAACTATATCTATTAAACGAACTATCTATTCAAGTCTCTCATACTCAGCAGAACAGACTAAGGGTCTGTAGAAACATGCTTGAATGCCTGTTTTGGCGGCATGCCAATCATGGTCGACATAACTCATCAATACCGACATCTTGTATCTACATAGTAAAGTAGGTATTGTTTAGAAGTACGGATAGAACATCATATCACATGAATACAAATCTCTATGACAGCCTCATATAGATAGAAAATCTTTATTGCATTAGTACAGTACATGTTTATTAGAACATTTTGATGCTAGCCAATTTCTGGAATGAAGTTAATGGGTTATTTAGGTTTGTTTATGAACGGAATGGTAGAAGTAGGATAAACTTTTTCTTATGTCTACTAATGTTTTCGTTTTCGACTATAGTACAAAGTTTCACATACAATAATTCTTCTTTAGGGACTCTTCTTTCTGTGATGTTAGTAGTAGGAGTAGATTTTGATACGATTGATTATTGAATCAAATTATGATATATTTGTATACAGTAAATAAACATAATATTCTGTAAGTAGCGATCCTCACACATTAAAAAAAGAAACATTATTTTGCAAACATCACCAAAGCACAAACAAGATGTCATAGCAAGCTGACGTCACACATATTATGAAATATGGTCTTGTACGATTGCAGGTCACGGGCTGAAGTCAATTGACCTGGTGTGCATGAAGAAACTGGACACCAAAGTAAACATTATTCCCATCATTGCCAAGGCTGATACCATCTCCAAGACTGAGTTGCAGAAGTTTAAGGTAAATTACTTTATTATAGTAAATTACTTTATTATACTTAAATGAGTTATGTGAATAGTGGGCTTTTTTTCATTCTGTTATTTATTAATTCAAAAGGTCTTTGAATAATCTATTGTTTATAGAGTTAGCACAAGATAACCATAGTTTGGTGAGACCATCCTTATTTAACTATAGATCTTTTGTTAAAAAATTACCTAGCAAGTTTCTTACACAGAAGTAGTAAAATTAATATGTATGTATATATTGAAGATGGTGAAAATGCAGCTTATTTAATGTTAATTGATCACTCTTGCTCATGAACATATAATATTATGTCAATAACTTCAATTCATAGGAGTTATATCTGCGTTGACTAGACTTATAAGTAGATTGCCTCAAATTAATATCTATTCCTAAAAGTGCTAAAATGTAGTGGAAACAAAAGTAACGAAGTTTTACCTCATAAAACTAGTATTCTCTCTACTTATGCTGTTTCCTTTGATATTGTAATATGTAAATGTATTGACCTGATAAGCTAATAGCATTGGAATGTGTACACCTTACGCTTCATATTAGTATTTGTATAATTAATAAGCGTAAATAATACTTTGTTTACTTCTGATTAAGAATTGTATGCAGTTGTAGTATGACTATAACTACACAATGTTTAATGCAACTACTATAGAGTGAGTTTATTATCCATAACATGTAGCATTGCAATATACAATAACCAAATATACCAATAACCATAATACAATAACCAAAACCCAAATTGGATGATTAGGTTTTTAAAAATCGCAGACATACAAATTTACATATACAAGATCAATTTTTCAAATGGACCTTCAGGACCAAATCCAAAACTTACATTAGGTGTATACAATTGTATAAAAGGTACAGACATACATGACAGTCGAATACAGAACCTCGTTTTGTGAAGTTGATGAAAAGAGAGGTTTTTGTTTTGAATTAATTTCAACTTAGTCCTCAGGGGTAACAAATATTTTTGATAAATTTCATGTAGGACTTTAATCCAATTTGGTATTGATTACGAATGTCTTCGGGCGGTAGTAGCTTACCATCTTTGGGACACCTTGTTCTATTGTTAAAAAAATGATTTTGAATTTCAGTCGAAGATAATGCAAGAGTTGCAAGCGAACGGTGTCGAGATCTACCAGTTCCCTGTCGACGACGAGTCTGTGTCCGAAGTGAACACGAGTATGAACAACCACATTCCCTTCGCGGTGGTCGGCAGCACGGACTTCGTGAAGATCGGCAACAAGACCGTACGAGCTCGGCAATACCCCTGGGGCACTGTGCAAGGTGAGGACTTTCTACTTGTGTTGGGAATACTGATGTGGTGGGCAGCCTTTGAGTGGGACGATGACATTATAAACAATAATGTTATTGGATCTAGTTAATTAGAATTGAGTGCAGTAAACATTAGCTAGGGTTTTTCATTGTATGTTTTTTTAATAAATTTAACAATATTTAATAAAAGGCCAAAGGAATGTTTAGGGGAGTAGTATTCAAAATTTTTAGAGTAATAAATTAAGATGTAAAACTTTGATCATTGTTTAAAATGTTGCTTTTTACATGATCTAAAATTTATGAGTCGTCTCGGTAACATTATTAAATTGATACACTATTACTTTGTTTTTTATCAGATTGTGGGGGTATTTATCTAACATATATATGTATGTATGTGTCATCCTTTGGCATACCTGCAACTGACGCCCTTCTGCTAACCGATTTTAACATATGAGGTTGTTCAATTTGTGGGGCTGATGGGGGCCACATAACTTCTCTTTTCAATTAATGATTTTTAAGTATCCTTTTTTCCCTCTAATGTAATTATTTTTCATTCCCAATATATATCTTTATTTGGTTGTATATCTGTTACATTGGGTTTGAGAGGTTTCTGACAAAAGTTACATGTTGTTTTCCAGTGGAGAACGAGTCCCACTGCGACTTCGTGAAGCTGCGCGAGATGCTGATCCGCACCAACATGGAGGACATGCGCGAGAAGACGCACGCGCGCCACTACGAGCTGTACCGCCGCCGCCGCCTGCAGCAGATGGGCTTCACCGACGTCGACGCGGACAACAAGCCCGTCAGTATACTAGATTTTAAACCTTACATAAGGGATGGTTAATATTTACGTTTTACTTTCTAAGCCCTCTTTGCCACCTCCTTCCTTTTTTTATTCTTGAAAAGGAGAAACCTTTAAAAGGTACCCTATTATGCCGTGGCAGCGACACGGGGTTATGTGGGATTCTTACTGCACTAAACTGCCCCCACCCGGTGGTCGTCCTCGGCGTTGCGTAGAGGGCTCCGGGATCTCCAAAGGAACGCGACCGGAGTCCTCTTGCGTTGTCCCGTCGAACTCCGCCCAGGTGAGCATTTTGACGCTCGCCACTCCGTCTGGTGTGCACAACGGTATGCGACCACACATACCGCCGTCCTTCCCGGGGTCACTGGCCGAGCGGTTCGAGCTCCCACTCTTGCCGTCCGCAACTCCGGAAGCCCCCTTTCAGTAGACTCTTACAACAGGCAGGGGATACCGTAGCCCTATTCGTAGTCTTAATATTATGTTTAGCATTTAATTATTTCACCTTTCGTTTTCCCTACTGTTTCTCATGACCGAGGCGGTCATCCCTCCCTCTCTAGCGAGCGAGTAAGAGAAATAGAACAGAGTTCTATTTCTCTTACTCGCTCACACGTAAAATAATTATATCACTTTTACACTATTAATATAAACCCTAATATCTCACCCATTATAAAAAGTACACAATAATAAATCCTCGTTCGTTTCGCAGGTGTCGTTCCAGCAGACGTTCGAGCAGAAGCGCAGTGCGCACTTGGCAGAGCTTCAACAGAAGGAGGACGAGATGCGACAAATGTTCGTGCAGCGCGTCAAGGAGAAGGAGGCCGAGCTCAAGGAAGCTGAGAAGGAGGTACAATTGTCATTTTAACACAATTGTATTCGAATTTTAATACTTTCTGTGAAGAGTGTTTTTTTTTTATATTTTTAGGTATATGAAAATATTTGTACGCCATTTATGGCAGGATAAGAAGCGAAACTTTCTAAAATGAACATCGATATTCCTTATTCTACAAATAAACATTTTGTATTTGTATTCAGGTTTAGACGTATAGATTTCAGAGCATCAAATAGCCCAATATACTTAGTCCAGTACATATTCTAATTCATTAGATGCGGGCGCAGTGTAATGACACGACTTATTTGTCTATCCCAAAATCTAACGTGTGTTTATTTTCAAGCGAAAGATACTTGTTTGAAAATTTGAAATGTCTGTTTGGGTAATACAGGGTTTGTTAATACAACTCTTTTTATGTTACAATGCTGGGCATAATGTGCATATTTCGTGCCCGACCTAAAGGTCTATACACCACATTGCCCCGTAAGCGGATAAGTCATCAATACTGTAAGCATATAAAATATATTATACCCAATAATAACTTCCATTTTCACACACTTCCAGCTACACGCCAAGTTCGACAAACTGAAAAAGGACCACACGGAGGAGAAGAAGCGTCTCGAGGAGTTACGCAAGAAGATAGAGGACGACACCATCGAGCTGAACCGCCGCAAGCAGCAGGGCGCACAACCCCACCACACGCTCACGCTCGGCAAGAGCAAGAAGAAGTAATACCACCGAAACAACATCTTCCAATATGAACCGTATGACGTGAAATAGGCTGCCTGAGAACGTGTGACGCAATATCGCACTATCGCACTGTGAGAACTAAAGTGACCGAATACAAAATCTCGACGATTTGAATTATCGACTGGAAACTCTTAATAACATAGCCTATGATATATATATGTCTAATAAATCTAATAGTAAAGATTTTGAGCTAAAAACCGCTCAGCTCTGCCCTTAGTCCGGGAGAACAGTAACGATTTCAGTGCTTCATAAAATGTAAATTTCGCAGTAGGTGACTTCCATTCTCACCGTGCGATATCTCTTTTAAGTTCTAATACGGAAGTTATTATTTTCATCGCATAATAGAAGTGTTAGAAAGATTGAATGTGTATGGTTCCATTAAATTTGAATATCAATCGAGTATAAGTCATCGAAGTCCATGAGAGGCAGTAATTAGTTAACATTAATATTTGAAAAAAGAAACTATATTATTGCGTTATTGTTCCTGGTCTATAAAATTATATAGACCTCGCGATTCGGCTTGTACTGTATGAAACGCTTTATCATCAACTTATGACCCACTACTGGCCCTGGGTCCCTTCTCGAATTGAGAAGAGCTAGGCCATAGGCCATAATGCTGACCATCACTGAGATTAAAGGCATGGTCACTTAACTCTGCCTAAGATTCTTCTTAAGATTACATTATCAAGTTTCATTTTCATTGTTGATAGAATTATTTCTATTGCGATAAGTGTATCGAAAATACTTGCATGAATTGACCTTTTTTTGGTTTTAATTGAATTTTATAAGATGGCGTAATAAATTACAAATATACAATCATTGTGGCCAAATCTTGAACATAGATAATAGTAATTTAACAGAAACGTCACATCGTTTGCAAGTATTTATATGGGCTATCGTTGTGCCTTTGTCGTAGAGCATCATATGATTGTGTGCCGGCATTATAAAAAGCTAATTCTACATAATACACGCGTACGTAAGGTGTACTTGATCTACAAACACTATGTGTAGAACTCAAATATATTCACAAATAATAATGTTTCTATATAGAAAATCGAATTATTATCACTGCTATAGATGTACCTAGCAGAATTGTTAAGTTCTGTTAGTGGAAGACCACAATTTCATTTGAATCGGTGTCAGTGAAAAAATGATCTTGACGTGTAACCATTTTCAACTTATAGCTTTTCTTGAAATTACATATTATAGTTCTGTAGTTTTGTAATTCGAAACTATTTAGGAATCTATGATCTACATTCTATCATTAAAAAACTTATCATGTTAGCAGAATTTAAATATTTCCCACTATAATCTTGACTCAAGATTCTTGAGTATTATGATTGCTTTTACACTGACATCTGAAACACCACCGAATACATAACTGTCATGTATGATCCTAATTCTCGAAACTCATTTTATATGTAACTGTTTTGTCATCGTAATATCAGGTATTCATAGGTAATGTTCCACTGTAACTAATTCTAGATAGAGTTCACTACGTAATAAATAGATATATTAATTAATACTACAATGCTCAGCGAACACACATTATTCTTAATATCAATCACCGTGTGAGTAGTACCTTGATTTAATCAGGCTATAAGGAGTCATTTAGATCTACAGACGTAGACGTGTCGGACTCGTGTCGTGACAGATAAAAGGTATACTCCTACACGACGTATAACATATTTATATGTACCGTAACAGAACCGCACATAAACCGACTGTGCCTATCAATCTATTGTATAAAATAATATGATTCTAATTGTCACGGTTCGTGTCTGATACGTACCATGTCTGTAGATATGAACGGGGCCTAATAAGTAAATTATTCCTGGAATCTTAGCCGATCTTAGATTTAGGTTATATTTTGTACCAAATTTTAATTTATATTATTCTGTAGGATAAGATTTACCAATAACATTAATTTGTAAGCAATATCGACACAATATTTTTACTCCCATGTACTAATTACATTTTTATTTTAATGTAGAGGATTGCATCCGAATTTAAGTTACTAGAAATCAGAAGTATAACGCGAGTATCATAGAATAAGAAAACACTAATAAAATTGTTATACTTATTTATTATTTTTAACTTAACGTAATGAGACATAATTGAATAAAAATACATTCTCGTATTTGATACTTTCTGTGAAGTTTTGATGGGAAACAAACATTAATATGTTTATTAGCCCTACAATATCGGATTTTTTTAACAATTTAATAAACGTAAGAATATTATGTTTGTATACAAATGCATCGAACATTAATGTTTTATTTCGCGTTTTACTTATAGTTTTTCTTCTGATATAGTTTTATTATGAATTAAATTACGTTTGTACTTGTTATAAACAAATTTATTTTCAATTAAATGAAACTTGCTCTCTAACTTAGTATTATACTAAATTACAAGTTTGTAATTAGTATGGGAGCGGCACAATAGACTACGGATAGCACACTGCATTTAATTGTTCATTCCTTTGTCTACTTTTTATATTATATTTGTCTTTTATTTTGTATTACTGTATAGAAAGTATATAAATAAAGTATTAAATTATAATTTGTGTTTTTATTTTATGACGTAGTATGTTAATGTCGCAGCCAAGTAGATTAATTCGCTGGTAAATCTAGTTCTCTAGCCTAGCCTCGGTATCAAATAGCGCCGTTCAACTAGCTTCCTGAATTATATTCAGTATAGTAAGGCAAATGATTTAAATCGATAACGTTTAATTACTTGTCTTGACGTATAATTGATTTCTTTGTTCTGCACCACCAAAGTGAAAATACAAGTTGGCAAATCTTAAAAACTTAGCGAAAACGATTTGCACCCTATTTTCATGATGGCCGAGGGACATATTTTAATACAACAAACTGATTTATCTGCACACGAACGCCCCCTTAACATCTTAAACTTAAATTGCCTCTTAATCAATGATTGTTGCCATATCAATGATTAGATTTCTTGAATTCAGAAGATTCCTCCACAAGAAAAATCCCCTCTATTTACACGCTTATATTAGCTTCACTTGTATGTTTGTTAGTAACTCCATTTTTCAGTAGAAAGAGATCAACATACATCTTTATCTTACCCTGCATGTATGTAAGAATGAAATAGAATACTTTTCTACTTTTTAGTTGATTTTATCATAAAAGCGTGTTTTTTAGTTATTTGAACTATATTTAT
The DNA here is from genome assembly GCF_041222505.1 of Epargyreus clarus. Taxonomy (NCBI): domain Eukaryota; kingdom Metazoa; phylum Arthropoda; class Insecta; order Lepidoptera; family Hesperiidae; genus Epargyreus; species Epargyreus clarus. The sequence goes on from NW_027332235.1 coordinate 12,825,274, forward strand.
TTATTTAGTAGTGTTCAAAAGTAAGATGAACACCGCTTGTCGCTCAATGTTTCTGAACCAGAATAAAAGCGTGTTAAAAAGGACTTGACCGTCAATGAATTTTCCATCATACCAGGAGATTATACATGTTACGCACTCAGAGCATAAATTAGCTTTAAGTCAGAGTCAGAGATATTTCATGAATGGCCCAAGCAACAGCCATGTGCCCATGTAGTAAATGTTGCATTAAGCTCTGCGGCTGATTATTATTCAGGAAAGTGGTTGAAGTGTGGTGTAGAGGCTAGGCTATTAATTGAATGGTTAATTAATATAGATGCTTGCGACAAATATTACCCTATGTATGTTCCCTGACTAGTTGATTAAACATATTTTATAACATTTGATTTGTTATCATTGGCATGAAATTAGAAGAAGAAAAACAAAGAGTAGTTGGTTAGATCATCTGTTTGTTTCCGCATTAAACAAGGGACACCTTGAGTGGCCGGGGCAGTTCGTAGCTCATAGGCTTGAACATCTTGTTGTAATAGGTGTAGCGGCGGCGGTGCGGCGTCACCGAGGCGCGCACCGGCACCGACACCGGCGGCCCGCGCGACACCTTGCGGCACTGCGAACATAGTTATTTCTCAGTGTACGTCAAATATATTAAGTTCTTACGCTTTCTACACTCACAGCCCCCACACTAGGGTTCCCTGTATCGTGGGTGCTATGGACACACAGAGACAAATACACAAACACCCAGATCCATAAACAGAAAACTAAATTCATAATTTAGAAATCTGTCCGGCCGGGGATCGAACCCGGGACCCTCTGCGCATCAGACCGGTATGGTGACCGGTCCGCCACACATGTCGTCAGTTCTCACCGAGTATGTTCATCCTCAGCAATAAGTCTTTAAATAATTAGTTTTATTTGGGTGTAGATGAATATCTACACTGAATGCAAAATATCTGATAAATCTACATTATTTAGTTAATTATCTTCAATTCGGACAGATTGACAATATTTATGTTTATAAACTTATGAAAATATGTTAATTTATTTATTAAAATTAAGTTTCACTCACCTAATATCCACTCTTTACGTTCATTGCACAGTGCACTAAGCACAAAATACGTGTTTAATCAAATATTGTAATTATCAACAAAACGTGAATGAACAATATTTACTCGTGACTTCTTAAATGCATTCTTCTAACTTGATTGGAAGAGGCACTATTATTTGCAAGATTAATATGGTAGAACAACAGCAAAATTTAAATCGCTCATATATTACAAAGCTACTTTGTGCAGATGTTTTTCTGAGAAATATTTATCATATTGGATAGCCCAAGCGTTTATGGTTAAACTTCTTTTTATGGTTCCATTCAAATATTAAATAGTCTTAATCAAATTAAAAATTGGATTAATATTGTTATTTTTTGTATTAAAACAATGTTTAATTATAAAAAGTTTATTATCAACCATAAATACAATATTAAAACTGTTGGCACAAAATTGTAGACATGTTGGCAGAACGGCAGTTGCGGCTTTGTGGAACTCTCTTAACTAAATTTAAGCTCTATTTTGGATTTATTTCAACATCAAAGTAAAGCCAATCACACACTAAATTACTGCAAAAAGAACTACAATATTCTATTCATAAACCAAGTAAACTTTTTTAAAACAATCTTTCAACATTAAAATTGCGCTTTGCTGTTATTTAGTACAGTAACATCGTGTGTAATTAGCCTTCTAGTTTGGAAGTGAACTCTTATCAATATACTAGCGTGCTAAGTAACTACCAAAGAATTGTACATTGAACATTGCTCTTATGGTGGAAGATATAATAAGGCCTCGTTTTCATTTACGTACTTCTCAGAGACCACTGTCAATTTGTTATGTCTATCTATTAGTACTTAACTTATCCATAAACGACCTTAGGGACCGTTTACATGGGCTCAATTACGAAGATATCCACTCTTCTAAACCAAGATAGACATTTTCTGAATAAAGCTAATCATTATAGTTAATGGATTGTGTGAAAAGTTAGTCTAGTGTACATGGTGCATTACATCCAATATAAATGGATTAACAAACATTTCCCAGACCATCTAATAATTTTCTAATCAATAACCCAATGCCATACAATATGAAATTAATTAAATCCTGCTTCTTGGCTTCTACAAATTCTTAAATAAATTGAGAAAAATATAATTGCACTCCGTAATTTCGAAATTTTACATAATTAAGCTGAAGGGACGTCTAGTAACATAGATTTTTAGCTCCTATAATAATTAATTGTACGGAAGATCATCTATTAGCCCTGTCGCTGTACTCACACTTAGCCAATCTACATCACAACCTGATTATTAAAATATATATTGCTCATTTGTGATGATAGGATTACAATGTGCTCTATCTAATATCAGTGCAAAAATATGTTTTATCGTCTGCATTAGGAAAATAGATGTGTGAACATTAAACAATTTTGTACCCACCGTAGAGGTCGCTAGTGTGTATGAGGCCACAAGTCTTTAAATCTAAGCTACATATTAAATACGTGTACCATAAATATATCTAGGATGTCTACATGTAATCATTTGCCTACAATTACATTGAATTAATATTGTTTATTTCGATGTAAACTTAATATGTATTTATGGCGGTTTATTGCAGATTCTTAATTCAAACAAGGTATGTCCGATAAACAATATTCGAAATCATAATTAAAATTAAAAATAAGATTAGATTCATTATTGCAATTGGAAAGTGATTAATTACTAAACATTAAAATTAATTATCATTATGGTTATAAAACAAATTCATTATGACTAGTCACCCATAATTAATTGGAGTGTTTATGAATACAAGAAATACTTGGAAGCGTCTACTCACTACGAGATGATAGAATGAGATTACTTACGAGATCTAAATAATGCTTAACGAATACTTATCGATTGCGAACTTAATGTAAATTGAACTTTAAACTTGCTCATCGGAGCGCGATCGCCCCCAACTCAACGATAAGCCCGACGATGCGTGTGCTGAGCGAATACGGCAAAAACTAGAATAAAGTGTCAACGGTTAAAACTAATGGAATGGCTATAAACCGCGCCGCAATTATCTGGGCGGGACCTCCCTCGGCGGGGGGCTCCGGTATTTGGCTTTGATATGCAGGAAGGGTTTCTTGGACGTGGTGTTGTCGGCGATGGTGGCCTCCAGCGACAGTCGGATACTCTCTTCGATGGCGGCCTGCGTCATCGGCCCCGCGGCCGACACGCTCTTGTTTAGCGGCTTCGAGAAGTCGGTCGTGGTGGCCAGGCTCATGCTTCGCGTCTTCTTGGCGTAGCCGTTCATCCCGCCGAAGGTCTTCCGCGGCTCGTTAACAGGGGTGGAGGCCAGGCTCTGGCTGCGGGCCTTCCTCGCGGCCGGGCTCTGCGGCTCCGTGGGCGTGGTCGCCACGCTGCTACTCTTCGTCTTCTTGTTGAGCCGGTCGCTCGCGGAGAACGGTCTCCTATCGTTCTGCACGAGCGCAAGGCTCATGCTGCGCGACTTCTTCGGCGCGGCGGTCAAGTTGCTGGAGGTGAGCGACTTACGATACTCGACGGGGGGTGCTCGAGCTACTCTACCGGTGGGCGTGGAGGGCGTGCTGAGGCTGGGCGCGGACTGCTTGCGGGTGCGGGGCGCTGCGCCCTGCAGCGGCAGCGCGAGGGCGGAGCGCCCGCCGCGGCCGGCCGAGCGGGCCACGGGCGACGCCTTGCCGCTCACGGAGGAAGCCTTGCTATCTACGGGGGATACTGTGCCGGCGATGGAGGGCTCCTTGCTGGTGAGCGATGCCTTGCTACTGGCGGGTGAGACGCTGGGCTTGCGCGCGGGTGAGTGCTTGCCCGTGTCGTGCGGGGTGGGCGAGGTGGCCGGCGCGGGCGATGTTGCCGGCGCGGGCGAGGTTGCCGGCGCGGGCGAGGTTGCCGGGGCGGGCGATGTGGGCGGTGCGGGCGAGGCGGGCAGCGGGGGCGGTGCGGGCGGCGCGGGCGAGGCGGGCAGGCTGACGGGCAGCACGTCGCCCTTGCGGCCCTGCGTGACGAGGCGCACCTGGCAGGGCTCGTGGCGCGACAGGAAGTGCTCCAGCGTGTCCCAGCCGCCGCCCACGCGCACCATCATGTGACGACCTTTCAGCAACTGAAAACAATACGAATAATTAACACTATCACTTATAAGACTTCAACTAGTGCTTTGAACATATGTACCGATCTAGATTAAGCTATCAAACTAGTAAAGTTATACTCTAAACAAATAGTATAGAAAGCACTTCAAATAATATCTATAAACGACTATGTACCCTAATGAAGACGTTTCGACCAGCGATGTTGTAACGTCCTTCGCCAACCTTCTTCACCTTCAGCAGCTTGGAGCACTTGCCGGAACCACAGTTGCAGCCGCGTTCCATCAAACGTGTCACCAGCTGGACCTAAGAACATACAAATAAAGGTTTGAAACACAAAAAATAAAAAAAAATAAGACTTGCTTTATTGTTAACAAATTAAAAGCTACCGTGAATAAGATCTAGATCTAGATTCTTTCGTACACGAATGTACACTGATCGCATTTTACTCTATCGATGTATTTATCCAAGACTGTCTTTGCCCTGTGAACTAATTAGCAAGCCGACCTCTTCCTTGGCATATCGTTATTCATTCACAGATATATTCTCTTTTAGAACTATATTTATTGTTTAATGTTAAGAAGAATATATACAGGGTGAATTTTTCAAACGGGCCTTCAGGGCCAAATCCGAAACTATAAGGATTAGCAAAAAATGCTGAAAGGAGTTACGAGGCCGATTTTGATAAAAACTAAAACTGCATCATTACTTTTCTAAAATAACTTTTTCCCTAGCCGGGAATCGAACGAGCTCATTTTGAAAAAAATACACCCTCTATATTATTCCACTATCTGATAGTGTTGCTTTTAAGGATCAAAATCTGGGAAGCAATGGTAAATGACAAACTAAAGGAAAAGCCTCAATTTTAAGAAAATACATATTTTTTCATATTAATTTGGCAGTTAAGTTCCCGCCATTCATCAATTTAAACATTTCAATTTTTTTGGCTCAATGCTTCAAATCATTCGAAATGGTGGTTTTGTTCTTCAAGAACTCATATTTTTATGTCCGACTTAGTTAAGGTTACTTTTAGGACCATTATAATAGATTTATCTTGCTATGGGCGGAGTTTCGTTTAATACAGATGTAAAATTGACAATTTGCGAGAATGTCTTTTTCAGTCTTTTCGAGTCAAATCCGAGTGATAACTGAACAAAGAGATATAGAAAATCATATTAATTGTTTAAATAATAAAAATGTATTATTTAATAACTTATCTATTTTTATCAAAAAATAAATCTTAAAAACGGCGGTAATTTATTTGCCAAACTATTACTTTCTCATATTAAGCCGTATGTCACGGTTATAACATCGAATAATTAGTTGATTAACCGACAAATTCTTCAATGGTATGACTTATGTATGTTTCTAAAGAATTAAACATAAATCATTTGTTATGTATAATCCTTAAGGATTAGTATGGCAATGTGTGGAAAAATATGTATTTTCTTCAAAATTTTCCTTTTCCTTTAATTTGTTACATAACATTACTTCCTAGAATTTGATCCTTACAAGCGACACTATCAGATGGTGGAATAATATAGAGGGTGTATTTTTTTCAAAATGATCTCGTTCGATTCCCGGCTAAGGAAAAATATATTTTAAAAAACTATGATGCAGTTTTAGTTTTTATCAAAATCGACCTCGTAACTGCTTTCAGCATTTTTCGCTAATCCTTATAGTTTCGGATTTGGCCCTGAAGGCCCGTTTGAAAAATTCACCCTGTATATATAGTTAGAACTATATATAGAATATATATAGTTAGGACTATAGTCCGCGCCAATCTTCTAGTCCGTTCTGAAGTTGTTACGCGCAGGTTTAACGCAGCTATGTACCCGTGGGCGAGAGCGAGCAGCGTAGGGTGCCAGAGGGCCCCGCGCTGTCTTCATCTTGCTAATATTTACAATTTGCTATTGAAACTGTCAAACAATATCTGTGTGGTAGTGTGGCACACAACTTACCCTCTTATCGAGCTCATTAGTGGGTTTGAGCGGTACGTCGGAGTCGGTGCTGGCCGCCGTGCCGTCCGATTTGGTGCTCTCCGCATCCACATTGTCCGGCACCGATAGTTGCGCTATAAAGGAATAAATAAACAAAATTAACAAGACTTCGTTATCAATGAAACAATTTTATTTCTTATATGAAAAAAACAAAATGAAAATAAACTATGATACATTTTGTAGTATTGATATATTGTCTTAAGATGAGTACAGAAAATAGCAGTAAATAAAACAATGTAATGTACGAGTAGTAAATATACTCACTATCATTTGGTTCTGGTGACGAAGAAGGCAAGGGTTCCGCTTCAGACCTGAAAATACGACGAATTACTTTTATAATTTAAATTATGTACCTACTTGTATTTTTGTCAAAAGACGAAAGAAGAAGAGAAATTATGGTGAATCATAAATACATTTGGTATTTAATGGAGATTAACACCCATCACGACAGAATAGGAATTGATATGATTTAACATAATTTTAATTGAAACTGTCTTTCAAAACAGTTCAATAGTTTCAAAAGAGATCTTCATCATAATACGTTATGATTAAATTCCAGTATAACAATATATGAAGGTGGTAGAACCTTTTGTGGTTCGATTCCTGCGGCACCACCGCCACACCTATTTCTGTAATGTACGAGTGAAGGGTGTGGTAAGGGAGACTTAAATTTCCGAGGCGTTCCAGCGTAGTCCTCGGGAGAAGCGGCACATCTGTGGCCGACCTCAGGTAGGAATATGTAATCCTATCTGGGGTTGATTATAGATGTCTATGGGCGGCAGTAGCCACTTACCATTAGGTGGACTGCATGCTCGTCCGCTCCTCCTATATTATATAAAAAATACCTACTATTTCAACTGAATAGGAACAAGAGGGTGATAAACTGTTTTAAGGAGATATCTATCTCCTTAAAACAGTTCAGTTGCTTCTATTGAAACTTTTTATCGATACAGACACAATCAATATATAACAATTTACATTCCCACGTACTTATCACCACCGGGCAGTGGCGACGCATCCCTGAACTGCCAGGCGGCGCCCGACATGGCGGAGTCGAGGCCGGAGTCGCGCTCCTCCAGCGCGATCTCCTTCTCCAGCGCGACGAGGCCGGGCGGCTCCACGTCGAAGCGGGTCGCCAGTCGCGCCACCTCCAGCAGGCAGAGGATCACCTGCCGCGGCTGGTTGTGGAGAACTGTGGGAAGTAAGTGGATAAGTTTAAGAGCTTGCAGTCCGCCTGATGTGAAACGATCGATTAGAATACGCTGTGTAAAAGAAAACGTCAGGAACACAAAAACCGTATAAAAAGTCGGTTTAAATTTATTACAAAACATGATAATTAGTGTTAGTAAATCAGCATCAACCTATAACATTTCTGACTTGCTTAATGATTTTATATGAAAATAATTAGATTTCGATTGCATCTAGTTTTTAAAGGTCAGATCAGGTAGGTTTTGAAAAACTCTAAATGCTTATTTGACTCTTATTTGACTCTTTGACTCTTTATCAATCGCTTTTTCACACAATAGGGTCAAATAAACTTTATTTTGAGTTTAAAAAAAATGCGGTGTTCCCGTAATTTTTGAAGTGAATACTTCTTTAGCAACGTTGTGCTCTTTTTATGATGGGTAAAAAATGTTAAACTCGCGTCAGGACACGTGACCTGATCGAAAATTCCTATGACTGTCATGTTTGATGTTGATTGATGATAGTCCTTTTATATTGATAATTAAAGCAATTCGTGCAAAATTATTCCCTAACCATTTCAAAATATCAAAAATGCACAATGTTAATATTCAAGTCTTTACTTCTGCCGGCACTCCCGGAATGCACCCCGTTGATTTTTATCTCGACTCTAGTATGTAATTTTGATCATACCGAGATCATCGCTCTCGAACAGCAGGTTCTCGTGCACGCCGAGCTCGCGGCAGAAGGTGATGAAGTTCTCGGCGTTGTCGCGCGAGAAGAAGCTGCGCCGCGCCGCGCGCTGCCAGCACCGACCCCTGATTGCTGGCACCGGCTGGGAAATAATATTTCAAATATATACTTTGCAATAGTTTTTTTTTCTTTTTTGTATAATATAGGAATAGCAGACGAGCATGCAGTCCACCTGATGATAAGTGGCTACTGCCGCTAATGGACATTTTTAATCAACCCCAATGATAGAATTAGATATTCCTACCTGAGGTCGGCCACAAATGCGCCGCTACCCCTGAGGACTAAGCTGGAACGCCTCGGAAAAGTCTGTCTCTCTTACCACACCCTTCAACCCAGACCACAGCAGCAACGCTGCTGTTATGGGGGAGAAATAAATAGGTGTGGCGGTGGTACCGCTGGAGTCGAACCACACAGGGTTCTACCACTTTCAAAAAGCCTGATAAAAAAATGATACAGCGACGGGCAATTTATTTATTTTTAGTTGCACCAACGAAGCAATCACTGATAAATCCATTTTGGTACACTTTATATGTAAATAGCGATTACTATACATATATAGATACGAATAGCGATGTAAAACGTGTCACTTCACTTATAACAGGTAAGAGCTAGCAATGTATTATCATTGCAAAATTATGGATAAATTAATGACATTAGTGTCCACAATTAAATCAATCAATCATGGATAAGATGTGAAAGATTTAAAAATAATTTCATTGCGATAAAAATGTAAAAAACTTCAAAGAGCTTCAAACTTCTTAAATGTACTTACAATTTTGGGTCAATTATTAACAAATGGAAGTCCCAGAAATATTGCACAAATGTGTTAATGTTTATTTGTTTAATGTCATTTGCCTAGTTGGGATCAAATCCGGATCCCATTGCATAACAACCAGTTAAATTGTTACTGCCGCCCACAGTATGACAAAACTCCTATCTGCGATCAGTCATGGAGGCGTTCCTAGTTGCCACTACATCTAAATTAATTAGTGTGCCTTAAGCACTAGTACCTGGGTGACTAGTACCTGTATTTTGTTAAAACGACGTTTTCTGAAAATTAAACCTATCTAGATTGACTTATCACCCTCGAAAAATCACGGCATAATAAATTTCGTGAAATTTTAAGGGTGTGGTAAGGGAGACCTACTTTTCCGAGGCGTTCCAGCTTAGTCCTCAGGGGTAGCGGCGCATCTATGGCCGACCTTAGGTGGGAATATCTAATCCTATCTGGAGTTGATAACAGATGTCCATGAGTGGCAGTAGCCACTTACCATGAGGTGGACTGCATGCTCGTTTGCTTGCTTACATTTAAATCTTTTCAATCGGTACAACAAAGCAAAAAATCAAATAAGTCAAGTTGCACAAGAAGCTATGCATCAGGCAGTTGGTACTGCGTACTGACCCCCACGATGAGTCCCTGCTGCAGCGCCTCCCGCGCGCGGTCATGGATGACGGCGGCCAGCTGGCACAGCTCCGCGCCGTTGTCCAACACGTCCAGGAAGTTCTCGCCACTCAGATACGTGATTCCTGGGGACAATACATCATTATTTTTAATAAGAACCCAATGGTTGAATAGTTAAAGTATGGAGTTAAAATAATTGATGATTGTTGTAACAATTACGCATATACTTTTTTATGGCGTAATTAAGTAGGTATGTACTTATGTCGATTGAAACTGGGCGAAGTAACAACACAATAAGTATTTTTGGATGATCTCATAATCTATATACGAATAAACCTAATATAAGGGAAAACCAGACGGCTATAATTACGTAGACAAAAAAATAAGTACAACTGTACAACTGAGTGTAAAATACAGAAAATTTAATTTCTCAAACAAACTTCGCATCCATTTAGAAACAAGGTTATGTCGCTGTCCTTACTGTCGCTGGCTAAAACTAAATAAGTGAAAACGATAAAATTAGTACGAATACAGTAAATCAACAGAATCACTTGACGTGCATCGGATAAATGGCTAGAACATTATCGACTGAGAATTACATAGTAAAGCTGACAGCGCGTGAAACAACTGTTCTCGTGAAGTCTGACCGGCAGTAATATCTGTACTTTACGACAATGCCGATGTTTACATTGGAATGGCCATGTTAACATCTTTGGTACCGTTAACACAGTACAAAGGAATACCAGCTTAGACTCATCTTAGAGAAAGATCGAGATTGTATGAAGTGAAGTTAATACAAATGTGCAAAATGCTAATCCGCATAACGTTCGGAGCATCAGTGCGGCATCAGTCACGCGTCAAATGGTGATCGTTGTATTTCATTAATTCCCGCGAAACCACATCGGTTAATGTTAATGGATTAAAACACGCAGCATTAACAAAAACAATTTGTATATTGAAGCGTTTAGTTTCTGCGATAGTATCTCTCGTGTGGGAACTATGTGTCTATACTGTCTATCGATCAATCAATCGAATCGAAGCTTATGATTTATTTATTCAATTAATTTTATCGTAAACTACATGTACAAGGTAATAGATCCTTTCACCTATTTCTGCCTAATGACCACAGCAGCGCTTAACAACACTGTTAAGTGCTGCTGTGGTCTGGTTTGTAGGGCGTAGTAACTTATGTTAGGAGTTCCTACTCAATCCTTAGGTGTAGCAACGCCATCTATGGCCGACATCTTTGGCAGGAATCACATCTTACCTATATTTGGTAAATTTTAGATATACATGAGCAATATTACCCACTAACCTTCAAATGATCTACATGACGTTATAAAACATAAAAAATAAAAAAGCATATATACGGTCGAATTGAGAAACCTCCTCCTGTTTTTAAGTCGGTTAAAAATTAATCTTAAATTAATTATTTATTGAAAACAAAAATGGAATGCGTGAGTCTTATTTCCTTCATACCTTCTCTTAATAATTAATTTTTAGATCGTTAGATTAACTTTCATATTATAGGAGCACTAAATAATTGCATACGGACGAGCTATTCTTAAATAATTACTTAGCTTCTAGGTCACAATTGCAACAGACAGATCTTAAATCATCATTGGAGGTGTTGAATGATTTATACAGCATTTCTTCAGTATAACGTAACTTCCTTAATTGGAAATTATGGAGCTAGTTTTTAGTGTGAGCAGCGGCACGCCACGGGTCCGTTAGGCGTCATAATTGAGTTGCCATCATTGCTGCCACTTTACACGCTCTGTTGCTCGCGTGACGTAGACACGCCTTCATTTGCAATGTATGGTACAACTACTTACAGTTTTATTATCCTGAGATTCCGTATTTAACTGTTTTGCATTTAACTACTAACAAACTGACTTACACTTAAGGCGACCGTCGTAATACCTATTCAGGAGTGGTACCGCCTCGCAATGCTACCATCGACACGAATATATCTGCTATGAAGTTTCAGAGGTCAGTCCAATGTGCTGGTTTAAGGAGTGTTGTAAGGCAGATTTGATAATATGGCGTGCTTCAACTTAATCCTCATGAGTAGGCAAATGCGTATTTGAGATTACAAGACCCGTTCCAGTTGAACTTGATACCGATGTCCAGGGGAGAAAATAATTTATTTACACATAAACATTATTGTGTACGTATCATTATTTCTGTACGAGTTACCACATCATACATGATGGTATTTCTGATGGCGCATTTCTTAGTGTAGGTACGTATGTACTGCGCACACATTCTCATTATTTAGAATAAGCATTTTATTTAACAAAATGTAGTGTTAAAACTGTTCTCGTTGTTTAGTTGTTTTAACGACTTTACATCCACCTCAAAACTGTACACACATTTCAATTACAATGAATAATCAATAATAAATAGACGCCACGTTAGATCAGAGCATGACAATGATACAATAAATTTCTATAAAGGCTGCACTTAAATTAACAAACAAGGAGCTAAAATTTGATTAAGGCATTAGTAAGGCACGGCAAGGCAAGATTAAGAAACTGAGTAACAAAAGTAATTAAGTATGACCCTGCCACTGAACTATCACGACCACGCTCTGCTTTGTTCCATTGGCCCCCGACCTGAGATGTCAATCCTATTAAACTCTTTCGTAATGTTTAATTTGCGAGAGAGATAATGTTATTGTTTAATTAGTAACAATAGCACTAAGAAGATCAGCCACAAATAGATCGCGAATTTTACTATACCGGTGTCCAATAAAGACGATAAAAACGAATTATCATATCACGTATTGAAACCGTTAAGGAAAACATCGATTAAAGCCTCATTCTGGAAAGACCCGTGCCTATGACTATTAAAATTCTCGTAAAAAAAAAGAAAATTTAAAAATAAATTAACATTCGAACTAATTAAAAATTTTTGATAAACTCTGCCCGACCATACATTGTAGGTTGTCCTGCAATGCAAACAATTGTAGGATATTTCCCAATTGAAACATTTTTTTATTCTAACACAGTTTGTCAAATTTACACTCGATATATACGTATATACTAGGTATATACGAACTTATCATATTTAATGGCACCGAGCACATGGAAATGGTCTGACCATCGGTCGTGCCTCGGGAAACTAATGAGTGTGAAGATATTGTTCAGTGCATTTGCCATCTGACCGCTCGACCACCCGGGAGATACCCTCTGGAATGGCATCTAAGTATGTATATGCAAATGAAATATTACCATTATTACCGTGGAGCACTACACATAAACTATGCCTTTTTAAAAAAGGACACTTGGAGCTGTAAGATTTATATAAGTAACTAATTTTGCACGTAATGTTAAACTTGACTTTAAAGAAATAGCATTCCATTTACCTACACGAAAGTGACAGGTTGATTACTTTAACGTATAGCCTATGTTACATGCATAATTTTCTATTACTTAACCTAAAATGAGGTATACTTGACGTATATACATATGTAACGGAATCTTTGAACTCGATTTTTACCCACTTTGAACGATCCGATTAAAAAAAAACAATTATCAAGAACCGATGACAATACACGATTTAAATAATTTTATTCCATTCTCCTCGTCAGGATATTCAGGAATAACGGTTTTCCTTGTGCGATTTTAGCGTGGTTTTTAGTTTTTAAACTATAATTTTTATTATGAATGAAATCGTATCTTTCTTTCTCTCATTAAGCTTATAAGGTTTGTTTACCTATGAGCCGTACACATTTCTCCTCCAAGCGTATCATTATCATAACGGCATTCTGGGCTATCGCGACATCTGGATCTAGACTGAGGTCTAGATAGAGGTCGGTTTAGGCCTTCGATGGTTGCGAAAGCCGAATCGCGTGGAGTACGATCGATCATGTAGGAACGAAGGCCGATCACTTTCTGCGAATACAAATGTCGACTTATTGATATGGTTAAGACGGTGACACATGTGCTGCCTATTTATTTACTAATTTCTTTATTCAATCATACTTTATGTATCATTTTAACAACGTATTGTACTCGTACTTCACGCTATAACATAAAATTGATTGTATGTACGTATCCGCGAGCAAGTGATTTAATGTATTACATATATACTTCAATTATCAATTTTATTATTAAGTTGCAAATTGTATTTTAACTGTTAAGGGCTTAGTTTAACGACAGGTTAGAGAGTCACAACTCGTAATCTCGTCATTGTGGGCGACTGCAGGTCGGGCTGTCGTTCGTGTGTCGCCTTCCTAAGAGGTTAAATAAAATGTCTAAAAGGCATGTTGGAACTCACAATCGTGATAGTCCACGGATGAATTAATATATTTAAAAATAACAATAAGTAACCCCTATATCGCGACTTACAGTATCTAAAATGCACAAGTAAATTAAAACAAACAACGTAGGTATAAACAATAAACCAAGCAATAATTACTAGCTTCGTAAGGTGTACAAAAAATTCAACTTCCCGTCGTGAAAACCATCGAAATGATTAATCGGTACATTTAATTATACGTCGTTCTGATAAAATTTATTCTGCACAACAACTACCTTGAGACCACCTCGTAAACTGTTTACTGCCCGATATGGACCACGAAATGACGGCTCGTATCGGCCCGATCAAAGTTCCGATCAAAATACATTTATCCTTTTTAGGTAATAAGGTTTTACGTTAGTTAGATACTACATGCACGATTAATGCAATTATTATTTATGTGATACGAAATTGTCCGTTTAAAAACTGGATTTTGTTTTTGGTGCCGTGCAAAAAAGACACGTCGAACAGTAAGTTCCAACTTAAAGGAAGCAATAAAGAAAATTAATTTATAAAAGGCATTTAAATTTAGTAAGAGCAAAGTAGTTACTTCTTTAAAAAACCTCAAAGCTGTATGAAGTTTATCAATTCGCACCTGGGCACCGCGGTGGATTACCTATAATTTATGACCGAATCCCTCATTCTGGGAATAGATCCGTCTTCAAGAGTGGAACGCTAATAGATAGAATTGACGTCTACTGAAGACTGTGAGAACAATTAAAAAAGTAAACTATATTTACTACTCATACAAAAAACTGTATTACAGTAAAGTACTGCACTACTTTTAAACATATTACAAGGTGGCATTTCGGTACATATGACTTTCATCACAGAAGTGCTAGAAAGAGTTGTTTTAGAACTTTTCGCAGTCATTATCTGGAGTACCCACCGTCACAGTGCAAAAGCAACAGTCGTTACGTTTCATAAAAATTCATGAACATTTTCACATTCGCGCCGTCTCGAGATACGTGAGATATCAGAACGAGCAAAAATAACCGGTCCTCGATTGCTTTTTAAGGTTCTGTACAAATGGTAAAAACGGAACCCTATTACCACAGTATAAGGATATAATACTGTGCTATTACTAAGACTCCGCTATCTGTCCTATCTGTATTTGTCCGCTATCTGTCTGTGTGTATCTGTATCTGTGTGTCTGTTTATACGTCTGTCACAGGGCTCTCTCTCCTGAACCGTATCTAATAGATAGACACTTGAATTTTTTACAATGTATGTATAATGGTGGAATCTATAACATCAAATACTAAACATAAAAAAGTTGAAAATAAATGAGGGTCGCTATACAAAAAGTCGTTATTTTTCGACGTCTTTCGCTTATCTACTGAACCATAATAGGTTGCTGTAATAACAAACACTAAAAGTAAAAAACTAAATAAAAAAATGTGGTACGAAACCCTCCGTGTGCAAGCTTGACCCGCACTTGGTCAATTATTTATAACAATTAGCGAGTCGGGTGCAGTGTGAATATAAATATTGATTGTATAGCAGCTAGCAAGGACACGGGAACGACTAGGTGAAAGGATACAAAACTTAAAAAAATTGTTTTCCACACCGCGCGCGTCGGGAATGCTAGGAATCTGGAGACTTAAATTTTTTATTTAACTTTAGTTTTTATAATAATGAAATAATAAACGAGCATGCAGTCCACTTAATTATATAGTTACTGTCCAAGAATCTATAAATAAATCAATTGAGAATAGGCGTTCTACATGAAGTCGATCATAGGTCTAATATGATCGCCTCCTAAGTAAATCAGCCGACATCCTCTTTTCACTGAAACGCAAGAAATGCTTCACGCTAGAAATAGGTGTGCCGGTGGTACCTCCTCGGTTCCGTCGGATCGCGAACGAGTGCTACTAGCGTACCCGTGGTCCCGACAAAAGGCGTCCAGAAGAACACCGTTGGGTTTTAGCCGGTTGGAGTCCGGCATATCCTCTCTGCTACCCCTGCAGCTGAGGAACCCATGAAGGGATTCCCCACGGAAGGGACCTCCTCGGTCAAACCATATTGGTTCTATGGAACCCCTACTTATTTTTTATTATAATTCAGGAAAAACTAAATAAATTTGAAAATTAAAATGGCACTATATCAATAATCATAATATAGGATCAGAATATTGTAAGTGTTTCACCATATAAATGGACTTAAAACCATTTTTACTTGACATAATAATAATGTTTATCTTTATAGCATAATTACACGTCGCCACTTTGTTTTAAGTGAAGTTTAAATAATTTTGGACAGTTAAATGGATGAAGGTTGCAGAATATGTGTCAATGCGAGCATGAAGCGATGCTCTGGCGGTCAGCGAGAACGGTACTTTACACGGAATCGTAACATCGCATAATGTTCCGTTCAAACCAAGGCGTATTCCACCTAGGGATATATAATATCGACAATATCGTCCCTAGAATATCGATAGCTATTTTTATACGATACGATATTATCATATTGAAAAATAAAATGTCTTAATCAAAATAATAGAGATCTAAAAGTAGAAAGAATTTGAATTTGCCGCTCGATATCTATTCATTCCACAAACTGTAATCAGTTCTGATACAATCCGCTAGGGGCGCTGATTGGAAATGTATGGGTAAATACCAAAACAGTATTTTTTGTAAAAACGTAAAAACTCATACTAAGGGTACAGGATGGCAAAAAAATTAATAAATACTATAAATAGTCTCTAGTTGGCGAAAAAATAGGTCCTACGGCCTAATCCTTCTCAGTATGAGAAGAGACCCATGCCCAGCAGAGGGACAGTAATGGGTTGATGATGAAACCTATACTTCGCATTCATAATATTTTAGCATTCGCTGATTTTGTATTTTTAAAAAGTACTCAGTAAATATGATTTTAATCGTATCTTTATTACGATCGAACATTACACAGAGAAACATGTAGATTGTACCGGATGTAATAATAACGATCCTTATTTTATGTCAAGTACACAAAAGGTCGCGACTCTAAAAAAAGGAGGTTCAATTCGATGTATTTTTTACTTTTTTGAATAACATGTACTCTGAAATATCTTCTGTCCTTTCAACACCGATGCAAACGGTGATTTGAACATTTAAACCGCCACGCTATCTGATCGCAATGAACATAAATACTCCGTGTAGCGGTGCCGGTAATTGGTTGATGCCTTTGCGCCACTACGCGATAAGGTACTGAATACCGATGGATATAACTTTGGAACGATCGGTACCTTAATAATTGCAACGACCAAGATTTTTGACGACAACTCCAAGGAGTTTTGTTATCATTACATTTTTAATTTTTTTGTTAGTGTGCAAAATCATTAAGAGTCATCCCATGTTGGATGAAATGTTAAGGTTTTTCATAATGTCAGAGACTTTTAGAAATTATCAGATTAATCGTTTACTTAATATACAATGTACATGTGTGTCGCCCTTTCCGTAAGATTGAATGAAGTAGGCAAATTGTATCATAAAAACGAAATAACCAGACTGCCATATAAATTTTGTACTCGTAATAAGGTAAACATTACTAATTTTCCAATTTTAAAAGATTTCATATCTACCTGAATATTTCCGTAAGTTGTTTCAAAAAATTCAAAAATAGCTTGAAAACAAACATTCTACCCTTACAACTAAATAACTGGGTGTCTCGAGACTGTCACGGTATAATGTGAAGTATCTCCTCCATTCTGCTGTACATTTAGACATAACAAAGGGCGAGGAACAGGCACGCGATAACATATGTATGTATCGTAGACATGGTAGCTACGACTCTCGACTTTGAACAATGAAGACGTATAAAAATTATTTGGAGAATGAGATCTTGAATGAATGAATGAATTTATTTATTTGTAAAAGCATGCGTTTATAAAGTAGTTCATACATAGTAATTGCGTTCGGCATACTCTACCGGTTGATCCGGTGTACAAATCTTTTTTTATTCTTATAAATAAACATTAATTTACATACTTAGTTGTTCATTACAATTTACATATAAAATTTAAAATGTTATAAATATTTATTACAATATATTGTCACTATAATTAAATCATGTCATTTATTAAATTATATTTATAAGCAATTACTTTAATTTGTCATCAAAAAACTCCTTAACACTATAATACTGTTTGTTTAATAATATATTTAATAGTTCATATTTAAATTTTGTCAATTCTAATTTTTTCAGTTGATGTACTGATATTTAGTAGAATAAAATTAATGTTCCATAATAAATTATTGTAGAAGTATTTTTCATTTCAATTAACATTTTCCATTTTAATTATATTTAATTTCACTGGGCTTTGGAATAAGCAATATATTAAAGCCTTCAACACATTTGTATTAGAAACATAGCAAAATAGGTAGCAATTAACATTACCCGCGTGGCGGAGAGATCGCCATCTCGGTCTGACGCGCTGAGGGTCCCGGGTTCGATTCCCGGCCAGACAGACATCTAAATGATGAATTTAGATTTTTGTTTCTGAGTCTGTGGCTGTGAGTGTAAAAAGCCTTTAGCGTTTACGTTTACATGTATTTTAGATCTTTTATCTTCAAATAACTCGAGTTACAAAATAGACTTTGCTTAAAAATGCGGCGGGTTAAACCCTAATATCCTAAACATGGCCTAAACTAATACGATTAACTATACAAAAGTTTTTTTTACGCTTTCACTACGTACTTCCGTAACCAAATATACTAAGTCAAGGGATTACGACGAACTAACAATGCCTCATTTGGTCCAATCCGCTTAACAGATTGAGTTGGCTACTTACGATTGAACAATTCGAACTTGGTATTCTCATGCTGACAAACTTGCCCGGAACTTTGACATTTGGTGAACTGATATATTTCTCCCCATTTGCCCTGACTAATCCTGGAAGTCCTTAGAAAAAATCATTAATACTTAAAGGACTATAATCTTAATTATCAAAAGTTATGTCTAACTATCTTAATAAGATAATGACTAACGGGGAATCAAATCAATGTGGAACCGGGAATCAATTCAAACTATATGAACTGTGATGAAAAACCATAAAAATACATAAACAAGACTACGGAGAAAGCTTCGTAGAGCTATTTATTAAGCGATCATCGTACCGGCATATCACCTTAATGAAATGTTTATTTAGTTCTTAGAGCATAATGTAAATAAATGCATATTATGTTAATAACACATAATGGACAGAAATCGCAAGAAAACAACATTACCGTCCGAGATGCCAGATGGAGCAGCTTCTCATTTCTTATGTAAAGTAAACGCAACGAACGCGGTGGTGCGTGAAAATAAACAGTGTGGTAACCGCTCCATTTGTTGTTCATTCATCAGAATATAATTTGCTATAACAACTTATCGGGCAGTTAATGCTTTGCAGCTTGCGTTCTCTAAGCACTTTACGCAGACACGATGCCGTCGGTGTCCATTTTTACCGCAATGGAACAGGTTCACTGCTATTAGAATCTTGTAGTGGGATTTCAAAGTCCTAACTTTTGTAATATTGAAGGAAAACACGATGAGGAAGCCTACACACCTGACTCTTCGTTTAAAAAGCATCTGAAAGCTGTGTAAGTTTTTTTTTTTTTTTTTTTTTTATAATATTAGAGTAGCAGACGAGCATGCAGTCCACCTGATGGTAAGTGGCTACTGCCGCCCATGGACATCTGTAATCAACCCCAGATAGGATTAGATATTCCTACCTGAGGTCGGCCACAGATGCGCCGCTACCCCTGAGGACTAAGCTGGAACGCCTCGGAAAAGTCTGTCTCCCTTACCACACCCTTCAAACCGGAACACAGCAGCGCTTAACACTGCTGTTATTAGGTAGAAATAGGTGTGGCGGTGGTGCCGCCGGAGTCGAACCACAAAGGGTTCTACCACCTTCAAAGTAAGTAAGTAAGTAAGTAAGGTAAGTGTAAGTGTAAGTCTATTAATTCACATTTGGCCAGCGCAATGAACTATGGTTTTAACCCTTCTTGCGTTGAAAGGAAACCATTCCTCAGGAAAGGGTTGATGACAAGGTTAATTTCAATGATGGTTTAATACGGTTATTTATAGGAAACATTTTAATTCAAATGCTCAGAATTTATGACAACCTTTGTATTTGGGAATGATAAGAAAAGCTCGTTCACTGGGTCATCTCTTCTTTTGATTTATTTTACTTTGGAATATTTATTTCTGCCTATTACGATTTTCCTATTAAAATTTCCTATTTAAATAAAAAAAAAAAAAATCAAGAACGAGTTCAGCGAATTATGTGTGATAAATAGTTCCAGCTTAGTAGTAAGAGTAAATAATGTTGTCTAACCCAAATACGGCGAGCGTAAACGCGCTTCACTTACCGTCAGTCTATATTTAATTACTGAATACGTAACATCTGTTCGTCTGTTTATATTCCGTTTATAGCCCGCGATCGCATGCCTTCTTTTTGTTTTATG
Source organism: Epargyreus clarus (assembly GCF_041222505.1). Classification (NCBI taxonomy): domain Eukaryota; kingdom Metazoa; phylum Arthropoda; class Insecta; order Lepidoptera; family Hesperiidae; genus Epargyreus; species Epargyreus clarus. Next base: position 12,845,487 of record NW_027332235.1, read on the forward strand.
CCGTAGTCGGTAATGCCAGGATTGATGTGGCAAATTGCAGGTTAAAAATGCAAGTCGAACATAGAAAAGTCTCGATGTCGGTAAAAAGATAAGTTACTATTTGATAATGAAGATTAATATAGGGTTATCGATTTGTATCCAACATAATTATGTATGCTTTATTTACTTTAATTTCTAAGGAAGGAAAATTATGATCGAAAAGCTGATGAAAATATTTTAAAGGTGATAGAACTTTTTGTGATACGATTCCAAACTGCCAAACGTTTTTTTTATTAAGCAAACGCAGTGTTTAGCGCTGCTGTTTTACGGTTCTGAGGCGTTTCAACTTAGTCCTTATGTGATGTAGGACTCTTGTTTGACCTGGTGTTAATTGCACATATCCATGGGCGGCAATAGAAGTACCATCATAGGTGATGTGACTGTGGAAAAAAAACCTTGTTCGTGAACGTTTTTGTTTATGTACATAATACTCAGTATATATATATATATATATATATATATATATATAACTATATATATATATATATATATATATATATATATATATATATATATTAGTTTTTAATATTATTTGTGTACATATAATACAAAATAAACTTAAATATTTTTATGAAAGAAATTAACCGTGAATAAGCAACCATTATTATTCGCGAAAATTGATAACATATCGTCATTTCAACTAAGTTTGCAACATCCTAGCAGCCATTGCATTCCTTCCATTTCAGTTGACAATCCCGCAGAAGTATGCAGGGCGCGCGAGGTATGTTTTTGTCTCTTTAGTGATAGATAGCTCAAGATGTATGCGCCGTGAGTAGCGATGCGCGATTGTTACTAAATACAATCGAATTATTCGATTGTTATTGTGTTCGATTGTATTCGAATAACTATCGAAATTCTTCGATTGTATTCGAATAACTATCGAACAATCGAAATTGTTCGATTGTTGGTCGATTGTTCGATTGTTCGTCGATTGTTCGATTGTTCGTCGATTGTTCGATTGTTCGATAGTTCGATTGTTCGTCGATTGTTCGATTGTTCGATAGTTCGATTGTTCGATAGTTCGATTGTAGGTCGATTGTTCGATTGTTCGTCGATTGTTCGATTGTTGGTCGATTGTTTAGTACACGCAAAACTAGTAACAGCGCAGTCAAGCGATACGCGATTGTTACGTAAAAATAGAACTATCGAAGCTATTTGGTTGTTGGTCAATTATTTAGTATACACAAAGCTACTAGCAGCGAGGAGCCCCTAATTTCTGTGTTTAAGAAATCTGAGTTAGTCTTATATATTTGGTGTGGGAAGCGCACGTGCGTCGTGTACCCTTCCGCTGCTTCGTTGTATTCCGTTATTTAATGGTGCGTCCACACCTTGCTTCTCGCACTGCTCACTGCGCCTCGTGGCCACACACTCTCACACCCTACTCGCGTTGTTAACATTATTTTTCTTCAAAGATATAGTATTTCACCGATTAATTTTAATGTAACTATGAGTACATAATTTTTTGTGATAACTTTTGTCTATAATATACGCTAAAAAGACATATTTTATATTTTCTGATAATCTTTTTCTATAATATGCGCCATGAAGACGTATATTCTATTTTTCAGATGACCTCTTTTTGAAAACGTAGTCATGAAACGAACTTAGGGGATGACTACGACATCTGGATTATCGATGATACTCCATAGTATTTGATACAAAATGATTTATGGTATAATTATTTCTCAACAATATATAGTACAATTGACTAAAATGTAATACAATACTTTAGATTTTCCAACCAGTGGCAAGTGACGATAGCTTTGCAACACGACGCACCTGCACATTGTCCTGAGCACACGTATGTGGCCGCGCGGTATAATTTGTATTCGGTTATTCCAAGGTCGATTTTTATTCGTACGTCGATTGTTATTTCAAGGTCGATTTTTATTCGAACGTCGATTGTTATTCATACGTCGATTGTTATTCGTACGTCGATTGTTATTCGTACGTCGATTTTTATTCGAACGTCGATTGTTATTCGTACGTCGATTGTTATTCGTACGTCGATTGTTATTCGTACGTCGATTGTTATTCGAACGTCGATTGTTATTCGAACGTCGATTGTTATTCGATTGTTTTTTTGTTACTACGAATAAATCGACAATCGATTGTTGATTCCGTCGATTGTCGATTTATTCGATTGTTTTTTTTAGAACAATCGCCCATCGCTAGCCGTGAGTCAAATATGACGGTAACACATACCGGGATAGAACCATTTCTACTAGACGACACGACTAATACTAAAAGGCATTAAAATACATGTGATTATTTAGTATTGCATATGTTGTAAAAATATTGTTATGTTCTAAATTCGCTGCAAAATCTAATTTGTGACCTCGCTACTTTTCGCACATTTGAAAAAAGTCTAAAGTTATAAACTTCTAAGTGCATTCATGGTAACGATTAGAATTACAATTACTCGTACAGTATTGCAAGTAAGGCAGTATTTAAGTTGTCTGAACGGATCTCTTATTTAACCTCTATTTCGATATTATGTGTATTTTTCTCGACTAACCCATAGGAAGACCACTGCGTTTGATGTGTTTCGTTGCTTGCTTTAGCGTACTTTGCGTGCTTAGCTTTGCTTATTACATATTACGCAAGTAAGAGACACTCACTGGTTCATTATGAGCATCGTCCCTTAAAACACCGTCGTGTCGTCGATTCTAAAAATCTTGTAAAACAAAACAGCAATAAATTTGGGTTCTCAAATTATTCGCACGTGGCGGCGACACCCGGCCGCGTGGGCCGCGTGGGTCGCACGACTACGTTACGACCTATTGTTGTAAATCATTTGTACCTAGTTAAACACTTTAAAGTTATATGGAAATAAATATACACACTTAATTATATATGTAACTTTACTTATATATGTTTTTAATGCAGAACATTCGTTACATAAAAACGCTAATAAGGTCGGGTATGCTAAGCACAAGTACATCCAAGCCATTATTCCTGATTTACTTTAAATTTGTTTTAAATAACAAAGATTAGATTTATAACAAGATTGGTTGATTAGATAAAACAATACTAATTAAATGGAGGTGGTGAAATCTGACAAGCTACGACCAAGTACTTTCGTCTGTTTACAATTTATATTTACTAAAACTATAAAAGTTTAAAGGCAATTAAATCTCCTGCCTGGATTGCAACCATTGCTATACTAACAAGTTGAGTACCAATCGCAATCCTAAAACTATTTCTATTGCACAAAAGAGGTTAACTAGTGACCAACCCGCGAATTTCCACTAGTAATGATATCTTTGCCATTTTGTAATCCCTCATTGAATATCTTATTTTTAAACATTTCTAATGTAAATAATAAACCCTGATCTTAATAATGAAAGTCCTTTCTCACTGAAGAATTTCTCCCCAGTAAATCTTATTCAATAAATTCAAAAAATTGCAGTTATTTAAAATTTATGGCTACTAAATAAATACCTTTAAAACTAACTTGGTAAGTAAATGACCCTATATACTCTTGCTAACTTTACATCAGCAGTTGTAATTTGGTAATATCATATGCAATGATCGTAACACTCTAATAACAGTCATAATCGTTACTAAAACGTATAGCAACTAAACAAATAGCCCGAAGTCACTGAAGCGGTTCATTACATCGGACTAGAGTCAAATACCAACTGCGGGTCATTATTCATCGGATAACAAAAAGTTATTATTGGCTTGTCACTGTAAATATAATAATGATAGATACAAGTCAAAAAGTTCCAAAAAAGATACTTAGTTCGGTAATTTCTGAGTACAGACATTGTTTATTTATTGTGCTATAACAACAGTGTTAAGCCACGTTAGCGCTGCTGTGTTTTGGTTTGAAAGGTGTTGGAGACATACTTATTAGAAACGTTCTAACTTAATCCTCAGGGGCAGCAATCTTATCTAGGATTGCCTTTGTACACGGATGGCAGTGGTCACTTAGCATCAAGTGTTACTTCTATATTATATACTAGCTACTACTTTTAAATCGGTCCAGTAGTTTTTGAGCCTATTCATTACAATCAAACAAACAAACAAAGTTTTCCTCTTTATAATATTAGTGTAGAAAAAGGAATATACACATCACTGACGAGACTGGTTTCCAGGAAAACCCGTTGAGCTACAGTTCTTAATCTTGCTATACCGTAAATATGCCCTAGTTTAATTCCTCAGGTTTATCATTACTCGAAGACGGTACAACAGGGCCCGTCCGCCCACACGTCGGCGACAAGACACAAAAACTGGCACAAATATGGAACGATGATACAATCGGCACTCCACGTGCTCCGTTGTTATTGTTTTGATGTCAGATGGCCGAGCGATGAATGCGATAACGTGCCAATGTTATGATGGAGGCCAAGTGTTCACATAATATTTAAAAAATAAGTCAGTTTTGTAAAGTAGAGAATTATTATAAAACAATAAACCCAAGTTATTAATATCATAGCGTATAACAGTACTGATAATTTAGACGAAACCAACTTCAATTCTTAATTTCAACCGTCAAACCGTTTCGAGTTGTAGGACGAAAGAATGAGACATACATTTAAGCGCTCGAAAAATATTACAGTCGGATAAAAGTAACTTGCGAAAAGTCAATATTGGTGTAACACTAGTTGTAGATAATAGGAACAATAAATCTTAAAGGATAAAAAATAGACATCATACTAACGAAAGAAAAACTACAAATTCATGATACGCTATTTGAGCATCATAATAGATGGTGATCCGGAGAAACACTAGTGTATTCATTAAAGCGAGCTATCGCAATATTGCTGTGACAAATATGTATTTTCCAGTTAATACAAGACATTACTTGGAGAGGAATCGGTTGGAGAAACTCACTAAGCCAATTTTCTCGTTATTCGTGACAGCGGGGCAGTTAATACTAGTCACAAGACGAATCTAGAAAATGCATTCCAAGGTATTTTTAAAACATTCAATAGAGTTTAAAATTTCTCTTTTTTTACTTCAATAGATGTAGGTGAAGGAAAGTTGGTGTACCTAATCTACTATTGTTTTAAATGCGTGAAAAATTTGTTAATACGTTACATACATATTTGCCCGTTTGACTCAAAAGATTTTAGATAAAAATTTATATTTGTTGCATGTATGGCCGATTTACGTATTCACTATTTGAATCAACTTTTAGAAGGGTTTAAGGGAATCATATTCAAATATGAATTAGGAATTAAATATCACTTACCAATAGTTTTATTAATCCAATCGGCGAGATCTTCCTGGAGGGGGAAGAGCTGCCTCGCCTGCGAGTACAGGATCTTCTCCCTATAAAAGTCTTCATCATCAGAACAGGGCGTCTGGGCAGCGAGCGCGCAATCAGCTCGCTCGAAGCTGCTGCTCATTTTTCTATTCACGACGATGTCACTATGTCCTACGTGTCTTTCTTCTTCATCTTTAGCCTCGAAAGTACTCCTTACGTACTCAAAAGCGTTGGTCCTTTCGAAGGCATTGAAGATTCTGTCAAAATTCCCGCTCAGCGGTCTCTCAAAGCTCTTGGGCTCCATAGTGCTCGTCACCGACCAGGACGCCCTGCTCCCGATCGCCGTTGGCCCACACCGGTAGTATGCCATGATGGCTCACGGATCTGCAAAAACAAACATAAAATTAGCACTTCCTTACACATGTAACCTTCAATGCAATTTGTAAAAAATCATGAGGTTGCATTTTATCCAATCAACACTTGTTCCGCTAGCTTAAACGTTTTATCGTCGAAGCATAATGCTCTGACAGTGACATCATTTCTAATGACTTTTTTAATGGACCTCGTTCCTAAATTTAGAAATACTTCATCGGCCTTCGGAGTTAATATGACACGAACAATACAATGAGCTGACACATCTTAGAAACCAATTTTCGGAGGCTCATTTGCATGTTCAACAAGGGCTGCATTGTTTATTTTTTCTCCAGAAACGAATAAAGAGAGACGAAGGTTGTCTGGTGGTTCGCAATTAAAACACAAAGCGGTCGGTCTGAGACTGAGCGTTAATTATGACAGGTGCTTATTTAAATCGATCGACTGGTACAGCTCAGTTTTGTGCAGTGAGTAATTGCTAAGGAGAGACTAGTAGACGGTTAAAGGTTTTAGTTTTAAATTGAATTATTAAAATAATGTAAGACCTACTAAAAAGGTATACATCATTATTTCCGTTGACCATTAACTATACCTATATACTAAGTTATAGCTGCAATCCCTTTTGTCCAACTGGTGGACACGGGCTTCTTGCCAGAACTGTAAGAGGCTTTGAGCGTAAGTTACCTCTAAAGCCGACTAAGTTACAGTACAGTGAACCGTAATAAATTCCAACGTGAAACAATGCAATGAACGTGACTCATATTTTCTTAAATACTGATAAAAATTCGGATCCAATTCGAATTACGTTAAAAGATAAGCCAAAACAGCCATAACATAGTCGAGACATTGAATAAAATATCGGTACCAAAAGCGATGATGGCATCTTCAAGGAACTTAAAAGTTCCGTAAGTTTCCGAAATCGTGAGCACTGAAATCTAGCTCTATTCAGAGTCTATCTTGAGATCGGCTATCGGAACACAATCAGCTACTTACTATTTCATAACGTCCGGGTTCGTATATGGCGCCGAGCCTTGAACTCCGCGGAGACTGGCCAAGATGAGCAAAAAGGAGCTGCGGCCACATCAGAGGATGCCCATATATGCGATACTCGTGAGGAACCGTACGTGAAGATGTGTAAGGTACGTTGAATTAATCTCACTTTGGCAAACAGCGGCAAAATAAAGCGACTGGAGTAAAGTATTTCTCTTTGTTACCTAATATTTGAAATAAAATCGCCATTTACACCCATTTCATAAGTAATTCATTTTCATCAAAAATAAATCCCTGTTGGAATAACGTGATATATGATGAATAGACATGTGACCAGCAGTGGGATATAAAAAGACTTTTTATCAAACGCTACACATCTTCATGTCTGCTAAAATAATATAATGTGAAAATAAGTGCATAAAATATGTCTGCCCATGTGTCAAATACGAGTACAAAATACAAAAATCAAATCAAATTATAATGTATCCGTAAAAAACGGATTAAGGAGAGAGCCAAGAGTTCATAGGTTCACTTATTTCGAGCGAGGCAGGTTCGTCTACTAGTCTCGAATATGGATTTTGATTATAATTAAAATCAATCCCGTGTACCCGCGGATCGTGAGTCCACACACTCCGTGACCGCCTTGATCGCCGCCGCAAATGGACATTTGAATCCAGAATTATCAGTCACGATTTGGTTGAATTTAGTTTTTTTAGTTTCGGTATCATTGTTCGACCTTCCATGTTCAATACTAGAGACAGGTTTAAGATTAAACCTAGTCTAGAGAGCATTAATTTTGCTAGGACAGTTATGATTATGCTGATGTAAAGCAGCCGAGGAATTTTTATTTATAATAAAATATTTCAAAAAGTTTAGAAAGATGTCTATTTTTGAAGAATGACAACATTTTTCGAACATAGAACTCATTGGGATGACTTAACGATGAATTTAAACCAAATAAGTTTATGTGCAATCTTGTACATATCTAAATATTGTACATATCTATCTAAGATTAAATTTAAAGAAAGCTAACAATTTTATTCATGCAGTACTTCGTTCAGCGTTGATGCTAGTCGTAGGTATTGCAGAAGAAAGTGGTAAAAAGACTAGTAAGAACAACTAAAACGTAACGCTTTGTGAAATCCGTGTAAACCCACCCAATAAAAATATAAAACAAATGTCTACTGATTTGTTTCCATTTATTTGAAATCGAGCATTCATAACATTAATCTCACTTTATATTCGTGACTTACAAAAAGATAAAACTCTGTCAATCACCACAACTACATTTGTACACTCCGTGCAGTAAAATGATAGGAATAAAGCCCCGGGACGGGCCGGCACCGCTCCCACACTAATGATGTGCCGAGTCGGCCATTTTTGGTATTCGAGTACTTTAGTACTCATATAAAAAAGAATCGAGTCAGTACTCGAGTCCAAAGTATTCACAAAGTACTCGAGTACTTTGCACAACATACAGTCCAATACCACGGAAGAGCAAAAAAAAAAAACGCCACTCACTACACAAAATTAAACAAGTTTTTACTTGTACGAGTAGTAGTTGTAGTGTACGAGTATCGTCAGTATTCGAGTATTACTGGTACTCGAGTATCACTTTTGGTACTCGAGTACTGACTCGAGTCGACCTGACTCGGCACATCTCTATCCCACACAGCACAATAACACGGAAACCGCATAAAAATCGATCCCGCTGAATTTAAGCAATATTTTGCGTGACCTCCCCTAACGATAAAATAAACTTTGGGTGGAAAAACGTAGAGCTTAGTATTCCACGAATGCTGTTACGTTGGCACGGAAATCGGGGTTCTATGGGAAGACATATTACGACGGCTCGGATTCACTGCGGCTTGTCTTTTATTGATTTTAAAACAACCAGCTCCTCGTTAGTTTATTTTTACAAGCTTTCTTGTTTCGTGTATGTTATGAAAATGTAATGATAAAGGATTCAAGTTTAACCTACGTACAAGCCATGCTACTTTTAGCATCAGAAATTCGCTTTTTGGCAATTTTATTCATGCAGCATCACGTTTTGACGATATTCGATTAGTTGCAGAATCGAAAACGCGTGTTTTAGCGACTATACATCGCATTATTGCTATAGTTATCCTTTATGATTTTACATTTAGGTACAAATGCACATTTAGTAGCAATATCGAGCAGCAACCAGTCATAGATAGATAAGAACAGGATTTAAACCTCTTGGGATTAAGCGTCGCCCGATTATTGATATTCATTAATGTTAAGTTATTCAAATCTGTGATCATTATCAAAAGACACAAGTCCAGTATTATGAACCAGTTTTATTAATTTAATAAGGAATGATCCCACGATGTCAATTATCTAGAAATGTAAGTTTAATTTGTTGAATAAATTATCAGTATCCACAGTTTCAGATAGTATGTTGAAACTGCGTTCTCTGTGGGATGACACACACGTTTGTTCTTATATATTTACAAGTGGATCGGAAAGAAGTATTCGAATGTTGCTCTGTTATGTTCCGTGATATGCATGCGGAATATAAACTTGTTGGGAAAATTTAAGTCGTAGCACTGTATCAAATCGCGGCCCAATATTGCTCTAATCAACACGATGTAAACATTAACACTATCGCAACAAATAAGACAGTAAAACTTGTGAAACAATTAGTTTTACTTAATAAAAAGTACGTTGCAACTCCACTCTGTTTTTGTTCTTTTATGTTTTGCTTTAAGTACTCAAGTACACAGACAGCATTGTTTCGATATACTCGCAGCGGGCTCTTGATGTGAATGTCTACGATACCTCCGTCTCCGCACTCCATCATCACACACGAACTGTACGTACACTCGCCTATGTTAAAACGTACAGTACTCACTCAGAATGGCAATAGTTCCATGAATGATGCATGCGATTAAGAGCCGCCACGTGTACGGAATACGGGATAGTATGATGTGTGGCTGCCAGCTGGTGTTCGCACGTGGTCGACTGTACGCGTGCCCACGCGCACCAGCGAATAGGTCAAGTTGAGCGGGCGCAAGAAAATCGTCCATTTACGCAAATTACGCTCCACTCGACTCTGCTACTGTTTTTGTACGCCAAGTTCATTATCGACGCAATGCGAACAGATTGGAAAACATGTTAGAGCTGTTGCAGCGCTTGCAGTTCAGTCGAAGCAGGTTATTGATACTTGCATGGTCGAGTTCATATTAAAGTACTATGCCGATGAACGTTATTACCATAATTCTGATAATAACCTGTACTGACGACTTATGAAGCTCTCCGCAACACGGAAACGCGAGATTAGCCATCCTAATATAAGTAATAGCGTTTACTTTGTATAAAATGTCGAACGATAATTTCAAGACAAGAAAACAATTTTCATCAATTCAGTCACGACGTTGGAAAATTAGTTTGTTTGTTTGACAGCATCAGTAATTTCCGAAGCCCGAAGGCGGGATGGTTGCTCTGATCTCGGGGAGTGCGATGCTCCCGGCGACTTCTTAATTGGATAATCGCCCGCACCGAGACCCTATCAATGTCGGGGAAGAACATGACGAACTGAGCTGCGTTTTTGATATATGTTTCTCTGTATAAGAAAATTGAGAAAAGAACGGACAGCAAAGTATACAAGACCTTTTTCTCTTTTATAAAGCAATATCAAATCCAGTGTTACCAACTCTCAAAAATATTTATCCCTAAACTGAAGTCTAAACCCCCTATAATTGCATTAATTATTTGAAAATTCCCCTAAAAATATATTACACTTCTTTTTTTGGGACGTGCCGTGCCACCTTATGACCCGTTTCCCGTTTTTTTTTTTTAGCCCCGCCGTGCCGGCTCAGAACATGTTTGTTTTGGACGCCGTGCAAGCTTATGACACGTTTCCCATTTTTTTTTTTTTGCTCGCCGCGCCTTTACAAAACCCCTAAAAATACCCCTAGACATATAAAACCCCTAGAAAAATCCCATACCACTCATTTACCCCCTAAATCTGGGGGGAAAACCCCTAAGTTGGCAACCGTGATCAAATCTTACACAAGATCGTTAGAGCATTGAAATGTATTGCTTATATGTAACAAACCCTTTGCCATTGTATTGGGTGCCTGAGACAGAATCTGATACCAAATTCATATATTCTAACCAAATAAAAAAGATTTCAAGACAAAATTTTAATGATGCATCTTGCTATACATTCTTGCCACACACCTGAGTATGTAATTACCTCTCCCATTGTAAAAGAAAAGACCCAAGGACAATTAACGTCACAGTGAAGTTACAAGCACTCTAGTGCGGATTATTTATAGCCGAAGGATTATACCTTGCATAAATCTTGCAAATTTATAGTACGAGTAAGTATGTAGTTTTTAGATGCCCGCCCACATCGGAAACACGTCGTGTGCTGCCTCATGAATAAAGATACTGAGGATCCAAGTAGGGGGCATATTTCTCTCCATTTCGGGAAGACGCCAGGATTCTCATGACAGCTTTTCCTTTCTTTCTTTCGGCTAATTAAGGTAAGGTTTGTCCTTCCTGTTTTACAACGTATTATAATAGGTATGTTATATCATTGACATATGAACCTGGCTGGGTCTTATTTTAGTAGATTCATGTCCAGCCGTACGACTTGAGTTAGAAAATTAAAATGAAACGTCGATCTTCATTTTGACTGTTTGGGCTTAAATATAAAATCTCGTTCGGAGTTCAAGGTTTATATCCCAGGTTAGCATTAGCACATGCTTAACCGGTGAAGAAAAAAATATCTAGCACGGCTGAGAGTTCTAAAGAAAAAGTTCTCAAATGTGTGTGAACCAAACTAATTCGCATTAGGCCGGCTCGATGAAGTATGGCCAAACCCATCTCAATCTGAAAGTAGACTGCCCAGCAGTGGAACAGTAATGGATTGTCGACGACGAACTTAAAACTTGTTCTGAGTCAAGACACCTTACTAAGCAGATTTTTAAAAATTGAATAAATAATTCACCATCATGAAGTCTACTGTCAGCATACTGACACCAATAATAACACAGATATGCATGCACATTGTGTACAAAAGCATTGCTTATCAATTAATTTAATCCGACGTTGAAATATCATGTGTCCGGGAATGTTTATTGATCGAGTACCTCCAGGGTCCCGGTACGAATGTTCTCAAGCACGCCATCGGTTCCCATAGCTGTCGTCTGTTTTCGATCAAACACAAAGAGAAATTATTCTGAGTTATCGGTTGAGCATCTCTTCATTTTTGACCAGTTTCTTTGAAGCCAATTTTAATCCATTGATTATTTAGGTTTGTTATGGACATTTTGTTGGTAGTTTCATCTCCAAATACATGTCATAATAATACAATTTTAAATAATACTCACATGTTTTTTGATCAAAAATATAATTAAGTTATAATTTCATCGTAATACAAAGTTAGAAAACGTAACCTCAAAGTATTTCGCACTTTTTGGCAATTATTGACACTTTTAGGGTGAGGCTACTTTGAATATAACAAAAGCACCTATAGTCCAACGTAGACAACTCGATTATGAAGTGCTTGAATGCGAATCCTTATTGTCTTAGGAACAATAAACAGGAGCTGGTGACATCATTACAGCCGTCACCATAACTAATACAAGTGAAAAATTGCCGAAATGATGACAAACGCTAGAACTAAGTAATTTACGGCCCATCTACTAGGACGAGCTCAATCAACATTATTATACTTTGCTACAACGACTACAATTGGACAAGTTATAGTCTCTACCATAGATTAGTAAAGATACTTCGCCGCCTTGAAATGGAATAAAGCCACAATAGGCTGATATGTCAGTTATTTTTTTGAATTCTTGACAAATGAAAACCATTTTTAATTTACATAATAAATAAATAAGTATTTCAAATATCTTAGGGACATTTTAGCACGGAAACGTGGCAAAACATTTTTACGCAACTATTTCAATTCTTAAAACTGGTTACATTTTCTTGTCAGGAGTCTTCTTGTTAGTAATCTTGTTAGTAATCTTTGCTAATCTATGGTCTTTATAGAAAGCTCGTTAAATGACCAATGTCGGAGAATTACACAAAATATTTATGACAGTGACGAAAATAGCTGGAAGAAATATTGATATTCGTGATTCTAATGACAAGGATAAAAAATATGATTAAGAAACTGAAATCAATTTCAATAGGTTAAATTTAATTGAGGTTGAAAATCATTAACGTTTAACAAGATTCAAATAATATCCAAACAAGATGTAAGCTATAAAATATAATGTAAGAGGTATAGTGAAGTAAGAAGGTCAATGAATGCTAAATCATTTTTAATATGAAGTTTTTTTTTTGTAAGAACATGTTTAAAAACTATTTAATACAAATATCTAAAAGCATAATTCTCCTGATGTTAAATACTTGCTTAAAAAGGGAGTCAATACTTTTTGTAGGTAGTAAAACCCTCTGTGGTTCGACTCCGGCGACGTCACCGCCACACCTATTTCTGCTTAATAACTGAAGTGTTAAGCGCTACTGTGTTCTGGTTTGGAGGGTGTGCTAAGGGATAGGTAAGCGCATGTATGTTCGACGTCAGGTAGGTATCTAATCTTATCTGGGATTGATTACAGATGACCATGGGCCGTAGCTACTTACCAATAAGTGGAATGCATGCTTGTCATAAAAAACCTACATAAAAAAAATAGAAGTAATCGTTTGGACAAAAATTCACGCAGCACGATTATTCAATAAACCTTAAAGCGACATAATTTATACAACAATGAATACAAAACAAAAAATCACAGTTTTTGCTTCAGTCTGCCTATTATAATGAAAGCCTTCATAGGTCTTTGCCCTGTCGCCTATTATAATTCATAATTACAAGTGCAGTATCAACTATTTGCTGCAAGTACGTGACAGATCCATTTTCAATTAACCGGGGTCAGTGACCCAGGAAGGCTGGCAGGACGTGCCCATTGTGACCGTTCAGACTGATTGTCGCTAGTTGACTGACCAATTGCCATCGGGATTATCTCGTTGTCTGATGATAGATTTATGGTCATTGCTCATTGTGGCTGCAATAAATGAGTCAAGGGACACGACGGCACCTCATTTATTGGGTTGCAAGTATGATGTTTCTTTTCCTTTATTCTTTTATATCTTTCAAAATGTAATAAAGAAGTAAATTATTCTCCTATGGCATCATAGGAACCTACAATTAAGAAAAAAGTCTTGATATTATTTTTTGTTGGTCAAATAAGTTCATTTGTTGTACAATTACTTAATTAAAACTTGAATAATCAGGGGTGCCTGAGATTCGGCCTCAGGCCTCTTGATTGTGACTGCTTTTAAAACAACTTCTTACAATACTCATAGACAGCAAATTCTTAGCAGCCATCTACGAGTACGTCAGATCTAACTAATAATTAAATTATTACTTTACTGACGATTTTTGACTATCCACCTAATAGTCGATTGGCTAAAACTTTCACTCACAGTTATTAGGGTTTCTGCCTCAAAATAGCGCAACGGGATAAGTGGAGGTTGTAGACGTGGAAACAATTCTCGTGTGCAGTCAGGCGTGGCTTATCTGTATGCGGTTTCGAACCTGGCCAGTTCCTGAGTTCAGTACCGTTCGAACCGCAACCCATTCGCTTTCGTTAGCGGGTTCGATTACCGTCTGCAATATTTCACTCATTGTATATGAATTCACCGACGTGTATCTATATAAACGGCTGTTTAATGTTACCAATATGGAAGGTGTTAGAACCCTTTGTGGTTCGACTCCGGCACCACCACCGCCACACTTATTTCTGCCTCATAGTAGAACACAGCTGTGTTAAACGCTGCTGTGTTCTACTTTTAAGGGTGTTGTAAGGGAAACATACTTTTACTTTTCCTCAGCATTCCAGCTTAGTCCTCAGGAGTAGTGACGCATCTGTGGCGGACCGCAGGTGGGAATATTTAATCCTATCTGGCGTTGATTTCATATTTCCATGGGCGGCAGTAGCCACTTACCATTAAGTGAAATGCATGCTCGTCTGCTACTCTCCTATATTATAAAAAAAATAAAACAAAACAAATTAGAACATAACTTAGGGAGGTTATACGAGGGACAATACGTATTGGCGACTGTAGCTGGTAGTTGCTGGCGACGGACCGTGGCCACTGACCGTCGGCGACGATTGGCGCCTGTCGCCATTTAACTGCAGTCGGTCGTCGATCCTTACCACGATGTGTATTATTCACTATCGTGACTAATAAAAGTATCTAACAGTTTACTTTTAATTGTTCGAAATAAAGAAATTAATAAGTTGATGGATTCTAATAATAATAATAATAATAATATACTTTATTGTACCCAAAACAAGAAATAACAAAGTAACATACAAATATAAGACAATACAACAGGCGGCCTTATCGCTAACCAGCGATCTCTTCCAGGCAACCCTAAGGTGAGGAGTGAAAGTAAGGATGAGATAAAAATAGGTAGGGTGCAAATAGAGTGCAGTTTTAAATAACAGTAAAGTAATAGAATAAAGTAAAGTAACAGTAAAGTAATAAAGTAGTGAAGTTAAATTGATGATAGCATAGAACATACAATAGAAGGAGACAGTTTTAGGAAAAAGGAAAAGTAACGAAATTGTTAGATAAGATTAGGGATAGCGTGAAAGAATGGGATAGGGATAAAGACAAGGTTAGAGCTGCAAGTAATGGGATTTCACAAGTTTATTGAACAAATGTAAAGATTTTGCTTTACGTATTGTAACAGGAAGGGAGTTCCAGAGACGGATAGCTACTATGGTAAATGATTTTTTGTAAAAGGAAGTTGAGTGGGAAGGAGTAGTGAGAGCAAGGTTTTCAGTAGAGCGAAGGGATCGATCATGGGACAAGTGGAGAAACTGAAAGCGATGTTTCAGGTAAGGAGGGGTAATCGGATTAAATAAAACGCCATAGAGAAGAGATAGAATATGAGCATTCCTGCGAAGGCGAATTGGGAGCCACTTGAGTTTAGCGCGATATTCAGAAACATGGTCATATTTTCGTAAGCCAAATATGAAACGTATACACAAATTTTGGAGACGCTCAAGCTTGTTCAATTGCTCCTCGGTAATGTCAGGATAACACACATCAGCATAGTCAAGTATTGGTAGAAGAAGAGACTGCGCAAGCGTTATTTTAGTGGGAATAGGTAAAACATTTTTTAATCTTCGCAGGAAGCCCACTGCAGCAAACAGCTTCTTGCTGACTTCCGTGACTTGCGGTACCCACGATAGACATTGGTCCATGTAGATACCGAGATTTTTCACTTTATTACTATATGGAATAATCACATTGTCTAGTAATATCGGGGGTAACTGTTGCCAATCAATCTTAGATACCAGACGCGAGCTTCCTAAGACAATCGCCTGGGATTTGGCAGCATTTAATTTGAGGCCAAAATTTTTGCTCCAAATCGAGATAGAAGCCAGATCAGCGTTGGTAATCCTTATGGCGTTGGCCAAGTTGTTCAGGCTGGCATGGTTGTAAATTTGTAAATCGTCTGCATATAGATGGAAGAGAGAAGTGAGGTGTAGATTAACAGAGTTTATGAAAATAGTAAAGAGAAGTGGAGACTACTAATATTTCCTTATAGAAAGTGTTAAATGCAAAGAAAAGCAATTTTGGTAAATGTAGGTAAGTACAATAGTCACAGACTTCACAGAGGTAAGTAGGTACTTTTGTAACATAAACAAAAGCAACCCCAAACAATATAACGACCCAATGATCTACCTACCTGTCGGTGTTAATACGAATAACACAGAACTACGTGGAGTCGAAAAAAAACAAAAAAACAGTTTCCGTTTCTGTCTGCAGTGTCAAAACAAATTGCATTCATAAACAGAGCTTGAACAGAGCTTTGATACGGGGAAGTGAGCTTTCGGTGGAAGAGAATAAGTTTTATTATGTTTATTCTGTGCGCTTGTTTAAATATGCTTTGTGTACAATGGAGCGGAGTGGGCAGCGGACTTAAGTTAAAAGATGCTAGCGAGTTTAGACAATAGATGTAATATAATCTTTAGAATGTATGTGTGCTTTACATATTTGAAAGTAGTTTATTTCTTCTTTATTGCTATTAGCCACTAGTCGTATAAATCAGCAATACTCGGTGTTCTGAGTTAAAATCCAAGCCAACAGACATCGAAATGGTTAAAATTGCTATTGATGTGTTGTTTCCTGGGAGTACACTTCTTTGCATGTTTGGCATGACACAACCACACAGAAAATGTGTGGGACAAAAAAAATAGTCATTTCACCAGAAGGCTCTTTTATGTATTAACTTTTAACGGGGTTCTGCACGCTCTATTCTAAAAACCATTATACGGGTACAAATGTCTGTCTATTACTCCAATAAATTTATAATATTTTAACCAACTTTACCTTAAAAGCCAACTGATTACAAAAAATTGAAATAAAATCAATCTCTATTATTGGTATTTTAACTACTTTAGTCCTTTGTGATATTACAATAAAACCCGCTCGCGCTCTCGCTCTCGCTCCCGCTAGTGGCTTGCAGCAGGCACAGAGGGCGCCGCAGCGGAAGCTCCGCGGGTCGACGCTCATTGACGGATCGAGTGCATTCAATCAATGGCGCAGTGCAGTGCTGCTCAAACTTTACTCAATCTACATGTATAACGTGATGAAGTAAAGATGTACATGTTAATTATAAATTCTATACTATGACATGTATACTTGCTAAATAACGTTAAATTTTCTGTTTAATTTCTAAAATATTATTTATTCTTAGTTAATCCTGTCAGACGTTAATTGTGAAATCAGGACGAACTTGTTATTGACCGAATCTAATCAATTAAACAGAGTAGTTTACATTTCGTTTGCAAGATTGAGAAACGCTGTCCACTGCGTTTACGGCTTTATGAGTGCGTTACTATAACCCACTTCCTCGCAATAAACTCACGACCAACTCGCGTACAAAGGGCGTTGTTGGGAAACTATTTCTGTTCCATTCCTAGATGTGGGTTAAGCAAACGGTACTCGTTACTCCTTGCGATATGCTTATACATCTGGTGTGGCCGGTTAGTTAGTACAGTTAAATGCCCTTTAACAGGATTCGGCCACTGTTTTATTCGTATTCACATACTTAAGTAAACAATAAATGTGTATATTTTTCTGTGAAACTAAAGTAGCACATGAACATATTGTATTTCGGATGTTAAGTGGTCATACTCCACAAAGATATGTATGTATATTATGTAATCAACATCATATAGGATTCAAATGTTTCCGGAGGTCGGAAATGCGTTCCTACCCTTGAGGATACCGTTGGACCGCCTCGTCTAAGTGGAAGAGTTCGAAAAGTGATAAATCCAATATATTTCGATCGGGGAACACCGCCACAATATTTTCTATCGTGAAGCAGTTTTTTGCGTTTCGATGGGTGTGCATGTCAGCGGACTTAGGGTGCTTCCACACCAATCCATCGATTATCTTTATCTTTGATATCGATTGTATGTATGTATACATACATCAACTATCTATCAACTAGTGTATGAGCACCCTTATGTATGAGGCGACCATCTTGTGCTCAGGAATGGCAAGCATCTGTGATCGGCTTTAGATAGAACTTATTTTACAAAGAGTTTGTTATAGATGTCCATAGGCAGCACCGATCACATACCTTCATAACGAAGGGGAAACCTTCAAAAGGTACCCGACAACGTGTGAGTGATGCCGGGTTATGTGGAATTTTTACCGCACTAAAACCGGAGGGATGGCCTTCCTCAACGAATATCTATAAAAGAGCGTCACCCTTTTAATGTATCTTTCAATCCGGAGCACAAGCATTTGTAAGTATTGTACAGAATAGGTGTAGCCACAGCAAATGGACCACGAAATTAATAATTTTCCACTTTCCAAATTAATCACACAGGTGTCCCAACACTAATTAACACCATTTCAAAGTAGCTGCATGATGTCAGCTGTCACAACATTAGATTATTGCAATATGTCATGTTGACAAGGCGAACATGATGAAAACTCGCTCAGTAAGTAATAAGTACACCTACTTAGGTATTCTGTGTACTAAGTAGATTGAATTCATGATTGAATAATGTCCAAGTTATAATATGTAGATTCATGTATTTTCAAAAGGGCTTATTGATAGGTAAAAGTTTTTTTTACATAATAGGAGTAACAAATGAGCATGCTGTCCATCTGTTCGAAAGTGACAACAGCTGGCCATTGACATTTATGATTGATCTTAGATAGGATTGTAGTAATACCCGAAGTCGACCACAGATATGTTACTAAGGTTGAAGGCTAATTTGGATTATTTTTATTATGTAAAGTATTACTTATGCATTCTTGGAGAATGTGTCAACCAAAATACAATATACTGGTACTTTAACATATTCGTAAGATATTTCGGTTCCGTTAAATTCATTTTAACACAACAAAATCCTTCCGCAAGTTTGAGCATTATGAGTTTTACAAATGTCGTATTACGATTGCAAAAAATGAATTCGCAAAACACCAAATAGGTAGAAATTCGGCGTATCCGCGCGTATCGAATTCGTATTCTGCGTATTCCGGGTTTTATTAAACTGCTTTGCATTGAAGCCGTTAATTTTAATTGCTCTTTAATTATTGGAATTTCAAGAAGAAATACGATTATGAAGTATGATTTTTACATTGTTGTAATGGCATGCATACGTCGAATAAGTAAATACACTTAATACTGAAGACGATTCTACACTAATATTGTTGCGAGAAATAAAGGTGCAGAAATCGGAATATTTTGTATAGAAAAATACTTTGCTTTTCTGTATTGTTTTTTTAAAGTTAATAACCAACCTACTTAATACCGCTTCGCAAGGTATTATTTTACGGTTCTCTACAAACCCTTATAGGATCACTCTGTCTGTCTGTCTGTCTATCATAGCCAATTTACTCCGAAACTATTCGACCAAAGAGTTGAGTTTGTTACTTATATGCTCTTTATTTAATTATGATCATGTACATCGCAACTTTTTCCTTTATTCTATTTAAAGATGCCTAAGTACCTTGTGATGGCATTTCATCACACATCATTAGGCGCAGACGACGCTATAACATGAAAGTTGTCTAACTTTGAAAGCCTCGTCATATTACAAAGCTTTGAGCCGACATACTATATGTACTTATCTTGTACTTAAGTCGGCATCTCCGCCCACATGTATTCCTTTATACTAAACCATCCAACTCCACTATGGAAGTAATAAGCAGCTTACATTACTCCCTATAAAGTTCTCAACTTTCTGGTAAAATTGGAGCATTCAGTCAAGGTGTGGCTACTTAGGTATTTTTACGCTTTTTACATTTATTACCCCATGGATTTTTCCAGTGTTGAAGATATCTTGGAAACACACAAAGACCCGGAACCAAAAAAGAAATGTTAATTCACTATTACGAGCAGAGGAACACCGTGCAGTTTAAGCCGATAGGTGAGAGTCCGGCATATCCTCTCATTTGCCCGCACGACTGAAAGCAACCCATACAGCGTTTTCCCATGTATAAAAAGGTATCTGTCTGGTCTGGTCGAGGATCGAACTAGGAACCTACTGCGTATGATAAACGCTGCTATTAGGGTCATCAATTATTAAACCATTATTTTTACTTATGAGTAAACTACTTAGGTAAAATAAATCCGCCTTTACCTTAAAGAAATTGACAGACACATCAGGGACACTTTATTCCACTTATTTGTACAGGATGTGTGGATTATACATTTGTAGGCGTTGTGGGATAGTTTGATAACTTGTCGTGAATGCGTTTCCCAGCCCTTTGTCCGGTATTCTCACCGCCTCGCTATTTCTGCGAAAGCCGTGGGCTAGCGGCCCACGCCCACGCCGAGCTCTTAACGACCACACTCGTTTGCTATCGTAACACCGTCCCTTGCACTTTGTATTTTGTAGTTGAAGTACACTTATGTATAGGGTTGTCACCTTATATTTTAGTTCACGTACGTCTTTTAGGTTACGTACTATTCCCATTTAAAAAAATATAAAAGTATATTATATTTTAGCGCTAACTCAACTGTTGGTTATTGATTACTTTTTTTTAAACACAGATCATGTTTAAATACTAAATCATAATAACAATAATAAAACCATAGGCACAAATGTATACTGAATTTACGGGAGTGCTATATTTTTTCAATATAAGAGTACAATTTTTGTCTGAAAAATGTGAAAACCATATTATACCTACATGTATGAATAAACCATCATTTTGTCAAATAGTTCAACCACACATTTAAAACAGAATACACCTAGTATAAAATAAAATAGTGGCAGCCCTACTTATTTAGAAAAAAACAAGCATTTTAACAAATCCCTCAACCATCTTATTAATAAAACACACATAATTATTAATTTACAACTTTATAATACAGAAAGTCATCCATCTTGTGGCTAGTGATTATTTTTTATTTAGATCGGGAAGTTATTTTAATGAGAATAATTTACATATAAATATGACTATTTAAAAGGTCACTGGCTTTATTAATTAATTACCAAAGAAGTTCGAACAAAAACATTAACTGAATTATGAAGCAACATTTTAAGCGCGGATTCTTAACACAATACTTTAATTAAATATCAATGTAAAATTACAGACATATTTTGCTCTGTTATTTAGTTAATGCAATATTTATTAATATACTCGCACGGAATGTACACATACAACTTGCAGAGGAATTCGCCGAACAATGACGAATACCTTTGTAACGCTGCACAATATGAATTAGACACAGGATCCTTGATTCGCGCAAAAACCTACATCGCGGCGAATACCGAATACACTTTAAGAAGATTATTTTGCTTACAAACTTAAATCAAGCTTAGTTTATCAACATAATCGTATTTGCGCCTACTCGTCTGTGCTCGGCGAGTATATTATTGTACCAAATTTAATAATTATAGTTGAACTTTTCTTAACAGGAAGCTGGGCCCAGCAGTGGGTTGATGATGATGAGTTAATTTTAAAGTATCCTGTAACGAGGGAAATGGCCCATCAAACACTTGTGCACTTGTTCGCCAATTGACAAACACGCAAGTGCGATCTATTGTGAGTTTATACGCATTCAAGCTTACATACAATCAACAGCCACTGCTATATTATTCCTTTATATGATCACTATTTTTTTCCAAAATTCGAAGATTTCTGATTTTTATTTATTTATTCTGCGATCAATATGCGCTGCAACTTATTATTTAAACAGATGGTTGCATTGCTTTATTATCAATTTATATTAGCAAAAAATGTATTGTTATTAAGATTATTACAGTTATTATCGAATTTTATATCGTTAATCTTACAAACAATTAAATAATATCAGAGTTAAAAATTACATCTTATCCTTTCATTTAAAACAATGCACATTTAACAAGCAGTTGTATTACTTTCAAAGTTATATAAAGCAATTAGTTAGGCGCTTCGGCACAATTCGCATGAGTCGCGGTCGGGCGACCATGAGAAGGAAAGTAGTAGATCGATCTGAATGATGCTCTCGCGCTCTGCATACTAACTCCGCTACCTACTGCCCTGGTAGCCGCGGATCCATTGCGTTATGCAAACCTAGTAACGTCGTGATGTTTACCTTAATCTAATAGTGTAAATTGTTTTCAGCAGTAGTTTTGTCGATTGAACTACAAAGCTACACGCTTAGCATTCCTATGAATTCCTAGTAAGATATAGTTCTACGTTTCTGAGTTACTACAAATTTA
This sequence comes from Epargyreus clarus, assembly GCF_041222505.1. NCBI lineage: Eukaryota > Metazoa > Arthropoda > Insecta > Lepidoptera > Hesperiidae > Epargyreus > Epargyreus clarus. The sequence continues at coordinate 12,867,843 of NW_027332235.1, forward strand.
TACAGACTTAATCATAAAATCGTCATTAGGTCCTGACATTTCAAAATCACTGCAATACATGAATTTTACAAGTCATCTCCAAATAAGAATGAGATCAAATACATAGATAGCTACCTAAAATCAATCACAAATGCGTTACAACGACTGTGAATTAAATTGTAACATCTCATAAAGAATAGTCGCCTTACCGCCTCTTCAAAACCACAACAGCAGCGCAAACACGTGTACAAAACAGACTTTATAGCATTTCCGAAGACGCAGTGCCAATTTGGAATTGGAGATCTAACACGGTGTCACCTGCCCGCTCTGCATACGAAGCTCCTTATTTACCTATTGCCCTGGTACTGCCACAGCAACATATCACCGTTACTCGGGCACTAGTAACTGTAATTGAAGGAAGCGATACGTGGGAATTAGGAATACGAGCAGGATGTAATAGTAATTATTACCGGGTTTTCTGCATTCAGATCTCATCCTATAGGGCCTCATTCCTCACATTTTTCATTAACAATTTGATTCTAATCTAATCAAATCTATAGGAGGTACATCTTTATTTATTTAATTATTGGAAGTTCATCCCAATTTGTACGCATCTTTATTATCTTTTCGGCAAATCTTTGCAAGCATAGTAGGCAGAAATACAAACTTAAATGAAGATTAGTGGAGGACATATTAAAAGCTCGTAAGAATCAGTAAGCTTCATAACTTCTTACATTTGTGTCTATTCAGCAACTTATTGATAAACCAATTAAATTACAAAACTAGCTACCTAGAAACGATAGAAAATACCAATTCAATTGACATAGTTCAATAGAAATTGAAATCGAAAATTTCACGAATTAAACAATAATAAACCTAAAAATATAACTTTCACTCGGTTTCAATTTCGCAAAATATTAAGATTTTTTCATTTCACGGTACGCGGGTATTATGTGGCAATTTATAAAATTACCCAATCTAGAAAACAATTAGGCTGTGACTGCATATAACGACTCGTAGACCGATACACATTTTGCGACACTTAGCCGTCGAATCGGTGATCGGTAACTAAAAACATTATTTCGATGTAATCGAAATGTGTACATCGAAATAATGTTGTAATAAATATAACTTTATAATAAAATTGATTACTTAAACATGATTCGAGGAGTAATAAAGAAAGTTGAGACGAGATAAAAAATGTTATTAAAGCTATTCTCGTAGTTCTACAATAAATGACTTACAACCAAATAGTTCTAAGATTTATTTCTGAAAAATAGGTATTAAGTAAGACTTCATTATGCGCTAACAAATACCACTTTATAAATAGTAAAGCTGTTGATTTGCGTATAAATATTATCATAAGTATTGCCTTCTGTCAGATTGCACGCCTAGTGCAGTTCAAGCCTTACGGAAGATCCGATTCGTTTCCGAATTATCATCACGTCGTTGCTCCTATTGTATTCTTGTTTTCACTGTTTGTGTTAAGTTTATTATTAAGTCAACATCTGAGATAAACTCGTCACATTTTATAGCATTTTTATTGCGTAAGTGGTTACTTAATTGAAGCAATTTTCACCAGTTATTTTTTACCTTTAAGGAAGTACTCAAATTTAATTTATCGTTACACTTGAAATACATAGATATATAAGTATATAGTGTCTATTCAGATTACACTATTTTGTAGTATATTTATAGCAGATTTTGTTTTTGCCATTTCAGTAAGTTTTTATCAAACAGGTTAAAATTTGATTCCTATATTTTTTGCATTTTTTCGAGATTAGCATTTGGATTTTCATAATTGTATTAGATTGTTTCAATGATAATGTCATATAAAAAATACAAGGAAGTTGGTACATAATCATACCATTAGTAATTACGGCCTCCCTCCAAATTGTAATTAAAAGTATTTACATCGCTTCGAGGTCATATACAAATTGTTTACTAGTGGAGCACGTGCTGAGACTATATAATATGTATGTACTATATACAATATTGTACATACTTATTGTGGTTCATAAATAAAGATGATCCAGTTCCGAAACATTAATAAAATAATTAAGTCTTTCGTATTTTTATTTCAAAAACGTATGTAATTGAATAGTTAAATCATAATGTTTGGAATATTTCAATGGATTATAATTGAAAATACAATAAAACTATTTAATAGTATATTTAGTTTATATCTTTTGCGTGCATTTTCTCTAAACTTTCTCAGGAATTAGAACTCGGAATTAAACAAAAAATAAATTCGTTTTTATACAGTGAATTAAGAAAAATTCTTTTCTTTTAAAGTATATTGAGGATTTTAATTTTTCTGTGTGGAACAAATAGCATATCATATGTATGGTCTTGAATAAACACATGTGTGGACATATGTTGGTTGTTATTTTCGAAAATAAAACATATCATCATGATTGTGCGTAATTGTTAAATGTGGTCGCCAGTTAGATGACGTACGTTCCCATATTGTTATACGGATAATGTAATATACTTACATATTAATCCCCCACATAGATGAGAAATATGTAAGACTCGCTGCCCCAGCAAACTTTGTACCGCCTCAAAATCAATTTATCAATAAATATATTTCATATAAAATATAGCCTATGCTACTCGTAGATAATGTAGCTTTCGAATGGTGAAAGAATTTTTAAAATCGGTCCAGTAGTTTTTGAGCTTATTCATTACAACCAAACAAACAAACAAAGTTTTCCTCTTTATAATATTAGTGTAGATATACTTTTGCTATTTTTTTCCAACTAACGTCTACGGATTGGTGTACCTGTACTACATAGCTTCGTAACACAATAACACTATCGTTTAATATCGATGCCCTTCCGGGTACATTCACATTATTTCTCTATTAGTCACGCATATAATGTCTATCAGTCTGATTGCGTTCATCGATATGCAATTTGGTATAACCTTTTCCTTAAACAACAACCTAGTGGTATAAAATTCGGCGTTTCAATCGGTCCGAGGTTTGAGTCGAACGCATGCAGCTCTGATTTATGTATTAGAAATTATTTACCACTTGCTTTAACGGTAAAGGAAACATAAAGAGGTATTCTATAACTACACTTGAAAGTTTAAAAAATCAAGTGTCATGTATTAAGATTCAAGAGGTAGAGCCCTGTGACAGACGGATAGACACCGGAGGCTTAGTTATAGGGTTTTGTTTTTAGCCTTTTGGGTACGGAACCCTAAAATATTTTCATAGATGTGTGAACCGTAAGCAAACCGCCTAAGTCCTTTTCAGTCTAATTGGATATCCCAGCAGAGGGACAACAATGGGCAAACAAAAATTACTGAGCAATGACCTTAAATTGTTTATTTACAAAACAGAAGATGCAAATGACTGCCTCCTATATCGCGAAACTTCTTATTTGAAATAGCAGACGCTCGGCCAAGCACAGATAATAAATGGGGGCTACGATGGGCAGATAAGGCACAATCATTTCTGCCTTTCCAGAGAAAATGTGGCCATTTTAATTGGCTTAAATTATATTAACACCGGTATACGCGACGGCGGACTCTTTGTTCTTTATGGTGCAGACATTAAGAATGAGAATTGATTACAGAATGTGATTAGGGTTATCACCTCTTTATACTTTAAAATAAAAGCTTGGACTTTTGGAAAATCCAGGAAAAATATAGCAAGCTGTTTCGCTGCATTTCGCCTTGTATTTCTTGTTCCAAAGTCTAAATTTGAACATTTTTGCGTATCTAAACTGTCAATTTTTGTATTGCCGTAGCAAAAATTGGCAAGATTGATTTTCTAAGAGGTAGAAAACTACGTATCGAATGACCTTATTTTCGATTTTTGGATCCGACCATTGAATTCACGACAACTGAATGGACTACGATTTTTTTTGTAAAAAGGTTCTACCACCTTTAAATATAATTTCTTTCGTAATGTAACATATAGTACATACAATAGATTTTTCTACAATATTTAGTACAATTGACTAAAACGTCCGGTACCTACTAATAATAGGTACCTACACTAGTCTACATTATATTATGAGTGGCGACCCTCGAGGTGATGATGAAGATAAGCCGAGATGCGTGCAGCTACGTATTTACGCGTATTTTACGAAGGCAACGCGTTTCTCACAAAACGCCCAAGCTTTTTACACGCGAAAGATACGAATGCGATACGGTTTCCGTTAGGCCCAATTGGATCACAGTGACCTTAAAGGATTGCAGTGTTTTCGGATTGCGGTGGTGGATTACGGTGATTACGGATTGCAGTGCAGGACCCCCGGTTGGAGACCTCAGGTTACCGCTGGAGAGCTCCGCACTAGAGCGAGAGGTAAGACCCGAGTACCCCCCATTCTATCTTTTTGTGAATACCCTCCGCAGGCTTGCTTTGGGGTGCGAGTGAGAAAGCACCATTGTGTGCCTCCGAACACTACCCTCCTTTATTGGATAAAGAAGGGTGTGCTGGAGAGACCGCGCGTCAAGAAGAACCGTCGTCCGTCGCTGGCACCCTCACTGGGCTTTGCACCAGCGCACTTCACCCGGTGGGGGGATGGCCGCGCGGCGACCAAAAAAGGAGGAGGAGACGCGCCGGTCCTCCGGCGCTCCCTCAACATCCGTGGATGAGGGTAGGCGCATAATGGTGCGCGACTTGTTCGCGCCCCCTAGCGAGCCAACTCGTCCAGCGGAGGACCCCCTGCACACGATGTTCGTGCGCAGGGGAAGACGGGGTACTCGGAGGCGCGTAGCCTGCCGGGAGGTCCCACTGCCGACCACCAGGCCGGAGTCGGACGCACCCCCCGAATTACCCGAACCCGAGCAAGAGGAAGGCCCCGGACAGGACATGCCGACGCTGGACCCAGAACCAGCACCTGCACCTACAACACCACCTAAGAGGGCGAGTAAGATCCCGAGACGGGTCTCGCCCTCAGACCCAATCCTGGAGAGACCAGCGAAGTTGCAGGTGCTGGAAGCGTCGACGGGAACATCCTCCGAATATGAGGATAGCGTGGAGGAGCAGAGCGCTGGCGTGGAGGCTGCTGCTGCTGTGAAGGTCATCGCGCACCGGTCACCCCCGCGTTCCCCCTCCCCATCCCCCCCGCCCCCGAGGGCACCCTCCGTCGAGGCCGGCCTCGACTCAACCTCGTATGTGCAGATGGCATCGAGGTCGTCACCGTCCGGCCACACGGAGGCCACCAACAACCTTTCCATTCCCGCCCAGCCCCCTACCCTTCCTACCCGCGAAGCCGCGAACGAATTGTTGTCAAGTGTAAGTAGGGATAGGGTTATTGACAGTCCGGCCTCGCCTAGTGGCTTGAGGCAGGGCGTCACGTATGCTGCGGCAATGTCGACACAGGCGCCACGGAGTGCGCCCACCCCACCATCCCCGATAACAGCGGCTGCTGACTCAGCACCGCGTTCACCCGTCGTTGGTGGACCATCCCAGGGTCCTCGAGCTGACGACAGGCCCAAGGGTTACCCCCCCATTGTGGTGGAGCGGTTCCCAAATTGGACGCAGCACTTCGAGGTGCTGCGAGCCCGATTGGGTCGCGCGCCGAGCGCACGGCCCTATGGACGAGGGATTAGGTTTATCCCTCAGACGCCCGAAGAGTACCGGACGGTCCAGGCGTTCCTGACCGACCTAGCAGGCACAGAGCCAGATCTCTCCTGGTTCTGCTATACGCCGCGCGAGAACCGCCCCACTAAGGTGGCTGTGTGGGGCTTGCCGGCGGATACGAACCCGGAGAGAGTATGCGGGGCGCTCAGGGCGCTTGGATTTCCGGTACGTTTCGGGACGTACATTCCACCGAGGCGAGGACGCCCGGGTTGCACGTTTCACGTGCAGATGGACCACTTGGGCCAGGAGGAGCTCGCCCGCCTTTACAGGGTGGACGAGCTACTTAACATGCCGGGGGTGGTTGTCGAGGCGTGGAGGGGCCGAGGTGGCCCGGCCCAGTGCCACCGCTGCCAAGGCTTCGGCCACGCCTCGTACAACTGCTTCAAGCAGCCGAAGTGTGTCCGTTGCGCGCAGGGTCACGCAACTCGGGATTGTCCCCTACCGCGCGATGCCCAAGCCAAGTGCGCCAACTGCCATGGACCGCACATGGCCAATGATAGGCGATGTGCGGTTCTTAGGCGAGTGGCGCGGGCTAAAAGCATCGCGCTACCACCACCTATTCCCGGCCCTCGTCAACAGCGGGGCGCCGCACCTGCTCCGGCGCCTCCAGCCAGGAGCCGTGCGCCGCCCACCGCAGTGGGGCCCTCAGTGCGGCAAGTGGAGGAGTATGAGCCCGCGGCCGGTGCATCTCTAATGGCACCGGCGAGGCGCCCGACGTCTGCTAAGCGTAAAAGGCATAACAGGCGTCGGAACGCCGCGCGTCTTAGGAACCAGAGGGAGACCCGGCGGGTACCCCTCGCCGAGTCGACCCCCCAGCCGATGGAGACAGAACACCCAGCTCCAGAGACGCATCCGGCCGCGGGGCCAGCCCCCGCTCCGGCGGTGGAGCCGGCCCGGGCACAGGTAGTTCCTGAGTCCGCGCCGGCCCTACAGCCGCGACAGCCCGCTCCGCGCCCCCGCCGTGCCCAACTCCCGGCCCAGCCTGTCGCAGAGGAGGGCACCGGCCGCAGGAGACCGCAGAGGCGGCTAAGGATCGAGGAACCGGAGGAGCGACCAACACCCCGCCCCCGTCAGACCACAACACCGGTCGCCGTTGCGCGGCCCTTTCGTGCCCTCGGGCTTGACACGCCCGCAGATGCCCTTGTCACAGCAGTGCAGTCCATCTGCGAGGCAGTGGCCCGGCACCCGGACTTGGTTGCGGCCGTGCAACGGATTGTCTCAGACGTCCTCGGGGTCCAGTGCAGCGTCCCTCAGGGTGCTGTACTGGAATCCGGGCGGCGTCACTAGACACCTGCAAGCGCTACGTGGTCTCATACAGGCGCAGGACATTCACGTCGTGCTCCTGGGTGAGACCAAGCTGCGTGCAGGCCTCGATCTAAGGCTACCTAATTACCACGTGTACCGGCGTGACGAACAGACGCCCACGGGATTTCCTTTCAGGGGAACCGCGGTTGCGGTTCGACACGACTTGGTACACGAGGAATTGCCACACCCGCCGTTCACCCACACGCGCTCCATAGGGGTAGCGTTGAGTGCGGCGGGAAGGGACCTGCGACTCTATGCGGCGTATCGCCCACCAGGTCCCCAATTTGACCCGCAGGACATCTCGAACATCATGGATGGTGGTGCTCCGACCTTGGTGGCTGGTGACCTCAACGCCAAGCACTTGGCTTGGGGGTCCAGAGTCATCAGCCCCGTGGGACGGAAGCTGTATGAAGACTCCGAGGCTAAAGGCTATGAGGTACAGGGTCCTGAGGCCCCTACCCATATCCCCTCGGACGAGTCCCACCGCCCAGATGTCCTGGACATCATACTCCACAAGGATCTCGCGTGTCCAGTCCATGTGGAGGTGTTGTATGACCTGGACACACAACACCTGCCCATATTGGTCGTTCTTGGCCTTGGGGCGGCGTGTGTGGAACCCCCCAGACTCCGCAGCAAGACGGACTGGGATAAGTTTAAAAATATCTTAAATTCTATTAAGTTTAGCGGCTCGCTCTCCTCCACCGAGGGGGTCGAAGCCGCCACCGAGGCGGTTCAAACCTCAATTATTAATGCCCTGGCGGCTTCGACTTCGCAGTCCCCTGTGGAGACGGGCCGCTATAGTACACCACTCCCAGTCCGTCTAAGCGACATGCTCGCTAAAAAGCGTAAGCTGCGCGAGCTCTGGGCGCGCACACGTTGTCCCCGGGTCAAGCGCGACCTGAATGCGTTGGCCGAGCGGCTGTCTGCTGAGATGGCGGAGCTGCGAGGGGCCACCTGGGAGATGAGAATCGACCAGGCTGGCGAGTCGCAAACGTCTCTCCATCATCTCAATAGACAGCTGACTCGTGCTAAGGTCCCCGTCACCCCTCTCCTAGATGGCGGGGGGAGGCGGGTCCACGCAGCGAAGGACCGCGCGGAGATACTTGCGGGGTATATGGAAGAGCAGTTCTCGCCCCATCCACCCGCACTGTCAGCCTCCGCGCATCACGAGGATGTAGGGCGTAGAGTAGGGGACCTCCTTAGGGACCCGACACCGGCACTCGAAGGGATCGAGTTTATCTCTCCCACTGAGGTAAGGAAGGCGGCCTTACGCCTACCAAGGCGTAAGGCCCCAGGTCACGACGGGATCCCCAACGCGGCGCTAGGTATGCTGTCCAGAGGGGCCCTTGTCGCATTGACTCGGGTCTTTAACGCCATCCTACGCACAGGCCATTTCCCGACCATCTGGAAATTAGGGAAGGTAATCGTCCTCCCGAAACCGGGGAAAGACCGCCGTCTCCCGGGTAGCTACCGCCCCATAACCCTGCTATCAACCACAGCTAAGCTGTTTGAGAGACTGGCGTTGAAACGACTGCGTCCGTTCCTTAATATAAGGGACGAGCAGTTCGGGTTCCGCGCCGGTCACTCTACAACGCTGCAGCTCACGCGGGTTATTCATCATTTAGCATCAGAGCTCAACTACGGCCGTCACACGGTCGGCGTCTTTCTCGATATCGAGAAGGCGTTCGACCGCGTATGGCATGAGGGGCTCATATGCAAAATGATGAATACACCTGCCCCGGCGACGCTGATACGGTTGATAGCATCGTTTTTAAGTGAGCGGCAGTTCTATATTTCGGTCGAGGGCGTCGCCTCAGACCCTAGGCCCATACGTGCGGGGGTGCCGCAGGGCAGCTGCCTCTCTCCGTGGCTCTATGCTCTATACACCAACGACGCCCCCACTCTCCAAGGTCACCTGGAAGACTGGGAGCGCGACGTTATGCTCGCGTTGTTCGCAGATGACAGTGCGTACTTCGCGTCGTCCCGCCGAGCGGACTTAGCTGCACGGAGAATGCAGCGTCTGCTCGACTTACTACCTATGTGGCTGGATAAGTGGCGCATGGCTGTCAATGTCGGAAAGACAGTCGCAATACTGTTCGGCCGCAAGCGTATCATGCCGGCTCCGCTGAGGCTCCGTGACACGGAGGTAGCTTGGCAGCCAATAGTTAAATACCTAGGATGTAACATCGATCGCTCGTTGCACATGATCCCGCAGGTGGAACAATCGATCCACCAGGCCCGAGCGGCCCGAGCGATGCTCCGACCGGTGCTTACATCCAGGTTACCGTTAAGGACGAAACTAGGGATCTACAAGACCTACATTCGTTCACGACTTACCTACGCGGCGCCGGCATGGTACGCGTTGGTATCTAGGTCGCAACGCCAGCGTCTCCAGGCCCAGCAGAACCTGGCCCTACGAGCAATCGTGGGGGCGGGTCGCTACGTCAGGAACGAAGTGGTGAGGCGCGACCTTAAGATCGAAACGGTCGAGGAGTTTGTGGTCCGCCTCGCACGCTCAATGTATGAGCGGGCGGAGGCCGGACCATACTCCCATTTAAAGGGGTTCGCGCCCCTACACGATCGACCACCTACGGGGCGCCCGCTCCCGCGGGAGCTCCCAGGGCTGGCGACCCCCGACCATCAGGGGGCCGACCGTCCGCTCGGTACAACGACGCGATAATTACCGAATCACCCCCTCAACAGGGGGATGATAGAATTTTTTAATATTTGTTCATTATTTTATTATGTTTTAAATAACATTATATTATTATGAATAAATATCAAGAATCCGGGGGGTATTTACCACCTGAGAATCTGCCCGGGCAAAGAGGGTATCCTCGAGACCCGAATTTCCTGCCCACCGCCCTTATGTTGACATTGCCGCAATATATGTGCGCCCGGAGGGTAAGACGTCCCAGCGATAGATAGTATTTTACGACGGAAATGAGATGATTTTATTATGTTCCCAGCGTCGAACTGAGCTGAACGCGCTTTTCTATTTTGATATCCGAAGCGACAAGTGCTGTTTCGAGCCTTGTTCGTTTTGTTTCGTCGTTAACATGAGAATCTACTTCGCTCGCCGCTAACTGACGTAATTTGTTACTTTACAGTTAATTGGTGATAATTTTCACATCTATATAAATCAGTAGGTAGTTAATAATCATCTTATGTCTAATAATATTTGAGAAGGGGGTTTGTTTTAAAATTTGGATATTTTTTGGACAATTTGGACATCATATTGCTAGTTTAACTGTATATCTATTGATTCGTAGGTCCTTAACGAATATATAGATTTAGATTTTTTTTATTTTATTTTTTTAAATTCTAGTTATGATTAAAGTAAATATCTAAGTTTAAGATTATAAGTTTTGTTTTTAAATTAAGCTTTTTTGTATATTGTACTCCATAAACAAGGACTAAGTCTGCTAAGTATAGATCACCCCTAAAAAGATGATCAAGAGAGGCACTAGTGCTATCTTCTGATTTTAATTCTTAGGTACGAGTATTAAAATTATAAGCAACAATCACATAATACTTTCGATTTCAATCATAATGATAGGACAACAACGTAATAATCGTGATTCTTACCAGTCACCCGTAAAATATTAAGATATTATCGTCGACAATAAATGTACTGTTATAAATAACAATACATTGTTCACATCTAGTAATGACCAGGATATGATCAAGGATATATAAGTGACCAATTTACCGATAGTTCAATTATCCATTACCAATTGATACAATATTGAGATATGAAGACTAGATCGTGACGGTAGGCAATCAAAACTTGTAAACATTTTAATGTGTTAAGCTACTGTGTTTTGGTTAAGAATCTGGTAATGTGTCTGGTTCCTATTTAAATTCCTATTTACTTTTCAGCACGACTTATGTGTCTTACGGCTACGGCATGTTTTATGTTTGAGGGGCAGCGAAATGAGAGAGGAGGCAATTTTTTACATGGAATATCTTATTTCGTCAACATTTCCAGGACGGCAAAATTTTACTCACGTTGGGGCGGCACGGCAAAGACTTTTTTCCATAACCTATTTTCGGAGGGCAGCTAGGACCTACGTTACGCTTTTATTATATTATGTTCTACGGCCCCGAGTTCATTGACATCGTTTGCAACTTCAACCCCATACATAAATTAAATACCCAAAACGTAGGGATTCAACAAGAAAACATCATAACAAAACACTTAGGGGGCAACGTAAGAAATTATGAAAGTAAGAGTGTTTGTGAATGAGAGAGGACGCTGTTTTGTTTGTATTGTAAATAATTGTCCTCGAGTTCCTCAAGGTGTTGTGCAACATGGAATAATCTCGTGATTGGACTAATTATTAGTCGATCAAATCAATGTCACGCCACTAATCCGCTTACCATCGCCCCCTTAGGGCCGTAGCAGACTTGCTACTTTTAACTTTTGCGATCGCTGAATTAGCTGTTTTTAGAAGTTAGATGAATGACCCAATGCTGCACCCTCAACAAATTTAAGGTTTAGTCGTAGCAGTCGTTGATGCAGCGGCTGAACCCAAAAAACGCTATCACCAAAATGTGTGTTTTCGATTCCGCACCCGAATGCCATATAGCAGTGATAGCCTAGTGGTTAAGAAACTCGGCCTGTCAATCGAGAGGTTAGAGGTTCAAATCCCAGGCACGCACTTCTGATTTTTCAAAGTTATGTGCGTATTAGAAATTAATTATCACTTGCTTAAACGGCGAAGAAAAACATCGTGAGGAAATCTGCACATCTGAGAGATTTTATAAAAAAAAAATCAAAGGTATGTGAAATCTACCAACTCGGCGATCGCGGCGGACTTATGGCCTAATCCTTCTCATTCTGAGAGGAGACCCGTGCCCAGCAGTGGGATTATAGTGGTCGTTGATGATGATGATGATGATGACCCGAACGCCGCTACTCGCCGAAACGTGATGCAGCATCGATGCAATTGCAAAAACGTGAATCATCGATGTTAAAAGTAGAATGTCTGTTTTGGACCTTTATGCCAGTGATTAAGTCCAAATGGGTCAATTCGCCACTCGATTGGTAAGCTTTGTTTAATGCCGATAATATTGTAATGTGGATATAATTGATTGAGTCATTGTTATTTGCATAGGTCGGGTTAAATTTGTTTGTGAAATATATTATTATGTGATGATTATTGATGATTAATAATCTCACTTTTGAATTAAAGGTCTAGCAGCTAAAAAAATAACCATTGTCGTGCTAGACTATAACAAAAAGCATTCAAAATTTGATCGCTAAAATCAGTTAGCCGATTTCAATATACTCGTAAATACATATAGACAGACGATAATGCACGAATTATTTTTGTTTTATTGTAATAATGTTAGGTAAAAAAGATTTTTTGGTAATCAGTAATCACTAACCAAAATAAATCTTCAGTAAAATCCACTATAAATACCAAAAAAGAACTGTACCCCTCTAAATTTGTGTAATATTAAATGTTATAATGTTAAATAATTGTGTACAAATACCTATTCAATTGTTATCATTTCTATACATTGTAGACACTATGCGCGCGGTAAATTTACCTCCAACTAAGGTTTTATGGAGTTTGCCGTAATGACGTCGTTTTGCCACGGCTAACACATGTCGCTCGCCGACGGCCGGTAATTACACTAATACACCATCGAGATGCAAGAACTCACTTTTCATTTATTTATGGCACGTACGAGTTCGTTTTGCTTCGTCTTGATAAATAAAATTACCGCAAGTGGTAAAATTTCAATAAATTGTTATACTTTTTTACCTTTATAAATAAGGATTTTTATTTGCAAACGTGTGGTCCTGGTCTGTGATCTTAGATGCATAAAATCAGTTTGTTTTTCTACAGAGCGTACATGTGGTATTGACAGGCTGATTGGGTACCACTTAGTTATCTATTATCTGGGGTTAATTACAGATGTCCATGGGTGCCACTTACTACCTGCATTTGCGTTTGCTACTTTAATATTTTCTAAAATGTATAAATGTCCGTTATCATTTTCGTACATTGTAGAGTCCTTATACTTTATGCTTTTAAAGACGTTTAATAAAACTGCAGAAATAAGAAGATTAAGAAAGAACGACTAACGATTATAGAAGATTCTAAGTTAATAACTTGTACAGATGTACGTGTATTTTCAAGAACGGTTTGTAATATCTCATCTCCGCCGCCGACGGCGACCATCGGTGGTGGACGGATAATTAGACGCGTATGCTAATAATGTTAGCGGTTTCTACTGTTTTATTACTAGCTATGTTTAATTCACTTCATACTCATTACACTTTCTTTAGCATATGAAATGGATTTCATATTCCGGTTTAGTTGGAGTTGCGAACTATTTTTGAAATGTGTGTGTTATGCCCGAGCAACTGACATGACTGAGAGTTCTTAAAAAAATAAAGTTTAAAAAAATGTCCTCTAACCTAAGTTTACCAATTCTTGGCCAGTAATGTGGACTATGGCCTAAGCTCTTTTCAGTTAGAGAGAAGACCCGCACCCAACACTAAAACAAAAATAGGTTGATAATGAAGATGATCAAGATTTAAAAACTTATTTCGAAAATCTTTCTCTGTTTTTCGGACTGTTTAATTAAGTTAAGAAGACTGTTTAGTTAAGAAGAAACGTTTTGAAGAAATGTTTTCCAAGACTTTCAGAGGATTTTCTAGGTAATAACATAGGCTTATGCCTGCTTCAGTAAATATATAACCATGGTTTGAAGCCGGTAGTACTAAAATATACCTACTAAACGGTCGAACAAATGAAGTAGAGTACAGAACTCTCAGTGTAAGTGTTTCCGATGGCTGCTCCATTGGTTTGCGGATGCGGGATTATTGTTGGAGCACACAACTCCGAGCCACTCCATCAAATTGGAGTTGAAGCGTTTTGTGCGATAACCGTTACCGGTTACCACAACGCACAACCGGTCGCACGGACAGGATTTATGTGGGCATGCGTTGCCGGGTTGCTGTCGTGTGTCTTAAATTTTTGTATTAGATGTTTACTACCCTTGGAAATATATCTCGATCGTTCTTAATTATTATTTTATAAGGATTATTTATGGCAAGTCTTTTTATAAGTATCGATTGGAGAAGCGTACGAGGTGAGGTTTTAATGAAGTTAACTTTATTTTTAGTTGTACCTGATATTCATTTGAAATAGAAAATAACTTAATGTGTGATCATATTTGATATACCCAAGAGTGAAGTTCATGAAACACAAAGCAATTGCCGGCCTTAACAAAAGATTGAAGAACGTAATATCAATACGAGCACTAATTCTAATGAATCTAAGACTGAAATAATGTTTTTGTATCAACGTATCCTTGGATTATCTCTGTAAGATACTTAAATTGAAGCATACATAAACAGAAGTGATAGTAGTGCGATACATATAATCTCTACATTAGACATCTAAAGTGGCAAGTCGTAAAATAAAATGAGATTTATCGACAATCCTACATGCACTATAGCAATAAGATACGTTCAAGTTACAAGGTTGAGGGGTTCAGGTAATATTCGCATGTCACAGGTATAAGTGTATGATTACCCCGCTATCTAATGTAACATCATCGTAATATCTCGCGTCTAGACGGGGATTACGGCGGCCATAACATATGGCCTCTAATAACAAAGTCTAGCGTGCCGCAAGGGACATCTCTTGCACCTTTTATTTTCCAACTTCACTTATAACCACCTTTATTAATGTTTTATCGTAAGTCATGTTCATGTCCGTTTTTGCTTGATTATCCAACAGATTGCAGAGGTCTATGTAATGTATGAGCGTATATAGATAATTATTATTATGGGTAGCACAAAATCATTTTTTTTCAACAGCTAATAATAAAATCAAGTGTTAAAAGAGTGAAAGTAGTGATAGAGTAATTGTATGAAATTCGACCTCCTGCACGGATTGTTACAATACCACACTTTTTAATAGGTGGATAATGCTACTGCAATACTAAATATCGATACACCGCGGAAATAGTTCTGTGACAAAAACAAACATAACTCAAATTACGAAGTTCCCAGTTTTAATGCACTATTCGTGGCATTTCCCCGAATGCGGCGCCCTGCCACACCTGTCGGGAACACCCGCGCTGCACCACATCGGATCGTAAGCCGCACCCACTAAACCCATAAATATGTTTAGTGTGGCCATGCCTTTTAAATCACGCAAACATAAAAAATAATACAGGACAGAACACATCAAAAGATATGAATAAATCCGTAATGACTGGTTTCGTCGGCGACGGATTATATAATTATACATTTCATCGTAATAAAATTTACTGCAATTTAGTCAAAGGGATTTTATTAACAAAATTATGTAGTCAGTTACTTTATTATTGCGGTTGAGCTTCTTATATTAACTTTTAGTTTCCGTTACCATTATCGTTTAATATTTACATTATTTATGTACTCCCTGAGTTTATTAAGTTTACAGTTTACAAGGATTATTTATAAAAAGTCTTTTTATAAGCATCTATTGACGAAGGTGGTAGAACCCTTTGTGGTTCGACTCCGGCGGCACCACCGCCACACCTATTTCTGCCTAATAACAGCAGTGACATATTTTTTGATTTTGATATCAATGATAAATGAGATTATGTTATATATTCCAATTATGAAAAAAATACGAATGCGAACGAAAGAATAAAAATTTATATAGAATATAGATTATTTTCCAAACAACGGCTTGGAAAATAATCACACAAATTAAACATATACAGCTTACATAATAGTGTTAATTTTTACATTTTCACAAAACTAAACGCATTATATTCTACACAGTTACACATTGGTGCAATACCGATGGTAAACACGTCGGCGCGTGCGCAGCGTGAAAGTGTGCGTAATGAAATTAGGCGCGCGCCGGAAAGCGGAACTGATTGCGTCACGCCGCCCATCTGCTGGGCTAAGTGGGCCACCCACCGAAACTGATCTAAGACAGGTAGCTTCACAACTTGTTTTGTAGTTCGACTGCAATCACCGCAGCATTCATGTCTCTTAACAGCAGTGAGGCTGTTGGGTTCTTTAAAAGTGTTTTGCCAAATAGCAGTAGTGGCGCTCCTGAGTTTTAGTAGTTTGCGAAATTATTTTATGAAGTATCCTGATGCAATACTCATAATTTAACGAGATGACTTGTCAAACGAACTGCAACGTCATTTTCTACTTCTAACATATAAAATGTAAGTTCGTACTAAGATGAGACTGTTGGGCACAAACCAAATTGGAGAGAGAGATGGATTAATGTTATTGAATTACTGATTGACTCCTTATAGTAAACAAATAAAATGCAAATCTTACAGGTCCTCCCAGGAATAGTGGAAAGTTGAAGTCGCAGCAAGCTACGGCCAGGGAGCTTAAGACAGATATTTTATTCATTCATTTACTTACTTCATAACAATATTAAAACCATAAAGGAGCCTTAACAAAATGTCTTCGAACTGACCTTACGAGACGATTATCATGATTTTGTCATCAGTGATTGATCGGTAAGACAAGGTAAGTGCTGATTAGGCATTACGCGCTGATTTATGAGATCATTGTCTTCGCTACGGAGATGAGGGGTGACGTCACTGACCATCTGCTGGACGACATCATTAGCGTCGTCCTCACCTTGAAATAATAAGTGTTTATGCTTTAGAAGATAGTAGATACTTGACTTTTTCGGAAATTAAATTAGTTGTAAAGTGTATTCACAAACAACAAAGCAGCAGTGAGAGTGGTTAGGAACATGGCCCGTCAAATCAGGAGGTCCAAGATTTGAATTCCAGGCACGCACCTCTAGTTTTCAAAGTTACGCAAGTGTGTGCGTATTAGAAATTAATTATAGCTTGTTTAAACGGTAAAGGAAAACATCGTCATGAAAGGAAACTTTGGAAAGGCGGATTTGAGAAGTGCCTCGAGTCCAGTCCAGCAGTGGGATAGTAACGGGCAAATAACAACAAACAGTATTTTTGCAAATAATTTTTTGCAAGTTTTTGCTTTATCCAATTACAAAATGTAAGTGTAACGGCATATTTTTTATTCGATTACCATTAGACCCTTCAATATTAAAATGCATGAAAATCGGCTACTCATGAGTCCTTTAAACTCAAAACCCTAAAAAGTAATCTACAGGGGTATGTGCTATTCATAACCCTTTTGGCACCCTTTACAAATCTCCCCTATCCTTTCCCCATGGTTTAAAGCTACCCTGATGAAACGAGATGCGGGACCGTGATTCTAACAAACGGACCAGTTTAGGCAGTATTGCTTTAATAAATAAAAGATTTTTGGTCCCTAGTCAAAAACATACGTCAGACTGGAATGCAATAACATGAATTCGCAAAATGGGAAACAGTTGCTTTTTAGGTTTCCACATCCAAAAAATAAAAATGGAACATATTACTAAGGTTTTGCTGCCTATCCGTTTATCACCCTATCTCTTGAATCCGTAATAGACACTTAAAATATAATAGTGTAGGCATGCCCTGTATAACAACAAATTTAAAAAAAAATGGCGTTTTTAGATTTATCTATTGAACGAAATCTCCCAATCATATTTATAAATCTGATATTTCTCCCTATTACTCTGAGAGAACTAGAGGAGACTCATACCATTGGGACAATAATGATTTAATTACGAATCAAACGATAACGTTCGTCAAACGACATAACATTATGCGATCGGCCGTGACGGTATGATAATGAATCATAATAACGGTAATGCTATATTGGCGCGTGTCACTTTTATGAGCGAGTGTATGACCTGTGACGTCATGTTACACTTAGTGAATTGGCTTTTAAATTACTTAAGGTTTAGGAATTAAAAACGATATCAAGATAACGTTGAACGTGATCGTTCACAAATGAACTGGAATTCATTATACTAATGTACCTGTGGCCGCATATCTTTTTTTTTATAATATAAGAGTAGCAGACGAGCATGCAGTCCACCTGATGGTAAGTGGCTACTGCCGCCCATGGACATCTGTAATTCACCCCAGATAGGATTAGATATTCCTACCTGAGGTCGGCCACAGATGCGCCGCTACTCCTGAGGACTAAACTGGAAGGCCTCGGAAAAGTCTGTCTCCCTTACCACACCCTTGAAAACGGAACACAGCAGCGCCTAACACTGCTGTTCTTTCCACGAAACTGGCACCGAGATCAGACGACTCCAGTTGATGTCGTCAAAGACCCCAATGTCCTCTACAGAGCGCTGAGGACGGCGACCTAAGGGTATAAAGCGGACGGCAATCCAAAACCCGCGACCTTCTCCTTGTACCTTGGAATTATTTTATGAAGTCTACTCAGACAGTGTTTCGCTATGAAGAAGCGGCACAAGAAACACCCTAACTTAGGATTCTAAACATGACCTAAATCTTAATTTTAATTCTAATTTATTCTACTTTTGGTAATGATATCCCGCAAGGCATAGTGACGTAACGTGATCAAGTGCGATATTATATCGGTACCTATACATAATATAATAACGGTATCATAAAATATTCAGGCTCACTACTCATTCGTGATCGTGATTATGACTTCATTTGAGTGTGACCCGTAATTTATGAGTGCGGTCATGCTTAATTATAATATTTGAGACAGGAGATTAAATTATTATTGTTTAAATTTTACGGATAAACGTCTTGTCGTAAATTTTGTTTGTCTTTTATTATACAGTAACACTCATTATTATAGTCATATAAATGATTTACGTACACGATGCAAACCATTAAATTTTAAATGTTTGTTTGTGTATACAGTTTTTATCAGGACACCGCAATCGCATTAGCGATAAAACCGTTTAATTTTAATTTAAAAATAAAAGTAAAACAGATGCCATTCACATCAGCTACTTTGTAGCGGACCACAGCGTTACTGCCCTTGAAGACTATGGCTAATACAAGTGTATCTCATTTACCACACCTCTAAAACTAAAGCACAGTAGCGCTACAATACTGTTATAAGATAGCAAAGGCGTGGCGTATCTTCTTATATAGGCTTACGTTTGGCTGCAATCTTACCTGACAAAAAGTAAGATTCAGCCTTGGTACCACCAGACTAAAACCACAAAAGTTTCTACCTTTAAATATATCTTTTGTTGCATATTCTATCCTTCCTAAACTAACTAACTTATCTAAACGCCATTACTGAGCGTTTAGAACGCTTTAGATACTGCATATTTTGTCCTTTTCGACCTATCTACACTAATATTATAAAGAGGAAAACTTTGTTTGTTTGTTTCGTTGTAATGAATAGGCTCAAAAGCTACTGGGCCGATTTTAAAAATTCTTTCACCATTCGAAAGCTACATTATCTACATGTAACATAGGCTATATTTTATATGAAATATATTTGATAAATAGATTTTGAGGCGGTACAAAGTTTGCCGGGTCAGTCTACAATAAATACAATATTCATAGCGGCGCCAGCGCACGCACCCCGCGTTAGAAGGCACGAGCCGTGACCGTGACGCGGCCGTCACGACTGCCCCTTGCCTTGTTAAATGCTAATCGTGCCTTTAACACGGTTTTTGTTACTAGTTTTTTTTGTGATATAAGGAGCGAATCACGCTTATATATAAAGCGTGACGTGCAAGTGAATATAAAAACCAGATTTTTGATTACCTAGCTATGCTGGGTTCGAATCCCAGATCTTTGATATTTCTGCTGCTCTGGGTTGAACAAGACCTTTGATTTTTCTTCAGCCTTAAGTTTGAAGCCCAGACTCTAAGGTGCCATTCTTATATCAAGGTTTCCTTCATATTATATTAATCTGCAGGTATGGTATGGACATGCTGATGTTATATACCGCTGTTTGTCGATTTTAAAATAATTACATGAAAAAATGAAGAAATGTTGCTCAATAAGTAACTAAAATATCCAATAATCTAATTTAACAAGAAATAACCGACCATACCAGAAACATAAAATTTCATAACCAAACTCCACTTTCTATGTTCTAAGATTTTACGACCAAAAACACTTTGCAAATTTATGTTCACTTTTTATATTTGTAGTACCCGCTTACTGCGCGTAAATTATTCAAAACTTAATGACGATTTGACAAGAGCACGCCAGATACATATTTACATAGGATTACATATTTTAACAACACTACGCTTTGCCTTCAGTTTCGATCATATTTTTCTATTTCATGGAATAAAAAAAATATTTGAATATAAATGATTCCGTAATAAATCTTAATAGTTAATACATTTGAGGCAAGTTGCAAAGGTAACAAATTCATAGTTGAACAATTTTAAGGATATAATAAAAAAACTTATGATAATGCCAATATTACCAGCCACAAAATACAAAAAATAATGCCTAACTGTCTTAATCAAACTCAAGTATGTCTAATGTGTACCTCAAGAAAAATATTCAACATACATAATTTTTACAGAAGGATTATCGTATGAGAACAGTCAAGCATTGAAGAAAGTATTATTTACTTAGTATATGGACTTCTTATGTTAAATTAAAATATTGGAAAGCAGTTTTACTATGAGAGAAATTATCTACATACCACGCCCTGCAGCCAAAACGTCATAAACTCATAACTGAATTTAACAAATGAAGTGTCGAATTGTGGGAGTGACAAAGGCTATATTTTTAATCAGTCGAGTATTTTATACAGTAATTTTCTGGCTTAATAAACATAATTGTATGAATGAAGGTCCATTTATATATTAAAAAAAATACCAGCGTAATTTATGCAAACACTGGACGATGCAAGGTAATTAAATTAATTAAACGCAATTGATATTCCTCTACAAAACCTCATTGCCACTCAGTCGAACAAACGGCTATTCGATTTAAAATCATTACTTATTTAAATCTGATTAGCGCCGGTACATCGTGAAATAAATAAATCAAACTTTAATCAATTCTGATTAGAATTGTAATGGTTTAAATTAATATGGTCGTGACATAATAACAAGTTAAATCAGATTACCTAACCGTTTAACATAGGTAGCGACAGGTAAATAATTATGCTAAATTTATTTAAAACGATACTTCAGGCAAGATTAATTTAATATTTTGTAACTCTTATAATGTACGTTTAGTGTAATATATAGAAGTTGCTGAGATTTGTATAATAAAAACACTGGACTTTAATTTATATAAGTATCCTATTTTTACAAACGGCTAATTTGAATATTTTAAATTGAAATACTTTAAGATTTTTGACTCACATATTAAAATAATAACACTATGATATATATTATAGCAATGTTTCTCTTGCAAGAGTTATCATGAGATATTTAAGTAATAAAACATTATTGACCACTAAGCAGTCTTCGATCACTAATAATATTCCTAATAGTGATCGTAGAATGCAGTCGACAATCAATTCTATGTTATAAAGACTAATTTCTTTGTTTCTTTCTTTCTTTCTAATAATATATTGACTTAAATTTTGGAATAAGCTTCCTTACCAGGCCCAAAATAAGATACATTATCTCACAGCTACACAGCTTTTATAAAACAGTAAATTATTACGGGGATGCCGACACAGCATAACAGAGTTTACTACTTACATAACAATCATTCATTACGCCCCAGAAGGGAACTGTCATCCCTTAGTTCCTAATGTCACTACACTATCTACCTACCTATCTGTATCCTACGTTTTCCAATGTTTATACAAAGGAAGCTAACTGCCGTACTCCGGGCTCCCCTCGAGAACCTTTGTGAGAACCTGTCGCCGCGAGAGGGTTCCGGGAACAAAGAGTCCCATCATTTCTGCAAAGACAATTATCTGTAACACGGATAGGCGTGTAGGTACATCTAGATACTTAGGTTTTGTGCCTATTGCAATACGGTGGTACAGCCTGTTTCTATTTCAAAGAGGCATTTACTAGAGTAAGTGAAACAGTTTTATTTATAGTGTAAGTTTTAACTTGTAAATATTTAGTTGTTATCGCATTTTATGAGTACGATTTTATTTATATAAATAAGAGGAGTTGTGACAGGTTTTAAAATCCGACTTGCACGCTGAAGATTCAGAGTTCGAGTACCAGGCCTGCTTATTATCCATCTTATTATGTATTGAAGTTAGATGAGTACATATTAGATATCGATTATCACTTACTTAAACAGAAAAGAAAATCGGTGTCTGAAATAAAAAGTCCTTGAAGATGACCAATTTGGCCAGATTAAGTACTTAAATGATGGAAGTGGTGTGAAAAAGCTCCAGCTTAGTTTCATTAGCGAATGTCAACATTGTATAAAAACCGTTATGGGAGAGATGTATCTTATGAATTAATAATCGCTTCTTCATAAACGAAATACCTTCCGAAGCATTAGTACGATCATAATTATAATGCTTTATAGAATCTACTTTGAATATAATATTTTAATCTGATACTGTAACTTTAATTTGTAAATGTTTACATCGAGCGATCATTCGATGACATCATTAGTTATTACAATGCAACCGGAAAATTTTAAAATCACACAGAATAATGTACTTATTGTGATTAGGTACCTATTTTAGACAATATAGCGAGTATTATAATGTCAATTCCACAACAATTGTTTACGTAAGCATACTGAAACAATGTATATTGTTTATATAATATCTACAGGTAATTAATAACAATATCGTGCAAAATAGAAGAATAATATTTGCACACAGTGGCGCCTGTACATTCTGTGTCAAAACATTACTACCGAAATATCGATAATGTGACCGTAACAATGGGTTGTTGCCCATTTACTACTAATTAGTAATTACGGTCAGCTGTCTAGGAATATAGGCTCCGAAGTACGATTAAATAATAATAAAATAAACATTCGTGTGTTTAAATTAAGTACTTTGCGATAATCGAAAGTACAACAAATATGAAAGAGTGAGGTTGGTTGGGGTTATATCCGAATTGAGCAAAACATACGATTAAAATTTAAAGCTAAGTAATTTGGCTATATGTTTATTACAGGCTTTTCTTTAAGGTGCTTTGTTATTTCTTATGTATGTGATGGTCAAATCTTACAACTGAATTTTAAACCAGTGAAACCTCACTAAGCTGAAATTACAGGATGATAATAAAACCAAACACAGGCACATAACACCTGACTGTGTCCCCTTTAGTCAAAGCTTATTTAGTTTCGAAGTCTGTGGGTCCAATTTGTATGACTATTGTATGACCCCCAATCCGTTTATAACTCACACGTATTCGTCGGTATGCAAAACGGACAATCGTAATGTGAGCTCATAAACCGTGCAACGATCCCTCACTCGGTGGGCCTTATTATAATAGGCCAAAAATGGCACGACCGCCTAAGGTGTATTACTCACTATATTTTTAAGTTAATATAATGCGTTTTAGTATGTACAAAACATATACCTCATACCAGTAAAGCAAAGAAGGCTCTTTTCGAAAGGGTTAGAAATATATTCGGTCATATTTCCCTTTACATAAGATTTCATTAGCAATCCTCTGATGTGCATGGGTTTCCTTTCAGATTGAGACGGATTTAGGCCACAACCCATCATGTCGGCCATGGGCGAATAGTAGACATCATAAACCTTTAAAAACATTTCCTTTGCAAGCCCTCAGAAGTAAAGATTTCCTTACATTTTACTATTGAAGTACCTCAATGACAATTTTTTTAAAATGTACACAAAGTTGAAAAATTACAGGTTGAATTCGAACCTCAAATCTCTAGTTTCAAAGGCTATATTTTACACTACTAGTTGACAATAAGGTTTATATCATGCTAATTCAAGAACGTATGAAACTAAATACAGTGATTACGGCCAGTATTGTTTAAATGCAGACTTTCTTTACACTCCTTAACACCTGGTCCCATTGGCCTCGTTGGCCCCTCTCGGCCTCTGTTAATGCACAGAAAGGGCTAGATGGCGATTTCAACGAGCTGAACATATCCTTGTGTTATTCAAATTAGTTTTAACTTAATAAAATTGGAGTAACAGAATTGCAGTACCTATATCCGTAGGTGGCAGTGACTACATACTGTAAGTTTGCAATATAGAACAAGGATTCAACCTAAAGCCAAACGTGTCAACATAGTTGCCATTGTTGCTGCTTCTGAGGGCTAAGACTGTCCAAATAGGTGTGACGATGGTACCTACCCGGTCAAGCCAAACTGGTTTTACCTTTGACATTCCTATTTCCAATTTATCTTCACTCCACACCATTAACTTAATAAATATAGTCTGATCCAATATGAAGCGTCACTTCTGCAATTCGTACTCGACCCGTTTCCAAATCGCAATCAAAAAAGTACCGTATGCACCATGACCATTACTAGGCCGGTATTATAATGGTCCAAAAATGGCGCACGGGCTGACTAAGCTAAGAAGATAAGCGGATAGCTCGACATTTATTCAGGGCGCGCGTAGAAAGCTGTCCTTTACGACTACAACTCTAAACTCTATCCCGGTTAGATTTGGAACTAATTTTGAACCGTAACGTAAAGTAATTTCGTCTGCAAGATTACGCTTGCCTCGTTACGTAAACACCGTCCTTTTAAGGAAAGTAATGCCATTTCTAATGTCTCTATGCTCGCTAATTGGTGCGGACAACGAGTCAACGTTACCTGATTCTGTCAGTTTTGACACAACTGACCGAAATTGTAATTTCGTAATAACTTCGATAACTGGTTCAAGTGCCCGAGTCAGGGATGTCGCTCTGATATCGATTAATCAAATAATCGAATATCCGGACCATAATATAATATGGACGATACTAATTAATGAATTGATGTCAGATGTCCGAAAAATTCTAATGTACATAAGAAGTTACTTCTTTTATCCTGTTGGGTTTTTTCGTTATTCAAGTTTCTTCAGACTCTGATTAGAATCGATGTCAAAATCGATCTTTACGGAAGAATAGGCATCCCTAGCGCAAGTGAAGATTTATTTACGATACACTCTATTAAAATATTATGTATCACGCTGAGATTTATCAACGTTCCGATCACAACAATGAGATCGGCAAAAAAAATGGGTCTAATGATATTTTTAGTTCGGCGGTACTAGTAGTAAGTAGGGCTACTTAGTTCGTTTTAACAGTGCTGTTCCTTTCTGATTTGAAGGGTTGATTTGAAGAGTATTTGGAAGCCTGTTAATAGGTCTTGTTTGAAAGTCATGACATTTTCAGATCAGCTTTTGCATGAGTGCATATGCAAAATAAAAGGTTTTCTAGATTTTTGGGAAAATATCGCTCATAATCACAAACATGCAACTTGGAACGCAGCCGGCCTTGTGGGACCTATTATTTATACGTTGCTCTATTATTTTTTATTTAAGTCACAAGTAGAATATTCATAACATAGGTATAGTTAAAAACTCAACTTGTTGAGATAAAAAAGTATCGAATGAAATAAGTCAAATGTGACCATTTGTTCAAAATGTGACTCCTTTTCACTTCTGCTTTAAAGACGTACATATTTTAACAACACGAAACCCTTAAATTTTAGCTTGATACCGTTTAACCGTAACTAGAAAATAATATCTTTATCTAAATATTATTTATTAGCGATTTTTCAGTTGTCTATACACTGCAGTAATCTTTATAGTTCAGTTACAATTCATAAAATAAGGTAATTATTATTGTAAAACGAATATTATTAAAATAAACGGCAATATTATCATAATTGAGGCGCCTAGCGGATGGTTCCTATTGCCATCGGGGCTATGGGAAAGCTAAATAGCAATACTAGCTGTTTCAATGAATAGTGGTTGAACACCGTCGGTTGTGGTTGTGGTAACACAGCCACTAACCACAAGCATTCACTTAATTGCTATACGGTGTTCCTACTGTGCCACTAAAACATTTTTGTAGACTAGTTTAGTTTAGAACATGTGGTAATAGAGACTGCGATGTCTCCCGATTTAGGCTCGATATTATTAATCTGATAGAAACCAATTTTTGCGCAATAAAGTTCGAAATTTGTCAATTTTCCTATGAATTAATGAATTTTGAAATATACACCTGTAGTAGGCTGACACTGGTAAGGTTGATAATTATTTATTATTACTCCGAAAGGGTAGGTAGTAGGAAGTTCTAAAGGGTAGCAATACATATTTAGTCTGTTTAGGTAATACTATAATCTAAACTTATCTGGAACCGATTATAAGTCTCCATAGGCGGCTACGACTGCTTACCATCATGTGGATTGAATGCTCGCTTGCTTTTAAAATATAAAAAATATAATATATACGGCTTGGAAGTCTCTTGTAACTTTCCACCTCGGGTAAGCTACCCCTTAGGAATTAACCACCGTAAAACTTCGCCGAAGTTTGCGAAAATTATAATTAAAACTGAGACGAGATTTATTACCGCTTTCCTAGCGGCATTAGCTACTTTTCTTACTCCAGTTTCTATGTAATTGGATTTTTTTTTTTTTGGCCGAAAGTTAAATAAATATTATTCCTAAAACACATTTATGTATACGCGTTAATACCTAACCTATAATTTTAGTTACTACTAACTGTTACTAGCTCCGTAGACGTTTATAAAATAAATGTATTATTACATTGCTACTGCACTCGGCTGTGGAATATATCAAGACATTTTATTACTAAGTACCCATTAACTCACAATAAAACAGGATGATATTATTTATTACTCTTTAATACGTCAAAAACTTTCTTGGACAATATTGCAATAACTTACGAATGTTTGCGAACACTCATTAATTTTACTGTCTTGCAAGCGTCATTAAAATATATTAGCATTTAATTTTAATTGCGGTAATTTTTCTTATGTTGAATTATATAACTGAATATCATAAAATCAGGTTTTACTCATCCTCAAACATCGGGTAAACCAGGCAAATTCTATAATGGTCATTTGAACGTTCGTAGGTAATGGTTATTTCTGCCTGATTGCTGATGGATTTTTATTGTTTAGCCTAACGATTAAGCAGACGTGCTACCTGAATAGGACTACGGTATCTTGCCTGTCGTAAGAGGCGACTAAAAGGGGGCTTCCGGGGTTGCGGGTGGCAAGAGTGGGAGCTCGAACCGCCCAGCAAGCGGCCCCGGGAAGTACCTTTTGAAGGTTTCCCCCTCGTAAACAAAAAAAAAGAAAAAAAGATGAAATGTAATCATCGCCGCCTATGGACATTTGCAACACCAGAGGAGTCGCCAATGCATCGCCGGCTTTGGCTTTTTTGAAGAGCCCTATGTCGTAGCGGTCCGAGAATATCTTAGGAGGAAGTTCATTCCACATGTTGCACGTTCGTGGCAAGAACGTCATACAAACCGTAATGTACTGTACGATAACCAAAATATTGTCTTTATCAAAATATGTTGCTTACCAATAGTCACAGCGCGGCTGGCATTCTACCGCGAACAAACGCAATGGCGAACTGCAACAAACATAAAAACAATTAATAATATTAGAGAAAACACGCCTGATATGAAAATTGTGTACGCCTATAATTGGCTTACATACATAGCAATATTCATAAATGTACAATAGGATAGTTTTAAAATTTTGTTTGTGCTTAATAAATTGGTTCAAGACATAGAGCCCTGTCTTTCATAGGACTTTATCTCGGACAGAGGATGAGATAGCAGAGGCTTAGAAATAGGGTTCCGTTTTTACCCTTTGGGTGCGGAACTCTAAAAGTATCGTCGTCGTGTACGTAGAAATGTATGAGCGTGTACAATCAACTTTCTAGTTGAGACTGGAATTACTTTTCCGGTACCGTTATCACTAACAGCTTCACCCTTCTATAACACGGTGACTTCAAGTAAGGATTCTTATTAAACATTCCGTATTCGTAGTATCAACAAGCTGAGCCAAAAATCTAAAATTAACTTAGTGTTTGTATGAAGATCGCTTCATCACAGATAAGGAGGAGCCGACGTGTAACATGTATCTTGTGACGTATCTAGTGGTAGATATCATTTTCTTAGAATTGGTTTTATTGTAATATTATGGCATATGAAGAGTATACAGAGTGATTTTTTCAAATGGGCCTTCAAGGTCAAATCTAGGTCAAGTCTATAAGAAATAGCGAAAAATGCTATAACGAGTTACGAGGCCGATTTTGATAAGAAAGAAAACTGCATCATTCGTTTTTCATTGTTCATTTGTTTTTTTAATCCATTTTCCTGCCCGGGAATCGAATGTTTCCATTTTGGAAAAATACAGTATTAAATACATATACATTGTGTTCATTTAAAGATTTATATGAAGAGAAATTGGAACGCCTTGTAAAGTAGCAAGAACAGTTAAGCAGCCTCTGTAGTCGAATTACGAAGGGTTCTACCACCTTTAAACCTTCTTTCATGATATATCACAGAAAGATAAGTATGCATGAGATCCTCGCATTTAGAAATTAAGTAAAATGATACTCACATTGAGTTAGCGTGTTATTAGAGTTGTCTAATTATGACTGTATCATGGACAAAGTGGTTATCGGTCGTGTCTCGCCTTGACCGTGGGATTAGCGCCGGCGAGAGTGAAAACGAAACTTGGTTCGTAACACGTCATTAAAACAGGCGCTAATTAACTGAAATGGTAGCATTAATCATATTAACTACAGTACAAGTGCTGCTACCATAAGTGGGGAATTTTTAAATTACGTTTGACTGAATTTTTACAACACCAAATATTTAGAAAATCTTATCTTTGGTTTTTGTCTTTGAGTTTTAAAAATAATATATTTGATATATATTTTCTTCTGTTATATATTATATTATTCAAAAATAAAATGGACACAGCTAAATTCTTATTTTATAAAACCCTAACATTTGGTCCTCAAACACCGTCACCTAAAATTAACACCATATAGAGTTATCTATGGTAAATGACGCAAGTATTACAGAAAAAGCTACTTACAAAGTAATTAAAAAATATATATTTTCTAGCTATGATATTATAAGACGCGTCACATTACGATATGTACGTCGCTATCATGTAATATTATTTTGTTTTGTAATACTTTTATTCTGGAAGTAGATATACACACTCGCGGTCTTTTTACTCAGAATGCTAAACTATTTTAAAATTAATCACAAATATTTATCAAATGTACGTGTCTAAATTCAATAGACAAAAAAATAAAAAAATGTGACAATGAATGATATTCGTAATTCATGTGTCATTTTTTATTGTGGAAATATTATGTAAAATTATAGTCATTACTCTGAGTAAAATTCAAAGACGAATCTCCAGATTAAATATTTTCCTACTACTAGCTTTTACCCGCAGTTTCGCTCGCGGTCAATAGTCGATGACAATAGTTTTTTTCATCTATCCCTTGAGAACAGTATTTATTTTCGAGATAAACGCTACCCTATGGTCTTTACTGGATTCTTGACAACGTGTGTACAAAATTTCATGACAATCGATTCGGTAGCCAGAGTGAAAGCGTAACAAACAAACATACAAACTCATTTCAGGAAGTTAGGATGTTGTTATTATGTTATTCATATCATATTAAGTTTCTACTCTCATGTTATTCATATTAATAAAACAATCATCAAACGAATATTAATAAAATGTGTTCGCACCTTCACATGTTAAATATAATATTGCATAATGTCCGTCGTGTGAACGCCGCCTTGACCGTGAGGCGCCGAGAGTGAAAACGACCTATTACGTTCATCATTTCTATTATTCATCTCATCTATAAAAATAAATGAAATTTTAGTGTCTCTTTGTAATGTCTAAATAACAGGTTATTGCTAAATATGTATTATGAATGAATTAATTTTTTTGTCTGTCTGTCTGTTTCGGTTTATCTCCGAAATGGGTGTACCGATTTTAACGGGACTCTAACTGCTATTATAATGAGTTACTTAAGTTAATTTCTATCTTAGAAAAATAAGGGCTCCGCGCATAAAATTCTCAAAATCACCCCAGTGGCACCTATTTACAATATTAAGTTATTTCCAATTTTAACCACGGGTAAAACCGCGGACCAAACCTCGTATAATAAAAACGCGCTTTATCTCTGTTTAAAAACGATATAATGTTAGCGTTAACCTTCGAATATTTTTAATATTGAATATGAATAATGGAGGTTATCGCGCTAACTAAACTGATATGATTGCTTTCTATTGTTTTACGTTTAGTAACAAATTCATTACTTTAATTAAATGTAAACGTTATCTTTATGTTAATTAAAATCATAATTATTAATTCTTTAACATTTTAATTAGGACTCTACACCCCGCTCGTGAATTACTTTTTATAACATTTCTGAAAAATCCTTTATGTGTAAACTGTTTATGTAAATTTAATTAAAATTAAAAAAAAAACATTTACCTACTCACTAAGTAACATTTTACCGTAGGGTAGATATTAAGCGTCCCAACGTAACGTACGTAAGTACGTCTAAAGGTGGTAGAACCCTTTGTGGTTCGACTCCGGCGGCACTACCGCCACACCTATTTCTACCTAATAACAGCAGTGTTAAGCGCTGCTGTGTTCCGGTTTGAAGGGTGTGATAAGGGAGACAGACTTTTCCGAGGCGTTCCAGCTTAGTCCTCAGGGGTAGCGGCGCATCTGTGGCCGATCGCAGGTACGAATATCTAAAAAAAAGCTGTGCAGGTTGCACTTGACCTAGAAATCCCAAAAAGTCATAGTTTGCAGGGAACAATAAACAGCAGATAAACTTCAGACCAATTAAAAATTAAAATAAATACAGTCGCGTCTTTAGAAAGTGTTTGAAATCGAAACCCAAACTTATGGGGTACTGAATAATTCAAGAGCACGGACCCGTAGGTCGCAGGTGGAGTTTATGATGGTCCATGGGAAACCATCACATAACACTATGCTAAGGAGTTTTCACTTTCGTTAGTTTACGACGCGGTTTACGATATCGGGAAAACATGGTAATATTAGATAATAATATGATAATGGCTTGTCAAATGCTGTTTTCATGATACCGAGGTAAGTTCAATATTTATGAAGTGGTTACGTTTGTTATTTTATCGATCGACTTCGTTGTTTTTACAAGCTTTTATTTATCTTGCTTTATGTTCGTAAGTAGGTGAGTACGTATGTGAGTGGCTAATCATACAAAAGAATTTGAAGGTAATAATTAGCCCCAATTAATTGAGCTGTAATTTCGCGTTCACATTTAGTTTGAATGACAATACAGGATTAAATTAATAACTTATATTTAAATCCAATATGGAGGTCGGCCCAATATGGTGAATGTGAACTTTGTATTGATGTCATGATATGAATATCTCCCTCTCAACTACCAATCAACCAATTAGCGTGGTGGACAACGATATAACAATTAAAAATATAAACCCTTTTCATTTTAAGAGTACACTCATACCCAAAAGTGGCGTAGAAATATATCAAAGAAATTAGAATCAATCTAAAGCAGCTTATAAGCTATCAATTTAGTCTCACAATGTTAAATAAAAACAGGAAACCTTCAGAACGTACCTATACTTTAAGACATTACATATCCACAGCATCTCAAACTCATTAAGAGGAAGATAACTGATCACGTTTGGTGCCATCATATGATTAAATTATTCCCTCGTAACCAGGAAACGTGCAGTTTCTGAACCTAATCAAAGTCTGAGGGTCTATTCACACGCACGACAACCACACTACGGCAGGAACAAAACGTCAGCATGCTGTAGTTTTTACGTAATTAAAGGTAAAAACGGAACCCTATTACAAAGTTTCCGTTGTCTGTCCGTCTGCCTGTCTATGTGTCTGTCATCTCTGTCTAGAACTGTAATAAACGGACACGTGAAATTTATACAGTGTATTAAGAATGGTGGCCGCTATAACAACAAATACTAAAACTAAACATATCTTGAACATTACTAGGGGTCGCCATAGAAGAAATCGCATTTTACGACGTTTACAGTTCAAATTCTTCGCAAGATTCGCTTTTAATGGCAATCTGAAGCGCTCACAGAACAGGTTAGTATTAGTATGTCACTCTTCATAATGAATCACAGCAGCACTTAACACTGCTGAAATAGGTGTGGCGGTCAGTCTAGAGTTAAACCACGGATTCTACCACCGTCCAACCACCATTATGTTTAAATCATCGCCATCATAAATTAGTTACGTGTGAATATCATGAAGTACATGTGAATAGGCACTAATGGCTGCAGCCGATCGTCAGGTTAAATTTATTTCCTATAATTGACATGCTGCATAGATTACTTTCCATTAAAATGTCTCTGGAAAGTATAGAGCTGTTTTTATTCCGTGCCGTCGGAAAGGCAAATTGCTGTCTTTCCTTTTGATACTTATATTTTCTTAATGTACATCGAAGGTGGGTAAGGTAAGTTTCTATTACGAATTACTTTTATAACTAATGTTGAAAAAATCCAGGAGAAATCAATTTTGTAAAGAGAACAATTTACCTATAACGACTGGGGGCTTTTGCAACATTGAATTAATAAATGAGTATGTCCTGATATTACGTGTTTATTTCTGCTCATGGACATGATAACCAACTTCATATACAGCATGAGTTATACCTGAAGCGTATCATAAATGCTTTGATATTCCTGAAGACGTTCATCATCTACCGAAACGAAGAATTGCTTTACGCTACAAATAGATGTAGTGGAAGGGAGGTACCCTTTTCGGACCATACCGGTTTTAATATCCTTTCAAATAGGAGTATTTCTTACAGTTAAACTACTTTTCTTTAGAACCTTTCTTCAAATTTGTTTTGAATGCTCCTAGCAATTTACTTTAAAAAACAAATGTTTGGTAAGTCTACCAGTCAAATCCCTGGTAATAATGGACTCTTATTACCAGGGACTCATAACTGGTAAGTAATCACAAATAGGTTGGAAAACACTGCTTGAAACCAATGTCGTAACCATAACAGTTGTAACCATCGCTCGACTGACCCGTATTAACGTTCCGATTCACAACCGCTAACTGTAGCCGTTGTAATCGAACGCGATACACTTTCTTCAATCATTTTTACTTAACTATATTAATGGTCCATAGATATACCAAATAATAATAAATGACTATAAACACATTATGAATATAAAACGAAACGACAAAATACCTCGTCAAATTAAAAATAATTAACTGTAAAGCAAGAAACATATACTGCCATGATAAAATAAATATATTAAAATTAAAAGTAAATATAATAATGTACGAGTATAAAACCATATACTTTGATCTTTTTCGATACGATAAAGCCTCCCAAATCTACGTACATAGAGCAATACAATATAGACGCTCGAAAAACATTCCACACTCAGTGCAGTCGGGTAAAAAGCAAAGAGTATATTGGACATATTCTTGCTTTCTGAAACCTAACAAAGGGCAATTTAAACGAGAACAGCGCACACAAAATCGATAAAGTATCAGTAATGTATGCTAAAAAGGACAAAATGAAGAGAACGTAGCCCGGCAACATTGTAGCGATGATTCCATAAACATAAGCCTCTCGAGTACCTTCACTCCCATTTGGGATCTAGACCGAGATTGCCAGAAAACAAAAAGTAAATCAGTCCACGTTAAGAGAAAATATCCATTTCTATGTTCATTTCCTTTTAATATCTGCAAGTAAAGAGGTCAAAAACAAAAGCTTTTATTTTTTACTTGTATGTTTCTTGTGTGGCAACCCCCATTTATTTTCGAGATATATTTTTTTATTTTTAGTTGTTTTAGCGGCCACATACGAGTACCCACTGGTACAAAATTGACACATTATACATACTCTGTAAGTTTTTCAATTTTCTATCTATTAAGGTTCATGAGATAGAACCCTGTGGCTGAAGACTGAAGGTCAGACGGACATACAGCGGAGTCTTAGTAATAGGATCCCGTTTTTACCCTTTGTGTACGGAACCCTAAATACGAGTACTCACGATGAAAACCACGTCGATGTGGCACGTGGTCTCTAGTTGTAAATAACTAAACACATTAAAGATATACCGTCCTTGTTTATTAGATTGCGGCTGTTCTTTGCTGTACTTTGCATTCAGAGCGCGATTCGTGTCAATGTATGTGGACGCCTTACTTGTGTCACGATCTTTGATCGCGTTAAGTAATGGTTAAGTTATTCACGAACAAATCAGTGAAAACTTCGCCTGTCTTTGAAATACAATTAAATAAATTAAATCTAAATATAACAGTGCAAGGCAAAAGCTTAGCAAAGCTTTTTATCTTACAGAAACAAATTACTTACAGAAAAATGCAAAGTGGTTCGCGTTCTTATGGAAATATGCCATAAAATCCACGGTATTCTTATTTAGTTAAACGTTACTAGTTTATTATAATAAAAACTTTATGATGCACGTTGAAAACGAGAATAAAAACCAACATAGGAGTTAACTTTTATGGCCATTATATATTATGGCCAGCGATTTGAAAAATACATCATAACTCGATCATTCACCTACTCTACTTGAAGTAGGTAACTAGTTTTATGTAAGATTGAATAAGCTTATAATAAAAAATAATCGGCCTAGCGTGAGTCGAAATAGTAAATTGAGGGTTCCGTACCACCACGACATATTTACCTACCACGGTATTTATACATAGTGTCTGTAACATTGGTTATCATAGTAACTACATGCATTAGGGAAAAAGTGTCTGCTCATTAGGTACTGAAAAATACCAGTTTCTTGTGTTGGACCCCCTTCTTATTTTTACCTTTTATTTTATTTCTAATATTTGTAAAATAATACAAACTCTATACACAGTCTATAAAATTTCAAGAATCCGTCTATAACGGTTCATAATATATCTGTGAAAAACTGGCAGCTGAAGTTTAGTACCTAACAGGGTTTTACACTTTGACTACGGTACCTACCCTAACACAAAATTTATACAAAATTAAAAATTCACGGCAAATCTTGCACTATTTAACAAACAAATAAATTAATCAAAATGTTGACTTGACAATACGAAAGCAGGGCAGCCGTCAGCGGTCGGTGGCCACCGGAAGCCGCATTCATCAGCGTTGCACAAGCCGTTGCGAAATCTTACAATGATTTAGTTTTAATTACTACAACTTCTACGTGAGATATGCTCGTTCAAATAAATCGTTGCTTTTCACCATGATGCCATTAATAAACCTAAACGTGCAATTGAAACTGGCTGGAAGTAATACTTCCTCCGTACGTTTCAACGTTTTTCTTAATGTTAGAGAATATCTAGTGCTCTGTTTTGATTGGATTTACTTTTTTTAATTAGGTACTTAGATTTACCTACTTATTGATCCTAGAAGCTAGCAATCTCCAAAAAAGCTTAAAAATGCAGCGGTAGTCTGGAAACTTGCTTTCGTAATCGCGAGGTCTCGGATACAAATTTTCTTTTTGTTTTAATTTGTGTGCGTATTAGAGATGAATAATTACTTGCTTAAACGGTAAATGAAAAGATACCTTACCTACCTTACATAGGTACCTTATTATATACCTTACGCCTAAGAGTTATTGAAAAAAAAGTTATAAAAAGTGTGTGAAGTCTACCTACCAATTATTCTCTATGGTCAACGGGATGGACCTAACCCATAATCCTTCTCACTTTGAGAGGAGACACGTGACCAGCAATGGGACAATTATTAACGACGGCATTATGGTGACGTATTGGTAATATAATTGAAATAGAATGACACCAATAAGTTAATCTTTGACCGCTGGGCTTGCGGTAACTCTTTTCGGGTCACTCCGTGGTTAAAACACATCCTTTCAAATGCACTGTGGTCGCAACGGTCGCGATGTGTGATATTACGATTCGATACGGTAAATTATTGCTTAGACAACCTCTAATTGGGAATATTTTCGTGATATTATACAAATAGTTTTTTTTTTTTTTCAAATTTATTCTTTCGGGTTTACTATACCAGGAAGATACCTATTAATCTACACTAGTATTATAAAGAGGAAAACTTTGTTTGTTTGTTTGATTGTAATGAATAGGCTCAAAAACTACTGGATCGATTTTAAAAATTCTTTCACCACTCGAAAGCTACATTATCCACGAGTAACATAGGCTATATTTTATATGAAATATATTTGATAAATAGATTTTAAGGCGGTACAAAGTTTACCAGGTCAGCTAGTATATAATAAGGGCATTTTTTGTAGTGGAGTCGACACCGGGCCTATAAAAAGTCTAGTGCAATTCTTGATGCAGTGAGACTAAGTGATAGCCTTGTGTTTTTATATTCGGCCGCTTCTAGTAGTCCGAGAATCGATATTTCGTTTTTTTTTTTTAAGTTCAGAAATCTTCACGCTTAATCGTCCTTAAAATAGGTCCTTAAAAGTATTTGTCAACTAATTCTCACTTGGCCAGCATGGTGTAGTACCTCTTAAACCATCTTTTCTATATGGAATAGTACCCAACAGTGAGCCAGTAATGGGTTGACGATAATCTACTAAAGACAAAACATAATGACAGTTATGAAGAAACTAGGTAATATAAGCATTTGTCCCTGTAGTTCCAGGACCAGAATAGGGCTACGGTATCCCCTGCCTGTCGTAAGAGGCGACTAAAAGGGGCTTTCGGGGTTACGGGCGGCAAGAGTGGGAGCTCGAACCGCCCGGCTAGCGACCCCGGGAAGGACGACGGTATGTGTGGTCGCATTCCGTCGTATACACCAGACGGTGTGGTGACACAAAGTCACCTGGGCGGAGCCCGACGGGGCAGTGCGCTGAGAGGACTCCGGTCACGTTCCTTTGGAGATCCCGGAGTCCTCTACGCAGCGCCGAGGACGGCCACCGGGGGGGTTTTAGTGCGGTAAAAGTCCCACACAACCCCGTGTCGCTCCCACGGCACCGGGTACCTTTTGAAGGTTTCCCCCTCGAAAAGAAAAAAAAAAAAAAAAAAAGAAAAAAAAGGTAACATAAGCATTACTATAGATCCTTATACGGTGGCCATTACCCAAACGACATTTACGATTTAAAATTAGGTAGGTTGCGTAAAATTACAAATTCTATTACATAAACAAAAATGAATAATAACAAGTATAATATAACATTAATTCTAACTATCCTCCGGATTTTGTGTCGTAATGAATTTCTAATTACGACACAAAATACTAATGAAAAATAATTACCACACAGTTTCAATTTAGTAAACAGAAGTAATATAGAACGGTAGGTATGAGTAATCCGTCATCGTCTCCATAATTTGTGTCTTGTTTGGCGTTAAATATCTCGTAGCAGTAGTAGTAGTTTGTCCCTGTAGTTTCGGGACCAGAATAGGGCTACGGTATCCCCTGCCTGTCGTAAGTGGCGACTAAAAGGGGGCTTCCGGGGTTGCGGGTGGCAAGAGTGGGAGCTCGAACCGCCCAGCCAGCGGCCCCGGGATGGACGGCGGTATGTGTGGTCGCATACCGTCGTACGCACCAGACGGTGTGGCGAGTGCCAAGCTCACCTGGGCGGAGCCCGACGGGGCAACGCGCTAAGAGGGCTCCGGTTGCGTTCCTTTGGAGATCCCGGAGCCCTCTACGCAGCGCCGAGGACGGCCACCGGGGGGGATTTAGTGCGGTAAGAATCCCACATAACCCTACGTCGCTCCCACGACACTGGGTACCTTTTGAAGGTTACCCCCTCGTAAACAAAAAAAAAGCAGTAGTAGTAGTAGTAGTAGTAGAGTAAGTTTACGTAATTGATACAAATATAGCATGAACAGAAGTGCCACTACATATAAAACCTTCGAGATTAGCCTGAATTACGTTAAAAGGTGGTAGAACACCGGCGGCACCACCGCCACGCCTATCTGCTTCATAACAGTAGTGTTAAGGGCTGCCGTGTTTTAGTTTGAAGGGTGTGGTAAGAGAGACATAGTTTTCCTAGGCATTCCAGCTTAGTCCTCAGGTGTAGCAGCGCATCTGTGGCCGACCAAAGTAGGAATCTAATATCATCTGAGGTTGATTACAGATGTCCATAGGCTGCAGTAGCCACTTACCATCAGGTGGACTGCATACTCGTCTGTTACTCCTATATTATAAAAAAATAGTAGCATAGTCAGCCGTTTAATACACAGTTGCACTACTCCTACACTACTACACTACTCTACAAACGGTTCACGAACATGGTAGTTACAACGAGGTCAGTCGAACGAACGTAAATGTCGCTCGTATTTACGCGATTTGGTACGCCTCTCAGCATTTCATTAATACTTACGCCGATTGTAGTGGACGCTGGTCTCACTGACAGCGTGTAGCGAATAGCGAGTGAAAGTCGATCACCTAAACATGTCTTAGAACTAAGCAATAGATGCAACGCACCTGTTATCAATCTTAATTTAATAATATTGAATTTACATATACCTAATAAAATAAATATTTCTATTTTTTCTTTAGGAAACAGTAAGCTTTCTCGCTCATCTGATCTAATGTCAAATGCAATTGTATGATCTAAGTGGAACGCTTTATGTACCGACTTACGTATTTATTGTTTCCCATCCTTCAGAAGAAATAAGATCTACTTAAATATATAAATGTTTCACTGTATAACTGGAGTTTAATGTAAATATTTTATATTCTCAATTAAAAGATTAGGCGTTATGTTTTAATTGCACTAGCCGTTCAGTAGCATTACCATGAGTTGGCATAGAAACGCCACTATAGAAATGGTAAATAGAAAACTATTGTCATTTTGCTAGTGAATAACATAACTACTATCGTTACGGTATTTCTTGACAACGTCTGTCAAATTAATGACTCATGGGACCGAATTTGTATGGCAATAGATCATAATGACATTCGCTAGCGATTTGATTTCGATAGGTTTTTTACGTATCGAGTTACGTCACTACGGATTTTAGTTCTACGAGTAACCACCAGAGGCGCTGTACAATTTTTCATACATTTATTTTACGCAGTCGCTAGCGAGTAATACTTTTGTAAACTCATGGTAGTCCTACTGGTACTCGTTCACGGTGTAACACCAACCTAACACACTCGTGTTGCTAAATATATAATTCAATTTGATAGGCGCGTGCGCGAGTAATTAAAATAAAGAATTAATTTTAAGAGTTCAACAATTAAAAGAGATTGCAATCACCCATTGACATGTCACGTGGGCACGACTCCGTGAGGTGATAAACGACTTGGCGAATAAAACCTGAATACACGAACGTGCCAGCAAGGTCCACTTGGTCGATTACACTATATGGTCGTGGGGTGGACGCAAACCTATGGAATTTACGCGGTAAGATCGGGAGAAGAAATTAATTTTTGCCTTAATGGTGAAGGAAGAAACAGTAAGGAAACACTCCATAAAGTTTTAAAGCGTAATCATATGTATTCTCTCTCTGAAAGGAGACCCGTGCCCAACAGAGAGTCTCAACTTATGAATTAATCTTTAAGCAGAAGAATGAAAAAGTGGCTAATCCTAACTTACCTATTAATATAACATTTTCATACATGATAAAAACTCGCCTAACTGATGTAACTATGTTGCGATATTATATCCCGAAAACATTTGTCTACAACAGTTGTCTAATTATTTATTACTAGTGACCCGAAGATCGTACCACCAAGGTCGACTTGGTCGATTACACTATGTGGTCGAGGGGTGGACGCAAGCCTATGGAACTTACGCGGCAAGATCGGGACAAGAAATTCTTCATCACTTCATCATGGAATTTTCTCAATACGTCAAGGAATTAATTATTATTTGCGCTTAACGTTAAGGAAAACAACGTAAGGAATCGTCGTCCTAAATGTTTTATAAAAATAAGGTGTGTGTTATTTGTCAATCCGCACTCTGAAATTATAGACCTTGGCCTTAAGTCTTAACCAGTCCCACTAATCTCACTAGGTAAGATAGTGTATTTGGAGCTTAAGATGCTATTTCAAATTATTCATTTAAAATTAAGAATAACAATTATAAATAAACTGTTAAGCAGGTGAATTGAACGGAAAAGTGGCTAAACCTATATATAAT
Source organism: Epargyreus clarus (assembly GCF_041222505.1). Lineage (NCBI taxonomy): Eukaryota > Metazoa > Arthropoda > Insecta > Lepidoptera > Hesperiidae > Epargyreus > Epargyreus clarus. Next base: position 12,907,583 of record NW_027332235.1, read on the forward strand.
TATTAAATATTGATACATAGTGCAAGCTAATGTATTGTCTAATTATTTATTATTAGATACGATTGGTAGGCATTATACAAATACCTATAACATTACAAAGCGGTGAAACCTCAACCTGATAAACTAGTTATTTTTAAGATGAAACAAATAGACAAGAAATATACAGGATATCAACTCGTACAGCGACCAGAAATTAACATAAACGCAATTAGTAATTATCTAAATCTAGATCTTGACAACACGGAACACTTAGAACTAAATAGTACATGTTTTTGCTACATATAATTGCTAACTTGTTTTGTTGGTATGTATTTAACTGTTCTGGCGCCGGATACGCTTTTTTTTATATTTATGCCTTACGATAAGGCAGACGGGCTACCTGGTGGAAAGTAGTCACCGTCGCCTATGGACATTTGGAACACCAGAGGAGTCGCCAATATATCGCCGGCTTTGGAGGAGAACTTTTTTTGCACCCCTCTCATAACTATACGCTACCACGTGTGATGGTGTTACCTTTGCTTATAATATGGCCGAGAATCATATTAGTTAAATTACTAAATTAAAGATAAGCATGGAATTATAAATATATCTGGTTATAAAAGACATTTACCTAATTTGTCGATCTATACGCACGCAGTGGGTCCAGCCAACCAAATCATCCTTTAAATTTATAAAAAATCCATAAGTGTGTATACATAGGTGTGTAAGGATTACGGACTTTTTAAGATCCACCACATTTAAGATACACCCTCTTAAGAAAATCGGATAGAACTAAATATATTTCATTCACGTCTGTGAACATGTCACAAAAACAGACAGAAACACATCCGTTTCTTCTTCAAACGTTGCGGTTAAAGTGTTTTCAAAAACACACATTCTCTTCCAATATTAAGTAAATCAGGAAGTCGATATCACATATGTTTCTCCGAATACAATTGAGTAAACATTACCCAAATTAATCGTAAAGCAAGCCGGTAGCCGGCGCAGTACGCGAGCAGTAGTATTGCTATAACAAACGCATCCACATAATCGTATGTTTATCAAACAACCGTGGAATATGGTGTCGTATGTCCAATTGTACGTAACTCGAACATTGCATTCCTTTTCACTTTAATGTTTTACTCCTTTTTCTTTACTTAGATCATCCTTGAACTGTAGGCAGTATGATTTCCAGTCCATCAATCTATCAATTATTTATATTTGTCAACTCATAACTGTCCCTTCTCTGATTACAGGTCTCATTTCAAATTTAACAAAATTTTGAACATATGCGTATAAAATGGCAAAATAAGTTCTGACAGACTTATTTTATATATCTACGAGTACTTGATTATTAGAGAACTCTGTTGCATTTAGGTTTCCAACGATATTTTCCTTCATCATTTAGCTTTTCCAGTGTTCGGACCCCGGTTACCCCAAATAATAGACCATATTTCATTGCATAAGAGCACTCTGAGTTGTAAATAACTTCATTTGCACGTTTCATTTTTAAGTACCTTGATAGGTACATACGTGACTCATAAATTAAATCTGCTATCGATGATACGACCTTTCCACGAACGTGATGATAAAAGTGGTACTTACTCTTATTGAGACTGATTATAGAAATTGACACATAATTTCATTAAAATAAAGAAATGTTGACGATATGCGTAAAATATGTAAGTATTAGTGATTATTTCATGACCGATATACTATGTTTCTTGGAACGGTTTCACTTTTAAATATTGATAAGCTTTGTTTTACTTTCTTGGGTGGTAGGTTACATAAATATTGCACGGTCAATCGGCAGTAGCCACAACAATACGCCGAACCGTATTTAAGTATCGAATTTCCTTGATAATCATCACATTGTTTTTAGGGTTCCGTACCCAAAGGTTAAAAATAACCATTTAGAAACCGGCATTTTTTGGTTTATCTGTTAAACCCTACTGTAAATGTAATAACGTAAAATTTTCACAATGCATGTTTTTCCGTAAAAATTTACTACACTTATTTTAAAAATATATAGTGTTTAATATTCCATGGTTCTACGGGACCTTAAATGGCGAATTTAACTCGTACTTGGCCTATATTATTGTTTAACGTTTCCGCCACATTCGGGTGGTCTCCGCCACGGCCGGAACGTGTCCCAGCGGTCAACACTGGCCTCGCGGTACTTGCCGCTTGTAGGTCGACTGCACTTCTGTCGAGTATTGCAGATTTATGGACGCCTAGTACCTCGTAATTGCTGCATAAACAAATCTATATTTAAATAAACTTTACTGATGTTATATATTCCAAAAGGCGTTCAGTAGCATTACCATGAGTTGGCATAGAAACGCCACTATAGAAATGGTAAATAGAAAACTATTGTCATTTTGCTAGTGAATAACATAACTATAGTCTGATTCATGATTAGGTGTCCAAAATGTAAACAAAGGTGTTGTCCTATCAAGAAAATATGTTTCAAATGGTAGTTTCTTATTTTTGACAATATTAAATTAATACAACAATAATAAAATAAATCTAAATAAATTAAGATCAATTCAAATTTTCTAATATTTATATTACCTTAATTTCGTTCCATACAGTAACAATAATAAAAAACAAGGTTTATGGTAGAAAATTAAAATATGATAATGGTAACACAATCGGAACCCAAGACATTTCTTGTGCAGTCATTTTTAAGTTTCGTAGCTGATGTTATTCATTTTCGTGATTGTAATCAAACTCGAATGTATTATCGTTTTCATAGCGCGTTTGTTTAATTGTGAATAATTGTGAAGTTTTCGTTTTTTGTTGAGTTTGTTAAAGTTTTTGTTTCTTGTTAATTTTGACAGTGACATTTGTTTGTTTACATTTTAGACACCTAATTATGAATCAGACTATACTATCGTTACGGTATTTCTTGACAACGTCTGTCAAATTAATGACTCATGGGACCGAATTTGTATGGCAATAGATCATAATGACATTCGCTAGCGATTTGATTTCGATAGGTTTTTTACGTATCGAGTTACGTCACTACGGATTTTAGTTCTACGAGTAACCAGAGGCGCTGTACAATTTTTCATACATTTATTTTACGCAGTCGCTAGCGAGTAATACTTTTGTAAACTCATGGTAGTCCTACCGGTAAATAATTCAAGACGCATTTTATAGATGTAATTGTGTTAAGTAATAATAATTTCTTTATTACATAGTTAAAACGGTTGTATTGGAATGTTGACATTATTGCTAAACTCTAATAAAACGTGTAGGGCTACGTGTAGGGTTAGCTAAGTACTAATTAGGATTAAACAGAAATCTCTACAGAGGCGACTTAGTGAAAGATTTAATTCTCAAATTATAATAAATAACTAATTAGATTTTCCTACCATGGCCTCTCTAATTAAGAATTTTAAACGTGTAACTTTCAAAGACTGAACGTCATTTATTATTTTAAAATTACCACGTACGTATAAGAACACAGCATCGGATTGGCAAAGATAAAAAGCAAATCTTTGTAAATTTCCTTTACGTGTTAATTTGATAACGCGAACAATGTACATGAACTGGGTAATCGGCAGATTAGCGGGCTGAAGGAAGTCTGGCCGATAAATACATAAATTTAGGAAACTCATCATAACACGTTTATCAAATAGACTGGATGATGAGTGATACTTTCGTTGTAATTCAACAATAGAATAATAAATGTTATATGCGTTTTATATAAATTGATTCATATGCCAAAAGTTACATTGATTTTTTTGTTATAGAATAATTTGTGGATACATATTATATTATTCTTCATTTGTTTTATTCGGTCTAAGTTACGAAGTAGGTAGGTCGTAGCATAAAGTGTTCGGTAAGGGTTAAGGTAAAATAAATAAAAATAATAATTTAGGTCACCAAATTATTTTAAATAATAACGGCAGATAAATGATCTTTACATTTTTTCAAATCTTCTTTTACGTATTTTTAGTGTCCAATAGTCAACAATATTAGACACGGGTTTACAGAACATAAATATTAATATGTGCTTAGTTAGTGTACACGATAAGAGCGGTTTTAGTTATACGGTGATAGCAGCGCGGAGGAAAACCGATTTCCGCGATAACGTTATCGAGAGGAACTGCTGGCCGACGTGATTTATGCTCGTGTAATGGAAAACTGCTCATTGGATATATAACTTTCTTTTAATTAAATTCTAATCGTATCAACTATATATTTGTACAAACTATATTAAAACGTGTAGGGTATTAGCTGCAATATAATATTGCATTTAATAAAATTTAAGAGGTTTTCGTTTAAAACTGTAATAAGCAAATTCTGCAAGAATGTACTCGTCTACAAGAATGTACAAGAATGTACCTTTATTAAACTTAGTCGCTTTTAATTTATCAAAAACAACGTTTTGTTTATTTTGTCTGTTAATTTAGCGAATCTTGGGAAAATTACTGAGCTACTTTTGATGCTACTTTAAAGGCGATTAACTTTATAGAGAGTTAATTTTATCTCAATAAAGTATTTACGCTATCTTCGTATAAAGTAAACTGTCTCTGAATAAAAAGGATTATTTTTTATTAAGTATCAAAATTATCTGAAAGAACAGAATTTTAAATTGTAACTTTGGCGTAAATATACAGACTTCATTTATACTCCTCGACTACTCGATTAGTTGGAGATGTTGGCGAAAAAAAATTAAACCCTTGTCTTGCTAAGCTTAGTTAGGAAACTATAGCTATGTCCACCACTAGTACCGACCCAATGTCACACCTCATAACTAATTGAACTACTTTCTTTAATTGTTTTGCAAGTTTCCCCAAGTCCTACCTGGCGAAGGCTAATTGGTCATATCACATGCACACACTGGGAGTAATTATCGCGTCTGTGATGAGTATAATCCTAATCATGATACTGCGAGCCTGGATTTACTTGATGCGATTTGAATAGATTAGCATAGATTAACAGGTTCTCTTTTGTATAACATGTTATTAAATTCTTAAAAACAGTTCGTAGTTTGGAGTTTATAAACGTGCTTAGAAAATAGATTCTATAGTTATGGAAGTGACTTGTTTGTTATATTGAATATTCCCAAATTATTTTTATATTATTATAAAATTTAGTATAGTATGTAGTGTAGTGATATTATTTGATTCACATACGTTCAGTTCCGTTCTGATTCTCGTTGTTTTCAATTTCAATTTCCTTAATTGATCTTACATTTTCTTCCTAAATTTGTATTTTTTTTGTGTCAAAATTTGATATTGTTTTTGTTCATATTTTTTTTTCTTCATTACAATATTTTAAATTATAACAAAGTTGTGTAAGTTGCGAGATAGGTATGAACGTAACAATTATGTTATCAGTGCAAATTTGCAATAGCGCCAGGTCTAAGCCCATTATTCGTTGGCGAAACGTTACAGATAAGATAGTATTCTTGTAACTGTCACATCTAGTTATGCAAATAATTGTCCTGATAACGACAATTATTAAAACAAACACATACTTAATAAATAATCGTATTATAATTTATAGGTAATAAGGAAAAATATTTATATCCATACAGGATCATTGTGCTGTTTCTTAATGAATTTAAAAAAGTGGAATTTTCCTTTCTTCGACATTTTAACTTCTAATATTACCGTAATTAAAATTTAAAAAATAATAATTACTTACGATAATATAGCACCCAAAATCCATCCAATGATATGCAGAGCTTTTAAATGTCTTTTATGTAGGTACTTTAACAAATTACACGAATTCACAATTATGAAACAATCTAAGTCACTTATTTGGGGAAGTGGGTAAAACAAAATCTAATAAGAATTTAATAAGAATTGAAAAAGACTTAAAAAAATTAACGTCTATTTTATAAATCCATTTATAATTGACAATTGTTCACACTTATTTATAAGTCGATATAAAATTTTATTTTATTAATTTTCACAATAGAACAACCGGGATGCTTCTTAACCAATACCAGCTTCAGTCAATGTTTTGTTTACAACGTACACTTAGCGACCTCTGCGCGGTTAAACTGCCACAATTTATACAGCACAGGTAATAAACGTTCAAAAAAACATTACTTTAATTCATAATAATGAGTATATGAAATCACAACACGTGTTTAAAGCCGTTTCGTAGTGCGTCCCTCGCGGAGTTCCGTTCCACACTCCCGCTCGGTGTGCGCGCCCTGAAGCGAGTCTGTTCTGTACTCGCAGTACCGCACGCCACGGAACATGTGGGAAAGTGGACGGCAGTGCACTAGAGGGAGCCAAGCGAAGGTCAAGTTCAAAATTGAGACAAATTAATGTTTTAATTTAATCTCTCACCCTGAATCATGTTTCTAGACTGATTGAAATCTTATCGGCAGCTTAGTTTTTTGTGTCAATGCCAAAAAGTAAAAAGTACTGTTTTAATATTCCTTTTGCGTAACTAACACTATCTTATGACAGCAGGTTAGTTATAACAGCAATACTTGTATTAGGAACTGTTATAATAAATAGGGGAAGGTTAATGTGAAGAAGTTCTTGAGTTTCTGTGGAAGTGTATGGATATCGGCTGGCTTATCTATGAGCTATCCTAGTCATAGTCAGGAGTGGCAGCGCATGTGAGATCGGCTTCAGTTACAAATGTTACAATAGTTTTATTTGGACTTAGTTACTGATGTCCAGGGGCACAAGTGACCACTTACCATCGGGGGGACACCATGATCGTTTGTGACTTAAACTTTGTAATAAAACTACTGAGTGCTTTATGGAGACAAAACGAGTGTCAACTCACTGTGTATCTTGTACATGCGTGTTATGAAAGCCTCGTCCACATGACATAACTATTTTATATGAAGCAATTTAATCCCAAGTACCACCGAATAAAAACATTTCAAAGAATTTCAAGAGTTTTGTTTGTAAACTAGTTTTTTATTACTCAACTTTTAGTTGGTAAATTGAAATGTTTTCTTGTAAGTATGGAAATGATTACACAACAATACGCATTGTGCGTGTCAGGCACACACTTACGCACTTTCATTTATTATTTGTAAATAAAATAATAACCACGCAAGTTACTTAATTAGTCATATTAGTACTAATTACGTTATTTAAAAAACTTATTTTCGATATAAAAAATAAATAACAACAAAACATAATAAAATAACATAGAAAAGTATTATTACTCTTTAGCATAAACACGACACAGCATCCGCAGTACGTGAATCAATCTCCCAATCGCCCCTCTCTCTCTCCCCTGCCCTTTTATTAGGGGTTAGAAAAGAGCAGGAGACGTACGCATCGCGCAAGTCCTTCGAAATAGAAAGGGCAGAAGGAATGATTACTCCGACAATCAATAACACTTAGCCGTGGGATGGACGCCGAGTAAAAATAATACACCAATAAAATATTTTTAACGATTAAAATGCAGTAGTGGCTGCCTTACGAGTAAGCATGACCCTAACTATATATATAAGGACATAATTAAGTTAATGGTAATGCATACACTCAGGTGATTCAATAAAAATACATGAAATATGAACAATATGCGGCATTATTATTTAAATAAAAGTCATTAGAAGTCCTCCACGTATGAGTCTTAGCGCCCTTCCGAAATATATCCCTTGATTTACCTAACACCCTGTATAAGTTAATATCTGTATGTTAAGTATTATAAACATTGCTTAAGGACCTCGAAGGATCATTAAAGATAGATTATGTTTGTTAAGGTTCTGACCGTATTTTTAATTAAATCAATTCCTTAATAAAGATAAAAATACGATTATTATGATACCAAGAACTTTTACAGAGATACAAGATACAATTACTTTTAATAGAGGTGGTTTAAAACAAAATATTGCCTTTCATTAAAATGGAATTGAAACAATTAAAATATATGGGTATTATTAGTATCAATTAAATGTTCGATGTAGTTAACTTTTTGCAAAATCGGTAAAAATAAATATTTTTATGAACGGTAATTGAACTTGAAGGTTAACAAGTCATTCACATGTTACATATGTTGAAAGTTGAAGCATAATGAACTTATTTTCGCACTATTTCACATGTGTGTAAATTTCGCAATTTTATTACATTTAATTCTGATCCAAGGTTAAGTGTTGATAAGTGTTTTAATTTGTAAATGGTTCTTTGTTAGATACCGGCGATTGTTTTATGCATTCTATAAAGTTTATTGGCAATTTTTACTTAAGAACATTTTCTTGATAAGACGAGAGCGTTTCGCTTGAGTGCTTCACGTAATTTCTATGTTTTTTTAATCCGTTATACACCGTTTGGTACATACGGTGCTATCCCTATATACCATGAGCTCTGCCGTGGACACAAAAATCATTTGAATTATATTAAGAGTCACGCATTTTTAATATGTATATCGTAGTTTTGTACATTGTATCTTTTATTAAGAAACAGTCTATATTACGTGTCGCAGTATGAGGTCTGCGTCTATGGATATCTGCAATTAACCCTAGATAGATAGAATCCTAATCCTAGCGGCAGGCGCATCGCAAAGAGTGCTTAATTACTTCTTTAATTTCAGGATTTCTTTCCAGCATACGGATTGGGCCTAATTGGTAGACTTTTACTATAAAACAATCTTTTGGTTACAAGTAGGTACACAATTGAAAAAGACATAAAAAGTTTTTGGTGCTTTCGACCGATCGTAATTAACTAAAGTTAATATCATTTTGACAAAACAACTTCAATAAAGACAAACGCTTGTTATTTGCATAAAGCCTAAACAAAAAGATGTTGCCAGGAAAAACTGGAACTACCTTACGCCCCCGCCTGTTACTATCTCAAAGGCTCATTGTGCCGGCGCGCGTGATGTAACAGATAATAAACAATTAGCTATTAATATCGCTTTTTGCCACTTTCCGGCCACTTTGTAATTTCTATTCTCACCGTCGAATATATTCTTTTGTCACGGAACTTAATGTATCATACAAACACTCAAAAAATTTAAGTGTTTGAAAGTTATATGAGGTAAAGGAAGCGGTTTGCTTAGTTTTCACTATTAAAAGTTTTACCATTTTCCCGTAAGAAAATATAACATATTAGTTTAAATTTATTAAAGTTATTCTATGAGATACCGTAAATTCGTAATTTTAGACGTGTAAACCGGTAAATTTCAAAAATAATTTTCAAAATGGACTAATTTATGTATCAGTAATTTCACTTAATTGGAATTAAGAAATCATAGCTTATCTATGTTAAAAATATTTTTATACAAAACTCAATATATGTTTTTTGTTTTTACAATTGTATATAAACTATTGATGAATGTTCTCACGCAACAGTAAACTTATTGAGTTGTACAGTTTTGCTTCTTAACATATTTAACTTTTTTCTCGTCAATCATGTGTATATACGAGAAATTTCTCACAGCGGGTTTATTTTATAAGATATCTACCTGCTCTTTGAATTAATTGTTCATGTAACAAAAATGCACTTACCTATATACATTTTACTTATTTTTAATTTTATCTATACTTAATGCTTATCTATGATCCTTAAATATATTTTTAATATTACAAAATATATGTATAATACTGTACTAGAGAGTCACTTAAATTAATTAGTTTTTGTTCCGTTAATTGTATTTGCTAAAAGTGCACCTATGTGTTTATAAATAAAGTTAAAATTTTAAATAACCTGGATATACAATTATCCTGGATATTAATTGATATATTTTGAAGGTGGTAGAAGCCTTTGTGGTTCGACTCCGGCGGCACCATGGCCACACCTATTTCTGCCTAATAACAGCAGTGTTAAGCGCTGCTGTGTTCCGGTTTGAAGGGTGTGGTAAGGGAGACAGACTTTTCCGAGGCGTTCCAGCTTAGTCCTCAGGGGTAGCGGCGCATCTGTGGCCGACCTCAGGTAGGAATATCTAATCCTATCTGAGGTTGATTACAGATGTCCATGGGCGGCAGTAGCCACTTACCATCAGGTGGACTGCATGTTCGTCTTCTACTCCTATATTATAAAAAAAAATACAATAAGAAACCAATTATACTTCGCATCTTTTCCGTTATTTAACCACCATTAAAAAATACAGGAACAATAGTGATTTTTTTGCTGTACGCATTGTCTGCAAGGCAACCTTAAGGCAGTTTTAAAAACAGCGTTCTAAACTTAAACTTTAAATTGAAGTTATACTTCTCATTAACAATCGTTTAAACAGTATCAGTATCGATTACTTTAAGATCATTTGAACGTGGTGCAATCGAGAGCTTGGGGGCGCGTGGGAACTCGCCTAGTCGGGGCGTCGGGGAGCCACTCGTACGAGATTTATGATATATATATATTTAGACAAACACTATTAAGTGTATTTTTAACTTTTCAAGAGGTCTCCATTTAAATGGGGTGACTGTGTAAATAATATAAATCATAGTTTTATTACTTTGAGATTTTTATTTGCATTACTGACACAATATTACGGTTATTTTTCGATTAATAAAAGATTTTTCTACTTATCATTCTTTACTGATTTTACGACATCAAAGTAATAACTATACCTGTTTTGATGTGTTTTTAAGACAGAAACAATTGTTTTGAGGTATATAAGAACTTGTCTATAATTAAAGCGACTGATCGCTGCATTATGTTAAAATCGTAGGGTTGTAATTGCAATGTTTCACATTGTACGCAGTACGGAATAAATGTCGGAAAATGTATTGAAACGCTTACTGTAATTTTTAAGTGAATAAGGTGAAACGAGGCGACACCGCCGCAGCCGGCACGCCGCGGCACCGCGCAACCAACAATTTTGTGGTTTCATGTAAATTGCAAATCCACAGTGCACGCACAAAATAAATATTCGGATATAAATATACGACTGACGACACAGACTTTAAAAAAAAGATTTACATAGTTTGTTAGACTTAATCATAGACTCCAGCTGTTTTGGGTGCTTTTCCTGTCGCGCGTGTTTACGTCACGCATTTCCCACCCGCACGCGTGCTACTTTCATCCTATCGTTTGAAATTCACACGTACACGGGTCGCGACGATAGAGCAGTAAGTAATTTTGATTGTACGGTTGGAACACGCGTGCGAGCGTCAACACGCGCGACAAGAATAGCGTCTTAGTTCTACCACTACAAACTAGTACAAGATATTTTAAAGTAAAAGTTGAAACTTAAAGTCTTCACCAACAAAGGAAGTAAAATTCATCTCTAAACTTAATAAAACGCCTAACTCATCCGGGGTTGTTTTACGTAACTATGAGCGGCGACGATGAACAGCACAGACATGAATTACATGAGCCATGAAATGCGTGTCCGTTACTCCTTAACATTAGATACATCTTGACCCACTACGACCCTTCGTTGTGGGTAGACTGTAGAGCATCTTAATCAAGGCGGTGTAATAAAACATTTAATAACAAAGACAGACGAGAATTCGCACGCCAGTATTAATTAATCCGCTAATACAAAGAGACGAGGCCGGGGATGATATCATTTTTAATTCTATTTAGTGTAGGCGATGAGCCACCGTCTTGCGTTCAGCCGCATCTCTTAAATGTACTATAAAGCCTTCTTTGACAACCGATTATTATTCTTCGGGACACTCTTCCCTCAGAGGACATCTTCATTCAGAGTAGGAGAGGTTTAGCCCACAGTTCGTCTTTCTGGCCAAGTGCGTATTGGTAGACTTTTCACATCTATGAGAACTTTAAAAAACTCTCACGCGTGTAAGTTTTCTCACGATAGTTTGTTTCCTTTGCCGTAAATATATAACTTAATAAAAAAGTCATAAAAAGCACATTATAATAAGATATTTACGTGTAATAAAATTTAAATTATGAACATTTTGCAAAATCTTTATTACTATATTTTAACAGTACCTACTTTATCGTAATTCCCAAACCATCCCCAAGCAGGGCACTAAAATTGTATTGTCTGAAGTAGAGATTATTTCGGACATCACGAAAACTGCAACTAGAATAAAATTTAAGCAGGCTCTGTTTCATTCCGTCCAATGGCGACTATTCCTATATACTCTGTATTTTATTATTTCCACTTGGATTGGGCTGTCCGGACACCGCATTGCGTCAGACGGCGGAATTACACGCTCCTGCTGTCGAAGCTCCGACACACGGACATTCCACTAACATTTTATGTATATGTACAATATACCTGAATGGAAGATAGTACTAAGATCCCTTTGTATGCATGAGACCTTGTGTAAGGTTTGTAGAAGCAGTAACGGTTCTTATAACAAACAAAAATTGAAGAAAATCCTGGGTGCAAGTTTGTATTGACTTATAACTACTTAGATCTAACGTTCTGTTTTGAGTTACTGAAATTTTGTTCACAATAAAATTTAAAATACTGTACCTCATAAAAGATAACATAGAAAATCCACATCAGTCATTTTGTAAGCTTTAACGAATTGCGCACTTTTAGACGTATTTTTCCGGATTAAAATTTAAATAGAAAAATTGTTTATAGAAAATTTAATACTATGCCTGTTGAAATATAAATTATTTACGTTAATTAATTTTAATTTTAGATGTTACAATTATTATGAAATATACTTAAACTAAATTTAAAACAAATAGAAATAAAAATATTTACAGTAATAAAAAAAAAAAAATTAAAACTATAATAAATAAAATAAATGAGCCAGATCGCTGCCCCGCGGTAGTGTACCCAAGACACTAGCAGCATTACCTCGTTGTATGGCCAAACTTATTTGTTGACCGAGGTAAGCTCCATAAAAGTAATAATAATAATAATCTTTAACATAAAAAGTGTATTACATAACTAATTATTTACAATATTATTGTGTTATGGGTTTACTGTTTTACAATTTCAAATTTTAAATAATTGTTATTTCATCAAAGTAGGTACTTTTTAAATGGTATTTAAGCAAAATTATAATTGTACTTAAATTATTTACTTGCTTTATAGAATGCTACTTTATAGATCTTTACTGTGTGTAATTAGACATCGTTTGCATTCTGTGTATTATGTCTGGACGCTGGATTTCGATCCCGAACTCCGCACTGCGTCAAGAGGATTAATGTTAATGTGGAAGTTTATGCAGTTATTGCAATTATACATTTCAAATACTGTGAATTTAAGCCGACAACCAAAACGTAGCATATAAAGATTCATTAAATTATATCAATTACAAAATAAATTAACCTAAATCGTATGCACACGATATTTTTATCTACACTAATATTATAAAGAGGAAAACTTTGTTTGTTTGTTTGGTTGTAATGAATAAGCTCAAAAACTTTTAAAAATTCCGATTTTTAAAATTATTTCACCATTCGAAAGCTACATTATCCACGAGTTAGGCTCTATTTTATATGAAATATATTTGATATATAGCTTTTGAGGCGGTACAAAGTCTGCCGGGTCAGCTAGTCGTAGATATATATACAAATTTGATGCCATATTTTCTCTAAAAACATGTGGCATACTTACCTACAAGTCTTCAAAAAGTGAAGCTGCATATGTAAAAATATCTTATACCCATTTCAACATAGGTATGTTAATATTTTGTCGTTTTGCTTTTCTATAAGCGTATGCGACGGACATGTAAAAACGACACCGCGGACTTCCAGTATGGCATCCACGGAAACTCAATACGGTGCCGTAATGGCGATATAATGAGGTATTCCTAGAGGTGAGCCCTCCAACCGAAATAGTCCTCTAAACTTAGCTGAGCGACCACCGACCACCGTACACATATCACACTTTACGGCGGTAACATTTGATTTATTATTTACGAGACAACACACAACTCTTTCGACTTATTGAGTGCGGCAGTAACAATAAAATGTTTAAAGATACACGGCTATTTTCGTGTGTCGTTAAGGCGCCTTAAGTTTATTTTTGATTTTGTACAAAACTTCAAACCTTTGACCATAATTTTGAATATCCAAAGTTATGTACGCATTAGGTAAATCATAGTAAAACTAAATGAAAGAAAACGTCATGTGAAAGTATGTGGAATCTACCAACCAGCACTTGGCAGGCGTGGATGATAGCTTATATCCTTCTAGTATATTTATTCTTGTATAAAAAAATAGGTAAGTTTTAATAACACAAAAAACTGAGTGACCAGGAACGTAACAAAGAACGTAAAGCAACAAGGAACATAGTAATAAATAATGCATTTAAATTCGTAAGCTCATTGCAGCCGTCTAGACGTGCGTATCGTGCACGCTGAAGTGAAAAGCGGCGGAAACACCGGCTTGTTGCAATTGAACTACGAGTATCACTGTATTATAATATTTAGTACATCGCTTGAACCTTGTGGCTTAATATACAATAAATTAACCATATATGTATGTATTCAAACTAAAGAAAATCGCTAGCCAATATCGATGATTGCAAATATACCTGATAATGCAATCGATCGTAGTAAGTATATATAATTGCAATAAAGTAGCCGAGAGTTGCATATGTAAGAACAGCTCATTTTCTCTTTATGTTCTCATGTATTTAGTTTCATAAAAAATGATTTATTACTCGGTGCGCATCGATGATAATAAATGTCATTTGAATATTATGCGGTCTTTTATGTTACCACGTAATGTCACGACCGTCTAGACGTGCGGAAAATATGGCAAAGAGCCGCAGTTATTTTCTCTTCTTCCATACCCTATTTTCGTTATTAGTATTTAACGGGTGCATAAACGTCTATCATTTTAGAATCCATAATGCATTTACCAGCATTTACACACATTGATTTTATTATGGTGTAGAGCTAAAACACATATAAACTACAAGATATCGCATCGTAACACGTTGCGATATCTTGTCGTGATCGTGTCGTGACACATAGTGATGTATCCTGTTTTTTTCTAGTGATTCAAATGAAGATAGAGAAACGTATAAAATAATAGGTTCATACGTTTCTTTCCATTATGAATGATGGAAATTACATTGGGACAATAATGCAGGATGCATGCAGTGACACGTATCACCATGTGACATCATATTATAGTAGATATGTGTGTTTTAATACACAAAATATCGTAAATACATTTCCACTTTCAATTGTTTCATTATTTCATTCAGTTTGAATCATATATTAATATGTTTACAGCACAAACAGAAGACAATTTATATTAACTTTTCATGTATTATTTACTGCGCCGTCTAAGTGTGCGCAAAACTGACGTTCTTCCCATTCTCACATTCATAACAAAATATTTATGACACAAACATCGAT
Source organism: Epargyreus clarus (assembly GCF_041222505.1). Lineage (NCBI taxonomy): Eukaryota > Metazoa > Arthropoda > Insecta > Lepidoptera > Hesperiidae > Epargyreus > Epargyreus clarus. The sequence continues at coordinate 12,922,752 of NW_027332235.1, forward strand.
TATTTTAATATCGGCGATGCAGGCAGACGTTAATTTTACTGCGCGGTGCTGCCGTCTAGACGTGCTTAAACGTGGACGTGAATGCGGCGGCTGCAGGCTGGGGCTGTGTTATTATTGCTCAATTTATATTGTTATAAGTCCGTTTTAACTATATATTTTAGTATGCTACTTTTTATAAGATAAAATTAAGAAAGTAGCGTGACGTCCTGATGATAATTAGCCTGTGGGTGAGCAGACATTACTAAACAACTTATACTTATAGAAAAGAGATTCTACCTAAAAAGCCGATCATAAATGTGTTCCCAATCCATTTGGTCTTTTTTAATTTACTTGTAGTGTTACATATGATGCACATACTGTGGTTCGTATACTAAATATTGATATTGAAATATTTGAGAATATAATCGATCCAAAAATGGAGTTTAATAAAATTCAAATTGATTAATTTCAATACTTATTTTAAATTATAACTAATTATAGTTATTTCCTAATAAAAAATCAAAATTGCTTACCGTTTTGTCTTTCGACTGCACTCGCCTTAAATTAATGTACCACCATTTCCTGTAACAAAATAGCGGAAAAAAAACGTAAGTTGGATGTAAAAATGTAAGCTTGGAATAAAGTTAAATGAAACAGGAAGCATAATTGAGAGGTGTGCATAATAGTTGGACTTCATAAAGGTGGCAACAAAAGACAGCAGGAACTTGACTTTCCTCTGGTTTAAAACTCTTTTGAATGTTTTGTTCTGCCGCTACGTGAGGTATTTTAGGGCCCTAACAGACTGGCTACTTTTAGTGGGCGATCGATCGATTTAACAGGTTTTTGACAGCTCAATGCAGCTATCAAACGCTACACTTTTAGACGTTCGATGCCGCGTCTGATCGAAAAATACGCGATGCAATATTAACGCAGTGCTTTAACTCTTCTTTTCTGTTAGGATATTGGTTGTAGGCATAGATAAGTGATGTAAGTACTTTGTAAAGATAAAAATATTTTAGGTAGATTTAATTTTATTCACTCGACCAAAAGATTATCAAGTGAATTTAATGATTTCCATTTTTTCCTTTCACGGCTAAGAAATATCAAAGGCATATCAAACTATCATCAGACCTTTCAGCGAACCATAACAGACATAAATTTCGAGAAAAACTGGCAAGTGGCCGCCATTTTCGTCCATAAAAAAGAACGCAGTGAGTTCGCGGTATTTTCGTTGACGACCGCCATCTTTGATCTCGGCGCATCCGTGTTGATTGATATCGTGCATCAACATAGCTGAAACAGGGCTGTCAATGCAAATTGAATGAATGAATTGAATGAATTTAAATTGAAGCTAATATTACCCTTATGTTTGAGTATAGTAAAGTTATATAAAGTTGTTAAGGTCGTCGATTTGTAGCTTTAGAAATTGCTACAATTTCTTGAAGTTCTCAAAGATTAAGTACAATTAAGAAGTTAATAATGCAATGTTCAAAGATTGTTATTTTTATTTCACACTATCGGACGCTGACTGATGATGTCTCTATTTATTCGTTTAGTGGCATCACATTACGTACGGTCTGAAAACAGATATATTACGACTCTTGATTGGTCAACAGATCATTGCTTCGAGTACTATTGCTTTTAATGTAAATATTACGTAAAATATTTTGTTAATATTTAATTACACGAGTCACAAGTTCTGAATCAACTGAATTTGACTCTGAATTTCCAGAACATTTTATAGAAATTTTCAACTTTATTTCAGAAAGCCAACCTACAAAATCTAAGTTAACATCCTAATGTTAGGTTAGTCGTATGTAAATACATAAATCCCCTGTTAATCTTATGTAAATCCCGCATCAGTTTAACACCATATTGGTTCTATATAAATAGTTTCAATAGAAAGCAGCAGCCCTAAGGCCCGCTTCTATACTGCACATAATTCGGTCCATAAACGTCAGAAGTATTAACCGGAGAGTTTTGTTTATCGGTTACAAGCACTCACGTTATGGACGCCTATACACGGGTATAAAGGTTGCTCGCAACCATTCACTCCAATATGAATGGTTCCGAGCTCACAACACTCAATACTGACGTCCGTTGAACTTGTATTCAAAGCTAAATTTCCTACAAAACATTTAAATATAAAAGGCCGTTATAAAAATATGGTTCAATGGTTAAAAACATTTTTATTTAAATACTATAATCGTTATCAACATCAAACCATTTCTATTCGACTAAAGCACGGAAGGGTTAGGCAATAGACAAACCAAGTCGGATATATTCTAGCGGCAACAGCCGATAACTAACATAACATAACTAACAAGTTATATGCAAGTTATGGTGACTTTTCACAATATTACAGAGAACTCTCAAACAGACTTTCCTCGTGAAATTTTCCGTGGAAATTAAATCGAAGAATTATTTTTTAATAAACGCATGACTTTTACCTTTTATTCGAAACATCGGATACGTTTTGCATAGAATATGTTTTTGTGTTAGATTCCAAATTGCTAGTTATTTGTTAATTGAACTTTAAGACGTATTTTTCTCAGTTCGCCAATATTGATTAAAAATTAAAACCTTTAAGCATTTATTATTACACCTACATTTAATATTGTAGATCGCATCACTGTTTTCGAGCATTATCGCTATTCTGTATGGCATCGTCACATGTTATTATTTAAACAACTTTATTGTAACAAGTGGTCTATTCGCTCTTGACATGAAAAATGACGCAGCAACAAATACTTCAACAATGAGCAAATTAATTACAATTCGTAGAAATTATTTCTACGAAAAGCCTTGACAAGTTGAGAAACAAAGGAGCAGATGTGTTTGAATAAATAAAATAATTCTTTTATTATTTTACTTTTTAATTGTATTTGTAATTTATTGCTTTTTATGTCGCAATATAATGTTTGAGAAATAATTTATTTAAAGAACGATCTCGATAGATGTAATGAGATCGATGTTATTTATATCGATATCTATCCATAGATTATTGGCTTCTATATATGTGGGGGTCGGAGGGTAAAATCCCAGGCCTACCTTCTCGGTTACCTCTCATTTGTCGGAGTTAGAGGCGTATTAGAAAAGAATTATCACTTACTTCGACGGTAAAGGAAACCATCGTGAGAAAACTTCACGCCTACGAGTTTGCAAAAAAAATCTCAGTCTACAAATCTGTGTTAGTGTAATAAGTAAAGATTTATCTGTTGCTTTTATTACTTATCCTGTTATAAAAATGTTTTGTGGATAAAAATCAACGCTACACTGCTACATACCAACGCATCCTGATTGCGTTTTGTGATTGTAGCGCTCTTGAGCTGACGTCACAGCCACGCCGTCTGTAGTACGGCTGACGTCACATTTCAGTGTTTACGTTTACTCTGACATTTTGCGAATTTGCGGAAACTGCGTTGCGAGTGAAACTATAACCATTTTCGAAATAATAACTGTTATCGTCGTTAATAAGAAGCTTGGATATTAACGATATCACATTTTTATAACGTTACATTAAAGTAATAAGTGACTCATTTGATACTACAGTTTAAAAACAGATGCGGGTAGGTGAAGTGGGGACGACACCTTGGCGGCGCTCGAATTAACAGAGAGCGACATTCTGGTCGGAGACTTCAGCAAGAGCAGTCGAATAACGGAGATACTTGTGTAGTTATAATACTTCTAATCACTAGTGTGAACTTACTTACGTATAATTGTTATATCGTTACTCTGTACCGTTTATGTGACTATATTATTACATGACTTCAAGACCTACAAGATGAGTTTGATTTCATCAGAAGTGTACAAGAACCAGCTCACAATCTTGGACGGCGATTCGTAAGTACGAACATACTTGACACAGGAATAAAAACCGTGAGTTAAAACATTATTATGTCATATGTGAATTCATCTTGGTAGAATAAGTAAAAATGGGGGTAGATAAATGTCGTTGATGTAAGGGAAAACTCATTTGAATTAAGAAAATGGATAGATTGAGACTAGTAATTCAATGAAATGTTAATACCCTCTGAAAATGATATACTTAAATTTTGTGAACAAACTTTACTCTTATCAAATTACTTGTTAACATTGTAAACTGAGGTGTTTACTTCAAAATAAGTGCATTTTCTGTGAAGAAGTGTCTAAAAGTAATTTTGCAAGGCAGTTCTTGTGGTAAATCTGTCCATTTGGTTAAATTCTGTGGTGTAAAAAGTAAATCCTAATTGTTCTAAAGTTACACCTACTTTGAAATATATAGAAATACACGTACTTATGAAAATATTTTAAGGATCTTTAATCTTAAATGTCAGGCTTTATAGATATGGGAACCTAATGGTTGTTAATATAGGCTAATGTACGCCAGAAATTGCATACAGGTTAGATTTGAATTTATTTTTGATAACTTTTAATGTTTCAAACGGGGTTTACGTATATGCGTTTGTTTTTATTGTATGGAAGGGACTATGCGGTAGCAACAAACGCAGTTACAGAGTACAGTATACCTACTTGATATAAGTGACACGTTTATTAAGTTGCAAAATTTTGATTATTCATAATTGTACAGAAATGTATAATATCTACGTGGTACATATTTAACTGCCTGCAAAAAAGTATCACGACCACGGTATTGAGTGGCTGAGTGTACCCAGGAGGGAAATGGTAAATGAGTTTAAGGTTTATTGTTTTTTTTTTTTGGATATTAATTGACTATATTTAAAAATAAACTTGCATTCACATCTACATTGTTCACATTTTCATTTTATAAATCAATGAAAGTTTCCTTTTGATTTCATATACTTGATACGTAATTGTTATGAAAGAAGCATACGTACGTTGCCAAATTTAGATTTCCATCAATTCTAGGCGAATTCACGCAGTACTGTGTACTACTGTGTTTTGACTCCCATAAAGTATAAATGCACATTAGTTAATGATCTATAAGAAAACTGAGAAACTTATGCGCAGCGGTCTTTGGAATATTATATATAAAAATATCTCTCTTATCTCCCATTCTACTTCAGACTGACTCACTTATACATAATATTAAATGTCTGTTTTAAATTTAGTATGCAACGTTTCGTTTTGTATTAATATTTCTTTACATCTCGTAATTTTAAATCTTTAAATTTCAATTTGAATTTGACACATTACACGTCCTTTTGGTTTGAAAATTGGGCACTATCAAATACTGGTAAATGAAGTTTGTACCTTAAACGTTGAGACGCTTAGACTATCGATATTATTAATTATGTGAGCCATTTACGAAATAATAAACGGGATCCACTTTGTATGGGATTGAGAATAAATTATTTTAAGTAAAATAATAATAATAATAATAATAAATTGATGCTTTTATAACTTGAGCTTAGTTCTATTTACAAGTTACAGCAATTAAGTTATTATACGTATTAAGTGAGAAACGGTCACTGAAGCCTACATAAATTTAGATAGTCTCTTGTATACCATATTTAAAATGAGTCTTGCCTGCGACTTTGTTCATGTGGAGTCAGAATATAATTTGAATTGCATTTTTAAAACGAGTCTTGCCTGCGACTTTGTTCATGTGGATTCAAAATATAATTTGAATTGCATTTTTAAAACGAGTCTTGCCTGCGACTTTGTTCATGTGGATTCAAAATATAATTTGAATTATACAATGCCCTCTGTCAAGATCACGGAGTACGTTAGTAATTTGGAATTGTCCATTACCTGGTCATGTAATGTTTTTTAAAAAAAATGTATACTTTTGACATCGACTTCGTAGTTTTGGTTTTAATGCATTTTCAAATATACAAACCGACAGACAATTTTTCTTTTTCAAATATATTCGATGTAAACACGTGAAGATTTCATTCTTATTATATGTATATCATAGCCAAATGAATAATAATGTAATCAAATAAAAGCATAGGTACATTTCGATGGGATTTTCTTATACAATAATTTACTTTTCATATAAATTTCATACGGTTCACAATTGCGTCATGTCTAGGTTTTCTCTATAGAAACATCGAGCATCTCCTTGAGAGTGTTGGTTGTAAATGATACATATTATATTAATATAATCTATATAGATATTACGCACTAATATAATTTTTATTACAAACTATATAAAAGTCAGGTGAAGCCGAGGCGTTTGAAATATATATAATAAATATGAATTGTTCGGTAATAAGGTGTATCATAAGATAGTTTGACTAACTGTTTGTTTGGCTGGCTGGTATAAAATCATGATCAACTTTAATAGACCTTTTTCAGGTCATAGAAATTTTAGGTTGTGATTGATAAGGAGCCACATGTTATGTAAAACAGTTATAGTTTTAAATCTGACGATCGTGATGAGACAAAATTAGAATCGGACAAGATTATTAAAATCATGTCATGTCATAGGTATTTCAAAATTTTTAAATAAATCTGACCGTTCAAAGTAGGTAAAAATCGAATTCAAATATTCCGTTACATACATACAGGTCAAGTTAATAAAAGCGTGGCAAAAATAAAAGCGTGTTTAAAAAAAATCTTTTATCAGTTGTAGACACAAATAAGTATAGTTAAATAATGGCCGGTTTCTGAAGTCATTTTTCTTGGTAGGTAGTTTACGAGTGTGTATTCAATAACACTATCCGTTTGATAACTACCTACGGAAAAAAAAATCCGCTTCCGAGGAACTCAATGTAAGACAAGGTCTGTTTAAACTCCGTTTAGATTAACATACCATTTTAATGTGTTTATTCTTTCCATAACATTATTTGATTTTTTTTTAAAAACGACGTTTGCGTAAAGTCTAGCAAATCTTCCTTAGTATAATGCATAACTTTTACAGTAAAATAGCCCAAACTATAACTTCCTTATGGGAATCTTAATTTAAAACTTTTGGTGAAATAAAAAAAAAAAAAAAAAAAAGTTAAGTAGTTAAGCCATACACAATTGACAAGTATGTCGCTGACGTGAACGCATGGGTCCTTTGCTTTGTTAATTAAATTTTGAAATTCATGTAATAGTATGTATTATTATAACTGAATATAAATTCAATTTAATGTAATGAAATTTCTTTCTGACTTTCAAAAGTGGGTTATGTGGCCCTACTTTGAAAGAAATAATTTGAATTTGTGATAAATAACGTAAAAAAATTGGGTTCATACAACTTATACGTGTTATATTGTGTGAAATTCATGGTTAGTTTACCATTATTTAGTCTTTAACTTTGATATCATTCATTTCAAATATTCACGATATATTATTATTTTGATACTGCTTCATCAGTTGATAAAAGACGTACATTGGAAAGGCAACTATTTGTATAAAATAACATTGTAATAATTAAAAGAAGTACTAAGTAGTAATAAAATAATTTTATAATAGTATTTTGAGTCGCACAGATTCATTTAGTGGCCAACTATAGATCTATCTATCTATCAGTATAACAGTTATTGAACAGGTTGTTGAGCATTCCGAAATGGACTAATAAGATAAACGTCGTTATTCTGATGCGTAACTTTATCGAATCAATAGTTGTTGGAGATTTAACTATTGGACTTAGAATCCAGACATAAGTAAAGTGGGCAGCTAGATGTTGTCATTACTGTAGGTGTAGGAAATTTTTTTTAGTTTGATTTTTATTTATCTGTAGTTAAGATGGATTAGTGCAGATGCCTCGAGCAGTGTAATGTTCGCGGGTGTCTCTTGGTGATGCATATGGTTGGGTGTATGTATGTATGTATGTTGGGTGGATGTATTACATTGAGTGAATATTGCATTTTTAGAGTAAATTTGAGTTGAGCACTGGCCGAATGTTATCGTAAACAAGGTATAAAAACTGCGGTGATACATGACTAGAGTGATCCTATATGAACATCACCTAGTTTAAACCGTGTGTTTTATTATTTAACAATGGTCTAATGCATTCGCTTCAATACCTGTCGCGCATATGACATTTATGTAAAGAGTCCTTATGAACTATGCCTGCAACAGAAATCCGTGGTGAACACTGTTGGGGCAGATTTATAACCTAGGTAATACACAACTAGTGTGATTCTATATGAACATCACCTAGTTTAAGCCTTGGTTCGGATCAACAGTTCGGGCTTTTTACATGCGAGTCGGTATTGCAAGAAAATGCGTAGAGTTTAAGCCATGTTTTTGATAAACAGTTCGGGCCTCTTACGTGCGAGTCGGTATTACAAGAAAATGTGTAACTCTTCTGGACTTAGGCATTAAACAACTGGTTTTCTTTTGCAGCTCTTGCATCAGACCATACACGATCGAGGACGAACGTGTGAGCAGGACGGCCGAATGTTATCGTCGTTAATAAGAAGCTTGGATATTAACGATATCACATTTTTATAACGTTACATTAAAGTAATAAGTGACTCATTTGATACTACAGTTTAAAAACAGATGCGGGTAGGTGAAGTGGGGACGACACCTTGGCGGCGCTCGAATTAACAGAGAGCGACATTCTGGTCGGAGACTTCAGCAAGAGCAGTCGAATAACGGAGATACTTGTGTAGTTATAATACTTCTAATCACTAGTGTGAACTTACTTACGTATAATTGTTATATCGTTACTCTGTACCGTTTATGTGACTATATTATTACATGACTTCAAGACCTACAAGATGAGTTTGATTTCATAACCAACATCAAATACCTACTCTACTGCGTACTACTCCTATGGATACCATAAACTCTTTTGATAAATAAAAATAAGTTGAAAATGACGCATGAAAATGAAATCTTTACGAATTTTATAAACGCAAATGTGCATTTGTTTCTTTGTATGACTACTACTTTCTGCTTAGCTGATTGTCATGAAATTTTGCACAAAGTTGTCAGGAGTTCAGAAAAGAATATAGGTTATATTTTATACCAAATAACTACCGTGCCCTAGGGATAGGTAACCTCCGATCGCGAAGACGCGGGTAAAAGCTAGTCAAATATAAAATTTACCATCGTGATTTCATGAGTCAGAATTGCATATAACTTACGTGATCTCACAAAGTGGTACATATAAATGCCAACGGGCAACAAATTCTTTTAATACCATTCACGTCAACATGTCACATTGAAGTCGCATAGTTCACATCACACCCACTTCTACATCTTAATTACTCTATTACGTAACGTATGCTTAAGGGCTGGTTTACACTAGGCTTTAAAACTGTCGACATTCTTGTTAAAGACATAATTAATATTAATGAATACAACAGATATAAATACTACTTTATGAAAGTGTTTTAAGATGCCCCTGGCCAGTTTTGGTCATATTTAAAAATTCGAAGCATTTCTTTCTTTGGAATTTCTTTGTTCACACACAATAAGGCTTTATATCGTGTTTTTGACTCAATTTTGTATCTATATTGGCAAAAAATATCTCATTTTTTTTAAATACAATATGACTGTCCTTTCTTAAAGTTCAATACTTACAGGGCAGAATTTTTAAATTAAATTGTCAAAGTTCCAGATCATCGATAAATTATAAATAACTCGGGATACGAAAACTTTACTTTCGAACACTACAGCTTGGCTAAACGACTGAAACCAACGACGGCTAACGACTGAGACCCTAACTTTTCCCAGTACAGTCCAGGCCCTAATTAAAACTTTAGTGATTGACATCGGACCAGCCTACGAACTTAAACTTACCACGATCGTGCCATACCTTTTTCCTAAGTTCGGTTTAACTTATTCAAGGTTTTTAAACTGTACATACCAATTAGATTTCGTAATTTCAATCAACTTTATTGTTTTTAATGTTGGTTACCGTGAAGTATCGTAAATTTAATGTCAATTTTGTTCTCGTTAACTACATAAGTTCGTGATAATTTATTTCAATTTGACACCGACTATTATTGTTGCACGAAAATCGAAACATGATTGATAGTTGCAAATCAAATTGCAATGTAGAAAATTAACTCAGTACAAGTGTATTTGGTAATAAGCGAAGGGTATACATGATCGACTCTTACGAAGTTGCTCTTACCTTCACACAAAAATGTGATGAACAACTTTCTTCTTCAGGAATTAAAATGAATATACTACTCTGAAAGTTCATTATACGTTCTACTGTTGACAGCAAAAACAAATCGTTGTCTTGAATATTTAATCAGTGCTTTAACAATAGCCGTGTTTCTTTACCCCCTCAAACACAAGAGCAAGGACATAATTGATAGGATACGGGCTTACAACAACCCCTTAGAACTCCACTTATCTCGACCCCTCTCAATCCCCCAATCTCTCGATACAAACGGCACTTGATCACGCGTGTGTTGACATCCCATAATGTATTATTCAGGCATTAACCTTATAAAGTTATTCGACTTTTGCTTAAGTACCCCTAAAGATTCGGTAGCAACTCGATGATTCGCAACTTACCAAACTTCGAAGTGGGTTTGAGTATAGTTAATCATATCGATTTATTACACTTACAGGTCAATTAAACGCGGTAACACAAACGCCTTACCTATTTTTGTCTTAAAACGTTGATCGGAGCTTAAAACAGCATTATTGAATTGTTGATAGAATCTTAAAACAGCATTATTGAATCCTGCTGTTATATTTTTAAGAGTAAGGTAATACGGGGCATTTAATTTAGTCGATAGGGGTAGTATTAGATACATCTAATACCCAACTGAGTTAGGCCACCAATCCTATTTAAGGCTGAAGTGTTTGTGGCATTTACAACATAACCTGAGGTGTTGCATACTCATTTTTATAATAACGAACTCAATGAAATGTATATATTGTTTTGTAGCTTGTATCAAAAACTTCTAATCGTGATAAATAAATAACTGCTTGCACGTTCAGTTGTTGCAAAAACTGTTTCTACAGTTTCATTTTAGCGAATCACTGATGTGATCTGTGAAAACGGTTAGCTCGGAGCAAGTTTACTCGACTTCTAATGAGCAACGGTCTAATGGTCTCCAAACACGAACGCCCGTAGAAATCCTACTACAAAGTTGTAGTACTCGTTACAAGCTCTCGTTGGAAATATCGAAGCTTTTGTACCTATATTTGTAGTTCTGAATGGTTTTATTTCATTGTAGGAATGATTCGTTGAATTATACTTTATGGTAATGAACGTAATAATAAAATGGTATAACGAATACTAAGTAGAGAAATATTTCTTAACTTATTCTATTCTTGAAATCACGTTCTTGAAATGTTCGTGAAGTAGTCTTAAGGATATTTTTAGGTGAAATTATGTTACCAATAGCTATGACAAAGACAATTAATGATTTTATTGACTAAACGTCTACATCTACAACTAGCTGACCCGGCAAACTTTGTACCGCCACAAAATGTTTTTATCAAATATATTTCATATAAAATATATCCTATGTTACTCGTGGATAATGTAGCTTTCGAATGGTGAAAGAATTTTTAAAATCGGTCCAGTAGTTTTTGAGTCTATTCATTACAACCAAACAAACAAACAAAGTTTTCCTCTTTATAATATTATTGTAGATATATCGTCCATGCTCTATGGTCAAGTCATCATTTTCAAGCACTGAGGAGGTTTAAAATTAAATTCTGACTTACCAATATCTTGATTACATAAAAATTGGAACCGCATTATTTATAAACTACGAGGGCAGTGGCCCCGTAGCTACTAAAGTTACGTCCAGCTCACCTGGCACCCGCAGGGGAACAAAGGCAGTAGCTAACGAACTGGGAGTAGTTTCCGCTACATGGTCGGATATCACAGAGTAAAACCTACTGTTCCATTGATTACACGCGCTCCTCTGTTCGAGAGAAAAAGGATTTACTCAACAATGTACCTAGTCAAAGGCAATGAAATGAAAACTTTATCGACACTTTTCCATCGAGGCTAGATTTCTGTCAGATTTCTAGTTTCGGAATTTTCCTAAAGGTATCAGAAAAGCTGGCAAAGGAAATTTGGCACAGCTTAGTAGAGCCAAGGTAAGATGATGAAAATACATAATTGTATATTTACCTAAATGTTGGGTAATTAATATACATATTGTCATTAGAAAATATTAATAACCTCTTATTGTAGCTTTTTTTGGTTTGCAAGCCAGACCAAAAAAAGCAGCAGTATACGACTGATATAAGGCAGAAATAGATTTGGCGATTTTCCGTCCACTCGACCCACAAAATTTCTGCCTCTGAAAGTCACCTTAATCGCAAAGGGCCAAACCATTTGGTGAACTCTGAAGTCGCTGACAGATGCGTTGCATTTAACGGATACATTCAGGCGGAGTCTCTAACGAGGCTGGAGGCCTCTTGGCTAACGAGCCGAGTATCGTTTCCGGAGTCGACGAGGCATGTGGCAAGTAGACAAGTGTAGAAATATTTTGAACTAGTTTTTGCTCGCGACCACAGAGCCTCAATTGCCATAGTCTTTGTCACTTTTCTTCATTAAAGGCGCACCAAAATTTGTTAAATTGATGTTGTTGATTTTAAAGTCAACGGTATAAATAGACCAACAGGAAAATTTTAAAAATCTTGATGAGAGTGTGTTGGCTTATGTCACTTGTTTGGTTAGTGTGTAATGTGTATGCTGAGTTGTACTGTTATAGATATTGTATTGTCGAGTATATTTTCGAGTAGGTATATGACATTTATCATACAACTATGGAATCCTAAGTGCGAACAGTTAAAGCTCTCAGGGACAGAGCATAAACAAGCAATTTCTCTCACTAAGAGTCGAACCCGGCATAACAGTGACAAGACCATCACGTGCGGTTATACATCAACGATCTGTCATCTTCTACACATTACACAAACATGAAGCACACGCAGTCGTGGGACCGGTTAGTTCTATTTCCGTCAAGAAAGTACCTGCATAATTTTGCCTCCAAAAATTGAAAAAAATAGTCAAATATACTATAACTTAACAGTATATATGCTTTACTATATTGCACAGTATAAGTAATTATAATAGCAATAAACTAACCATTAAAGTATTTTTATTTATGTACTAAATATATTGACGTACATTAACTTGGCTTTAAAATTACGATAAGAAATAAAATAAAAATATAATTTGTATGCAAATATTCTTATGTAGGGTAACTCTACTCTAACCGAAATTCTAACCTGAAATTCATTCCAGATAATATGTAGTTGTTTCTGTCGACCAAAATTAAGGCTAAATACTCACGGAGCGTTTTTCTTCCGCCTCCATCAACCGCTGTGCGTGGACGTGGCTGTTGTTTTGTAAATGAGAATTGTCTTTTAGCTACATTTTTCATATTCTACGTGTACGCGTTTTTTTAAACAAAACACTTCGTATGTACCATTTCAACCATAGACTTAGAATTTTTTCGCTACGCTATTTCAACTGTCGGTAGAAACGCCTCAAGATTCTCCAAAAATCTGACTTACCCCATTCTCTAAACTATAAAACAGCGCGAACACTGCCGAAACAAATACGACGGTACTACAGTACAAAACAAGAATTCCAAAAATCTTTAATAGCCCATACGAGCATGGCAACTGCATCCAAACCGAGCTATGTATACGCAGGCAGGAAGTCGTGGCGGATGAGTGGAGATGAGACAAAAATATAAATATTTGTGCCGCTGTCCATCACACGAGCCCACCGCATAGCGCTACTGGATGGAGCTTCAAGAATCATCTATTTCCTATTTAAACTCTTCGGTTAATGTTTGTATTCAATTGTGCATCTTCGAGTCTTAAAGGTAATATCAAACATAGCGTAGGAGTCCATTTATGATGTGATAAGTGTGGTTGGTTATTTAAAAAAAGTACATCCTATTTCCTAATTGTTTGATCATAATGTTAAGTACCCGAAGTATGTCTGGTAAAATAGTGTAATTAGCGACAGAGCTTTTCCCAAACAAATGAATTGATGCAGCAAAAAAGCAGTTATAGCCTTATCGCATACTCCGAGATTCTAAACCTAGGCACCAACCTATAAAACCTAGGCATGATTGAGCGTTTAAGTATTTAAAATAATTAACATTTGCTTAAACAGTGCAGAAAAACATCGCAAAAAAGTCGTGATATTAATAAAAAAAATATGTTATGTGTGTGTACAGTCTACAGTCAGATCCGGGATTAGCCAGCGCGGTGGATTATGGCCTTAACCCTTGCCTTGCAGTGAGATACTAATGGGTTGAGGACGGTGATAAACATTTATTTAATGTACTCAAATTCTATTGTACCAGGCAAAAAACTACTGATGTTATTGTAGTTACTAACCTGTTTCTTACGGGCTATATAAACTGTACCAGCTTTTACTTATATTTATATGCTAATAAAATAGTAACATGCGATGCTCTGCTCCACATTAAAGTACAAAAGTAAGCATAAGTATAGTCAAAAAGCGGTCTATTCTAGTTAGATCGCAATCTGCGAGTAGCGGAGCGCATCTGTCTTTGACCTAGGGTTGTCAATTTATGTAAAAAGCATATATACATATTACATACAATGACATTTGTCTTGTATAATCGGAGCATTAGTACATAAATATTTAATTTAGTCTCTTAAATAAAAACGATAACTTTCAGTTTTTGACTTATTTACAGTTAATATTTGCTGTTAGAGTATCCATAGTAACCAATTCTGTAACAAATTCTAGTGTATATGTTACGGTTCAAGAGATAAGAGTCCTGTGACAAACGGACAAACAGACTGCAGAGGAAATTCAAACTTCCAGTTTACAATATAGAAATACAGCAATCAATCACAATCGCAATCAATCAATTGCAATGTTTTTACGCGCGTAAAATAAAATGAGCGCGTCACAACGTCATTAGGTTGCTTTATTTTTGTATTACGTTCGTCCATGTATTACGTGAAGCTTTCTTGTAGATGTCAGTTGAAAGCCCTGCGGCGACCGGTCCGCAGTGCTTTTTATGTCGCACTGAACTAGGGATGGCCATTTCAGTCGATTAATAGAAGAATCGATCTCGGTGGTCCAAAATCACTGAAATTTTTAATCGATATTAAGATTCGATCTTAGACACCTCAAAATCGACATGCGACTTTTCTGTTGCAATTCAATTGCTTAGATGACAGAAATACAAGCTCGTAAAACTTGTTAGTATTTTTTCGACGTCAACCATATTCTTAGTTGCTACAGGGTAGTTGCGACAAGGTAAATTCCTTTTCATTGATATAAATATTCTTTAAGCAGCAATATAATAAATCTAACACCGATATTCGACAAATCCTATATTCTTCGATATTTTTCAAGAATCGATTCTTTTGACTTCAATTTCAATCGATTCCAAAATCGATTTCGTAAAGCATACCCATCACTACAGTAAACACTCGCCTGACCAGTGCACTATTGCGTCCTGGAGAAGCGATGCACTACACGAGGAATGTGGAAACACGCTTGACCGATTCTCATGTAACTGAGACGCACGGTTACTTAATGATTACTTAAATGTAAGTTAGTAACTCTTAAGCTATAAAATTACATAGACACGTAAGTAAACAGTTATAGATAGTCCTAATTTTTTTTTAATTAAGTTATGAAATTAACTAAATAAACTGCTAAATGTGGACAGCATATGACATCTGTAATCCACCAGATAAGATTAGATTTCCACCTAATGTTGGCCACAGATGCGTTGCTAGTGCTGTTACCCCTGAAAAATTCAGATTTGTTTTATGGGTCTCCCTTTAGTATTTTTTTGTTATAGCGGCCACCGTTATGCATTCTCTGTATAAATTTCATGGGTTCGGGAGATATAGCCCTGTGACAGACGGACAGACAGCGAAGTCTTAATAATAGGGTTCCGTTTTTACCCTTTGGGTACGGAACCCTAAAAAGTAAAAAGTATCATACTCACTAAAAGTATTTTTTACATTATGTTAAAAATTACTTATTATTAGGTAGGTCATGTAAAACATGAAATTACTGTACGCTTAACTTTAGAAAAAATATTAAAAGAGTATGACGTAATTTTCATAAGCTGTACCTAAGTTCCACTAAGCTAGCTATATGCTTCACACAATGAACATAGCATATAGGGCAATCAAGTTTACACGAGCACTAAAGAGGCATGCGATATAAAAGCGGCATGCATATGCAACCTTGAGTGGAGTTTAGTGGGTCACGTGACACTAAGCCGCCCGTGGCCCGCGGCGACTTGTAAAGCTCGGCTTTTGAGCTTTTGCCTAACTCCCAGAGAAGGCCATTTCGGCACGTTCTTTTATGATACATGCTTTACAGTTTTAGATAACGATATGAGTTTTAAGTGTAATTTGTAGTTTTGTAGAAAGTTTTTTTTATAACATTGAACTTGCAAACGAGCTTGCAGTCCACTTCATGATAAATGATCAATGCCGCTTATGGACTTTGTAACTAACTCCACATATAACTGGGTTTTCATGAGTTGCGATGTGTTGCACTGGCATCTCCCGAAAATTACGTAGGTAACCTAATAGTCACATGAACGTATTTATTAATATGTTAATTTTATAGTTTTTAAAATTCTACCCCTATAGATATAAATACTACCTAAGTTGTTAAAAAATAACCTTTAACAAATTATTCTATTCGACAAAAGTTAAATAAATAACAATATGTCACAGTAGTAAATTATTTATGGCTTCAATGGACAAACATAGACTAGTAGGGACAAAGTATATTGATAATTACTAAGTTACGCCGTTCTGTGCGGAGAAAAGTAGATGTTTATTTCATTTCGCCATTTTTATTCGTTGTAAATTTAAACCATGTTTAACTAGAATCCAACATATCCCTTAGAAACATTTTAATGGGTCACGTTATAAAAGAGCGCCGGAGGGAACTGCTTGTAAGATGCTTTGGGTTAAGAGACTCAGCGACGAGGCATGTTTTAAAACTTAAAAAGAATATATTTTCAAAGAACTTTCTCGTGTTTCTGGTATTTATTATTTTCGGAATAGACATCCATTGATATACCACTAGTACTTTTTTCCAATATACCTACATATCAATGTATCCACCACATTCTCGGGTATAATTTATATCGGTTTTATTCTGCGATATTAAGCGGAAGTTTGCGAACCTAGTGTATTGTTTCATGGTTTATTGTACATCTATTAGTTGAAGTTTGAATTAGTTTGAAGGTGGTAGAATCCTTTGTGGTTCGACTCCGGCGGCACCACCGCCACACCTATTTCTACCTAATAACAGCAGTGTTAGGCGCTGCTGTGTTCCGGTTTGAAGGGTGTGGTAAGGGAGACAGACTTTTCCGAGGCGTTCCAGCTTAGTCCTCAGGGGTAGCGGCGCATCTGTGGCCGACCTCAGGTGGGAATATCTAATCCTATCTGGGGTTGATTACAGATGTCCATGGGCGGCAGTAGCCACTTACCATCAGGTGGACTGCATGCTCGTCTGCTACTCTTATATTATAAAAAAAAATCTATTAGTTCTGTAACTATTCAAGACAATACGCATGTAATGGACATGTTTTAAACTGGCAAATGGCTGTTGCTAAGCTTCACCAAGTCCCATATACACATCATGGATTTAGATCTCATCAAAAATAATCAACAAAGCTGAAAATCTTAAAAATATTGTGGCATGTGGCAATTCGGCATAACCTGGCCAGTCAGGAACCAGCCAGGCAGCCACGCATCGAGTCAAGGTCAATGCACCGCTGCGTGCGTTGCACAACCGAGAAAGCCTAATTAATACAACGATCTCGGTCGGAATCGCGGCGAAAGTTGCCGAGAATCCGCGATTCACAATGTTTGGCCATTATTTACATTATACTTGAGTAAAATGGCTTCAGATGCTATCGGTGAAGTTGCCTCGCAGTTTAAATAAAAACTGATTTTGTTGTCTTTCACCACCTTTGTCAACTGATTAGAATGTATTGCGACACTATTTCTAAGCTTATATCCACTAAAAGCTTCATTATTGCGATTTATTAGTCAGTATAATGTCAGCTGGTTTTGAAGGGAAAATAGTTAATACTTTACTAAATATTTGATTTTTCTAATTCTTAGGAAGATATTTAATTGCACCTACTTTAAATTGTATAGAAATATCTATTACAAACTGGATCACTTATAAAAAGAAGATTATTAGTGCTTCAGTATATTTCTACTTCGTAGGCTATTTATAATGAAGTGTTTACTTCATACCACATCGCTAATATCACTTTCCATTCGACTTAATCATACGAAAGCTGGTTAAAAACAGCGATTAAGCCAATGTCAATCATAATCTTCGTTACCAACGGGAAACGTAGACATCGAATACTAAACAATATTAAACACGTAAACGATACTGTAGGGAAAGTCGGCATAACCACATTCTAATATTTCATCCAATAACAATCAGATTGTAGACGTATAAGCCGATCGAATTACTCATTTGAGGCCGTTTCATGAACACACATACTTTCTTCGATAATCGATAGGTTTGTTTCGTGTTTGAGGAAAGTGATTGCGAACAAACAAGCCGGTAGGTCGTTCCGCGGCGAATCAGTGTGAATCTGTTTAAAATAGCGGAGGCAATGAAACGAATGTAACGTCACGATGTTGAAAGAAAATACCCACAGTCACGAAGGGCTCTTAAAGGGGAACAACTCCTAGTTATAATATAGGAGTAGTAGACGAGCATGCAGTCCATCTGATAGTGAGTGGACATCTTTAATCAACCCCAGATAGGATTAGGTATTCCTACCTAAGGTCGGCCACAGACGCGCCGCCACCGCTAAGAATTAAGCTGGAACGCTTCGGAAAAAATTGTCTTCCTTACCTTTCAAACCAGAACACAGCAGCGCTTAACACTGCTGTTATCAGGCAAAAATAGGTGTAGCCTATGTATAATGTATAAATTGTACGTGGTGAACATGCACTCTGTACACCTACTTTACCGTGAGGACTAAGCTGGAACGCGTTGGAAAAGTATCTCGCCGTTACGACACCCTTCAAAGCATAACACAGCAGCGCTTAACACTGCTGTCCTTTGGTAGAAGAGTGTGGCGGTGCTACTGCCGGAGCCGAACCACAAAGGGTTTAGGTATTGCGAACTAACAAACTGGTAGGTCAATCCGCGGCGAATCAGTGTGAATCTGATTCCAATAACGACGGCAATGAAACGAATGTAACGTCACGATGTTGAAAGAAAATACCCACAGTCACGAAGGGCTGAAAGAGGAACTATCTCCAACTGCGCAAAAAACGTTATACAGTTATGTCAAAAAGACAACACTTTTTCAAACTTTTATTCTATAATGCTAAAATATCCGAGTGGCGGAGCGGTCTCCATACCGGTCTGACGCGCAGAGGGTCCCAAGTTCGATCTCCGGCCAGACGGCCAGATGAATTTAGGTTACTGTTTCTGGGTCTGGGTGTTTGTGTATTTGTCTTTGTGTGTGTACATAGCACCCACGTGTGGGGCTGTAAGTGTAGGAAGCGTTATTATTATTACTACTATCTAGTAGGTAAGCTAAATCTTTAATTGTACTTAATTCTGCCATCTTATTGATGTCGAATTCAAACTCATTAATTTTTTGTTGATGTCTTATAAACCGATTCCTTTGCTGATTGCTTTGCTATGCTTCTCATTTCATTATTTTCATAAGAAGGCTAGAGCCCTTTTTGTTTTTATAAATATTTCAGAGTTTAATATTATCACTATCGTATGCTAACACAAAACTAGGTTCGCACAAAACTCCTTTTCCGAGGCGTTCCAGCTTAGTCCTTAGGGGTAGCGGCACATCTGTGGCCTACCACAGGTAGGAATATCTAATCCTATCTGGGGTTGATTACAGATGTTCATGCGCGGCAGTAGCCACTTACCATCAGGACTGCAAGCTCATCTGCTACTCCTATAATATAAAAAAATAAAGATCATAGTTTCTGACTTTTCAAAATTGATAGCTACCATGACTTATTTATCAAAACACATGGCTGTGCGTTAAACAAATTTTACTTTATGTACATAAATTTTACTTTGCGAACATGCACTCTGTGCACATACCAATACACATATAGATGTGCCTGTATCCAGGAGACCCAATTCCTGCTCGTGTCCAATTGTCGCCGTTCATTGTGCACTATTTACCCTCGCGGAGGTCGCTCATTCGACGATTTATTGCCAATTGTAATAAACATTACTGCACTGTGCACATGCCCTATTTTCTTTGTTACAGCTACTCTGCTCGCAATAGTTCTGATTTAGAACCTAACACTGACACTACTAATAACTTTTTTGAAGTTTGTTGACGAAATGTAGCGTATGTGTACTCATGTACACATGTAAGTATTTATATTTTTTCAGCGTAATTAGTAAAAGATTATTTATTATGTGTAACAACGACACACGCCACTTGATTTCAAGCATAGATGTTCCAAGCTAAAAATACACTAATCTGAGTTCCCACACACGCCAAAAGAAGTTTGACTTCAATAATACATACTTGTAGAAGAAGAAAAATAAAATATTTTTGTCAATAAATTAACTAAAAAATTTACTGGCATTTACAAATCTATTGTTGTTTAGTAATATAAATACCTCCGTTATACGAAGCGTAAAATTTTAAATATGTTTCTACTTATTTTAAAATGGGTGACCTTAGAATGCACTTTTACTTGTTCGCCTGACATGCTCACACGACTGCATTACGAAAGTCCACAACATCGAATTAGGTACGCTATTTCTTATTAATCACACACCGTCCATGCCGAACCAAACCAAACTTATCTTTACATGCACTATTTGTTTTTCCAACTTTATTTCACAGTGAACGTAGCAGCGAGGTACGTTGCTCGATTTTTCATTGTATTTGGAGACAATAGGATCTTCGGTGTGGGTGTGTGCGGGCGGATGAAGAAGACATTACGACGATTATGCTACAAGGGATTGCCTCTCCAAACATTCCCATGGTATGGATCATTAGTCATATGATGAGATTATTATGATGATATCAGAACATTCGAAGTATAAATAAGAAATACATACAGTCATGAATTCTACTCTTCCACTTTCATCATGTCATGTTGTTTGCTACTAAACTAGTAAATAATTTACAGAAATGTCCGTACTATGGTTCTAAGGTCTAAGATTTGATTTAAGATACCTGAGTAATACCAATTGATTTTGTAAAATTTTAAAAAGAAATAAATCAACGCAGCCATCAGTATTGTTAACTATTAAAATATAAAATAAAAATATTCAACTATAAAAATATTCCTCGGAAATTCCTTTTCATTTGTTAAGAACTTATTTTCGTCTATTATTCTATGGTTTGAAATTATAGTCGGCGTTTACTACTTAGGTAACCACACCCATATTTCATTCAACGAAAAGCGCTATCAAACCCAGAGTTCTACGACCGCTCGAAGAATTCCATTATGAAGAGCCCTTACAGGAATTTTACAGCCAGTAAACCATCGCAGCCTCTGACACGACTGCTCAAGTCGTAAATGTTAGCTATAAAATAATGCAGTAACTTCGAAATGGATTGTAATTTGTACAGTAGGTATCGATTCCTTTATACTTGTTATTCTGCGAAACAGTCGTTTTTCTTTTGACGCAAACATTTTACAACTGTTTAAATCATTTACAGGTGTTTTAAAATCATCTATCTTCAGAATAAGCTACTCTTTAAACGTCTTTAAAAAAAACGTCAACTGAACGTCAAAGAAAATGTCGTCATTTTTAAAATGTAATGAATGTAATTTAGTAATTGACGAATTACTAGCTTATATATTGAACAAAATATCGATAATTGATGAAATTAGTTTAGTGCAAATTTGTTCATCTTCATTTACAAATGAACAAATACAACAATCATGGAAGTTACTTTTCGATTCCATTCCGTCAAACAAACGTAAGAAAATATCTTGTAAAGGTGCGGGAAAGGAAAAACGCATTTTAAACGATATTATTGGACTTATTAAGGTAACAGATCCAGATGTATTACCAATATTTGTGGCTCGAGATCTAGAAAAATTACCACCGATAACATTTGATCATTTAGATGTTACTAAATTGCTGAAAGATCTTACATTAATGCAAACAGAGATTAATACAATAAAATCTTCTTACGCCACTTTACAGCAGTTAAAGGAGATTGAAACTGACGTGAGTCTTTTAAAAACTACACCCACATTGAGTAATAATAATATAAATATGAGAAGAGATGTTTGCAATGACATAGTACATAATAAATTAAATGCATTTTTATCCCCTAGATCTAACTTAAGTGCTTGTCCGGAAATATGGAGCAGTGCACAGAAGAATGATTACATTAAAGACCGTGAGTTTTCACAGGCTTCGATTATATTATCAGCCACACCACCTTTGACACCTGTACCATCTACGGCAGTCCTTAATGAGAAGAACTGTAAGCCTACGTGTACTGTTTGTGTTTCACCTTATGTTAAAGTATCGGCTCACTGCTGTACACACCGCACGCACATCCATCTTACACCACAGCTTTCAGTAGAATGAGGGGGGGGCCGTGCCCCGCTCACACCATACCGTTGTTCGCGGCGTGTACACGTGAGACGACAGAACCTTCATATTACTTCTCATACACTACATCCCTCCTTTATTTCAATAAAATAGCTCATCAACCAACATCAACTAACGTATCTTCCGAGTTATAATATCATCGGTTATTATAAGCTTCAATTTTTTAACCACTGCATTAACAAAATTAGTAACTTCATATATTGACCAATAATACATTTCAATTTTTATAATAGAGTTGTAAACGACGCGTTATTGAAGTTGTTTGACTATTGAGTCCTTTTTATATTATCTATATTGTCTTATATTTCATCTGTGTTTGTTATTTTCTTATAATATTGAGTTGTCAAAGAGCCTTGTCATGATATATTTGGAGTCGCTAATAAATTCCTAAAATATTGCTTTCTATAATCTTTTCGTGGTTATAACCTAAGCATCGCTTGGTCCACAGCAAGAGTCCTATTTAATTTCACTTTATTTTAATTTCAAATTTATTATTGTTACATATTAAGTATCGTCAAGCTTCCTTCAAATACATCTACTATTACTAATGATTATTTTCACCTTTTATAACTTTACTAGCTTTATCTAGTCAATGTTTCATATTATAGAATTTCGTCTAGCTTCCTTCACTAATATAAATAACCAAACATTCGTTTTAGTTTACCTTCACATTTCTTTAATCATTTATTCCTCATCTATCTTCTACCATTACATATTTTTATTTTCACTTTCTTTATTAGTTCCCCTAGTCCTCTCCTTCTCTTATCCTTCTTTTCATCTCGTCTTCATTTACAGCTTTCCACTTTCCTTCTACCTTTCAAGTTCATATATATTTTTTATTTCCATTTTCTTTTCAAGTTACATTAGCCCTTTCCTTCTCTATTTCTTCTTTCCATCTCATGTCGTTATAACTTTCCACTTCCCTTCTACCTTTTTCAATTGTATTATATTTTACCTTAATCATTCTCCTACTTCATTTCCTAATTCTACATCCATAATCAATTCTTATTTATAACATTAACATGAACTTTTACTCCTGCTACTAGATCGCTACTTTATGCTTTTCGTCTTAGGTCTGCGTATTGCCTTCCTTTTCCTTTCTGTCCTGTCTTTATCTCAAGCTACGTCTTCGATCATCAGTAATTCATCTCTAATATTTCTTTAAATTTATTTATTTAATTCATCTCCAAAATTACCTCAGATCCTCTGCCATTGCCTGCAACCATTGTTGCTTATTAGGACTTCTGCATACGTCATTCCATCTCTTATAGAAACAGTAACAGACTTGTCTTTTCTTTTCCTCTCTAGTATGATGACATCTCTACTATTTGTCACAAATTTTCTAACGGGATCATACATTCTATGACTTTGATATTATTACAGTAATGTTTCTTTCATTTTAAATCCCATTTAGCTCTTTACTTTGGTATGTGTTCCCTCACTGCACTCCCAAATATACGCAAGTTCGATATCTTCCCGGTCCACGCTTCATATGGAATATTTTTAATATCTAAATTTACTGTTCGTTTTTTTTAAACAAGCAGCTGTATTGACAGCTTCTGCCCAAACCTTCTTTTAATACCCATCTTTTTATTCTGAAAATTCTCTCTTAACTTTTTGCCTTCAGAAAGTAAATGAATGTAATTCTGCTATAATCGTCAACGAACAACAGAAAATATCGAGCCTCACCCATGGACTTGCTTTCCATGGGTCCACAAATGTCTGAATGGACAATTTCTAGTGTTTCTATTGCACATGTACTTGTAGAAAATGGCAACCTGGACTGTTTGCCTTCACAAGACATTTCACAGCTCGACTTGCTTGTGTTAAATGTATTATTATATTGCAATCCGTCCAATAAACCACACCTTTCATTTTCCTCGTATCATTGCTATTTATATGACCGAGCATCCGGTGCCATGTTTCCATCGGCTATATTTTTTGTCAATAAACAATCCAGTATTTCTGATTTAACTTTATATACTCCATCAAATAAGGTCTGCAGCAACCAAGTCACCTAATTTATTTCTTATTAAGCACTTGTTGCGTTCAAATACGACACTGTTCCCATTCTTAATTAATTGATTGATTGAAAATAAGTTAGTCGTGAGGCTTGGAACACATAACACATTATTCAAAGTTATGTTATAATTGTGACTTTGTTGTTACTTCCACATCACTAGAACACGGGAACTTTTATCTTATTGGCAACGAAATTTTTTACGATACGATAATACATGAATTTTTCAACCAACTTTCATTCGCAGTCATGTGTATACTCGTACCTGAATCGACTTATTCACTTTTACTGAACTCTCCGCTGAGAAAAAGTAACAAGCGTCACTCTGTGTCTTTTTCGCAGATTCAAAATTTATTACAATAGTGACTGTCTTCTTTACAACAATAGCATTTTATTTATTTCGTGTTTTTCAAATTTGAATTTGACGTATTTAATTCGAATTCTGTCATCGGTGTTTGGTGGTGCTGCCATATTTTACTATTTTTTCCAAATTCTAGATGCTAATGCTAAATAACATTTCGTTTCATTGCATCGACTGATTCCATATCAAAAAAAAATTGTCTTGATGGAATCGACAGTAATATGAATTCCGGAATTTTCTATTGCCATGATCATAGGCATAAATCGTTCTGGTAAATCAGCCATTAACAAAAATTAAGTTTCCACAATTGAAGTCACATGTTCTGTCATCCTTTATACATTTCTTATAGAAATCTTATAGAAATTAAATGACGAAGCCAATGAATCCTCCGCAAACATCCTGAATCATCCAACATAGCTCGCATTGTTATCCATAATTCCTTCGTGGACTTTATTTCTTTTATGTGCACAAATAATGAGGAGTCAATCGTCAAAATCAACTTGGCTCGCGCTTTTATATCTGGCTTTCTCACTGCAGTCTCGGTTCCTCCTTGCATTCCCATCAGGAATGATATAAAATACTTCTTACAATTATGATCAACTACATCTCACTAAAAGCTTTAGTCACTTCTGTATTGGTATAGTAACATCTGATGCTTCTAAAATAATATTCAACGTTCTTTTGCAGCATCTCTTATGGCATATATGACATATATGAATCAATTTTTTTAGTGTGAAATTTGCCATTATTATCCGGAAAATCACCATAAACGCTCAGTCATGAAGCCAACATCATCATTTGATGACTTATTTCCATCATCGCGAATCCCAAATACATCTAAACACAAAACGGGCATCATCCGTTTAATAACTTACTTCAATTATCAATAATCCCAAATACATCTAATCACAAAACGGGCATCATCCGTTTTTTAATTTACTTCAATCATCAAGAATTCCAAATACATTTAATCACGAAACGGGCATCATCCGTTCCATGACTTGCTTCAATATTCAAACATCCGAAATACATCTAATCACAAAACGGGCATCATCCGTTCCATGACTTGCTTCAATATTCAAGCATCCTTCATCATCATTTTACTCTACTAGTATTTCCCCAACGTCATCATCATCATCATCATCTAAGGCGCTACAGCCACGCGTGGGCCTTGGCCTCCACAATATTCCTCCAGTCTGGTCTATTCTTGGCTTTTTCTCTCTATTTCTTCACGCCCATAGTTATCAGGTCCTCTTAAGTCCGTCTAGCCACTTTATCTTTGGCCTTCCACAATTTATTCGCTCATCTGGTTTACCATTTAGTAGACGTTTTAGGTACTCTCGTTTCACACATCCTTTCCACATGTTCTGCCCATCGTAGGGCAGTTGCAAACTGCAAACTGTTCCCAATTAGGCGTCCAACCTTAATGACCTTAATAACGTCAGACTCGTCATACACATGATTGACCTCGTGGTTGTACCGAGTTCGCCAAACCCGTTTTCTTGCACTGCACCGAAAACACGTGTTAGAATTTTTCGTTAAAATACAAGTAATGAATCCTCGTCCTTTTCGCTCAGTATCCAACATTCAGATCCGTATATCAATATCGGTTTCGTTTCATGAAAGTATTTTTGAGCGAAAGTGTCTTAGCATGCCGAATAGCACTTATTGGCCGCCATAATTGTCCTGATTATGTCAGAAGATACATCGTTTCGATCCGTTACTAATGAGCTAAGACACACGATCGTTATATTAAACGGTAGTATATGCAGTTCTTACCACGATCTTACAAATTTTGTTTTTGTTAATTTGACTTGAAGTTGGCCTCCGCAGATGTTTCTGCTAGCGCACGTTATGCACCCTCTATTGCAGGCAGAGTTCTACCTATCACATCTAGGTTATCAGCATATCCTAGTAACTTCCATTTTAGTCTGTTAGGCTGATTCTCCACTAACGGTAAAATAGATATCTCACAATCTCAATTTAGAAAATCAAAGAATAAATTTCACATACCCTCAACCACCGCTTCACCTCCTTAGGGTCTTTTTTCTTTTTTTTTTGCAAATTCCCTTTCGAGGCGTTCACCCACGCCATACAGAGGACCCATGCGCAAAATTTCAGGATTATAGGCTCAGCGTCCTCGACCATGCACCAATCTCTGACCTAATCAGTTCCCTTACGATTCCGTATTATATGCATTAACGCCTAATAAATTTTAAACAAACGTTTTCTACACTCATATCCCACATCAAGTCCCCCCGCATTGCGGGTATCATGGTCTCATACAAACATCCAGACCAGACATCTAAATTCATCTATCAGATATCTGTCCGGCCGGGGATCGAACCCGGACCCCCCGCGCGCCAGACCGATACGCTGATCGCTTCGTCACGTGGCTCATTAAATAATAATAATCTCAGAACTATTTATTTCATTATGTAAAAATAATATTCATGGAATTACGAGTACCAATGTGTATAGTAATCAATCGAATCGATTTCTACTAGGCCATATCATTGTCATCAACAAAGTAATTAAAGCAAATAATAAAAATATTTTTCATATTAACGAAATAAACTTCAACACACTATAATTGCAATACATCATAAATCAGAAATATTATTATTCCTTTTTTCATTAATATTTACGATTGACGAAAAAATTCTAAATTTAAATTTGTGCATCGAACGAAATCTTTTGTTTGTGGTTATAACTACGACGCAATTAAAATGCGACGCAATTTCTTCGTACCGATTATTATTATTATTATTTTTTGTTTTATTGAATTATGAATATTTAATGCTTTAATTTCAAGGCAAAATCGACAAAATTGTTATTTTTAGATCTTCTTTTTATATTACATGCATAAATTACACTAATTTCCTTTGTTTCGTATTAAGATCAATTATTACGTCTTACTTATTATGGAACTTTTAAACTTGTATTAAACAACTTAATACTGATCGAACAATCCTATGGATTATATTATCTAAACAGTACTCACAGACTCGTCGCCAAAATATGTACTGTTTGTGTTTCACCTTATGTTAAAGTATCGGCTCACTGCTGTACACACCGCACGCACATCCATCTTACACCACAGCTTTCAGTAGAATGAGGGGGGGGCCGTGCCCCGCTCACACCATACCGTTGTTCGCGGCGTGTACACGTGAGACGACAGAACCTTCATATTACTTCTCATACACTACACTACGTATTCAGATATTGTACGTAAAAAAAGGCATGATCAAGTCATTCAGGATAAACATGAAAAATGGACTACTGTACATGCTCGTAATAAAAATTCTGTCTTAAATAAACGTTTTGTAGGAAAAATAGGTATAGCAGTAGAAGATAAAAATTTCAAAGCTGCTGATAATAAACTTCCTATGTTTATTACTAATATACATAATGACACAAAAGAAGAAGATATTTGTAAATATATTTTTAATAAAACTCAAGAGATAGTAAAATTAGAAAAAAATATAACTAAAAAAGAAAATAATCATAGTGCATATAAATTTTTTGTGCCCCGTCAAAAGTTACCCTTGTTTTTAAATGATAATTTATGGCCTCAGGGTATAATTTTTCGTCGTTTTGTACATTTTAAACCAAGACGTATTATAAACGATAAATATCATAATGATGCATACAATTCGACAATTCGGAAGTTATAATTGTAAAAGTATTAAACGATCGATTGATGACGTTCGGCATTTGTGTCAATCGTGTGACTTGTTAGCTCTGCAAGAGACGTGGCTCTTACCAGAAGAACTTGACTTTCTGAATAATATCGATAGAAATTTTAATTGTACGGGCACATCGGCAGTCGATACGGCAGCTGGATTATTACGTGGAAGACCTTTTGGAGGTGTTGCATTAATGTGGCGCACAAGTATATTTTCACATGTATCTGTAATTAATTGTAATAATCCTCGTATATGTTGCATTAAGGTCAAACTTTCGGCTGAAAAACTTATTTTAGTTTTCAGTATTTATATGCCTACAGACATGCCTGAAAATTTGACAGAATTTACCGATTGTCTATCAACGATAAATGCTATTATTGACAATGAAGGTATAGAATGTGCTTATATGTTAGGAGACTATAATGCTCATCCAACAGAACTATTTTATAAAGAGTTGTCCAATTTTGTATCCGAGCAACACTGGTCATGTATTGATATTGATAAATTGGGTCGCGATTCTAATACATTTACATTTGTAAGTGAGGCCCATGGTTCAAAGAGATGGCTAGATCATTGTTTAATTACAGAATCCGCGACACGATCTATAATTGATGTATATGTTATCTTTGATGTATTATGGTCAGATCATTATCCACTTATAATAGAATGTAATTTAAGTGTAGTTAACTCTCAACTTGAAAAAGTAAATAAAAAACATAATGATATTATTTGGGGCAACAGAAATAAAGATCAAATTAATTTATATTCTAGTGAATGTCATCATGAACTAAAATTAATTACTTTTCCTGATAAATTTAGGTTCTGTTGTGATAAAAATTGTAATATTTTAGATCATAAACTTGAAATTAATAATTTATATAATAAAGTTGTATCAATTTTAACTAAATCTGCAAAAGGCACTCGAAATTACATGCATACAAAAAGAAAGAAAGCTGTAATTGGCTGGAATAGGCATGTAAGCGTAGCTTACAAAGAAGCCAGATGTAAGCTTAAAACGTGGTTACTAAACGGAAAACCTAATAGTGGTATGATTTTTACAGAAATGTATGAGACAAGAAAAATATTTAAATCTCGTTTAAAATGGTGTCAAAAAAATCAGGAAAAAATAAAAATTGATATTTTAGCTGAACATCACTTAAAAAAGGATTTTCGATCATTTTGGAAAAATACTGCTGATTGTAATAAAAAAACAGTATGTCCTGTTAATATTAATGGCTTTTTTAATGGAAAGGATATTGCCAATGTTTTTAAAGACCATTTCATTGTAAAATCGCCACGAAGATCATCAAATTTCAAAATTATTAGTGATTTCAATTTTAGTAAAGTGTTGACTAGAGTCACAACAAAGAATGTTATTGATGTCATTAGATGCATGCCCCCAGGAAAGTCTCCTGGGCACGACAGCCTTAGCATTGAACATTTACGACACGCAGGGCCCCACTTACCCAGGATCTTGAAATTATTATTTAATCTATGTATAAGTCATTCTTACTTACCATGTGACATGATAAGAACAATTGTAGTACCTATAGCAAAAAATAAAACTGGAGATTTGACAGATAAAAATAATTATAGACCTATATCATTAGGGACAATTATTGGAAAAGTGTTACATAGTTTACTACATACAGAAATAAACAAAAACATCTGTATACATGATAATCAATTTGGTTTTAGACCTCAATTGTCAACTGAAACAGCTATTTTGTCTTTAAAACATACTGTTAATTATTATACTAAACGTAATACGCCAATATATGCTTGTTTTTTAGATTTAACAAAAGCTTTCGATTTGGTTTGTTATGATATATTATGGAAAAAACTGCAAGAAATGAATGTTCCTTGTGAAATTATTAATATTTTAAAATTTTGGTATTGTAATCAAATCAACTCCATTCGGTGGGCAGGATATTTTTCAGATACGTATAGATTGGAATGTGGGGTGAGACAGGGTGGCCTGACCTCACCTACACTTTTCAATCTGTACGTAAATGCGCTTATTGTTGAGCTCAGCAAGAGTCATGTTGGTTGTCATATTGATGGTGTCCCAGTAAACAATATAAGTTATGCTGACGACATGGTATTACTGAGTGCATCAATATGTGGTTTGAGAAAACTTTTAAATATTTGTGAGAATTATGCAAAAGTTCATGGATTAATGTATAATGCTAAAAAAAGTGAAATCATGGTTTTTGGGGCCAGCGGTAAATATCCGAATAATGTACCTGTAATTAAATTAAATGGGACACCTTTAAAACTAGTTAACCAATTCAAATATTTAGGGCATATAGTTACCACTGACCTTAAAGACGATCAAGACATTGAAAGGGAAAGAAGAGCATTGTCAGTGAGGGTCAACATGTTAGTTCGAAGGTTTGCTCGCTGCACGCCTAAAGTTAAAATTACATTATTTAACGCTTATTCCACGTCTTTTTATACCAGCAGCCTTTGGACCAATTACACCCAAAAAACTTACAATGCTCTTAGAATTCAATATAATAATGGTTTCAGGATGCTGATGGGACTACCAAGGTACTGTAGTGCATCAGGGATGTTTGCAGAAGCTCATGTAAACTGTTTTTACACTATAATGAGAAAAAGATGCAGCTCCCTGATGTACCGTGTCCGGGATAGCACCAACAGCATCCTGAAGATGATAAGCAATAGAGTAGACTGTAGATTTATTTCCCATTGCAGTTTCCTACATATAAAATTGTAATGTACCAAAAAAAATTAATTGTAATTAAATAAATAAGTCTTTGTTACTTTAAATAAACAATTATATTATTATTATTATTATTATTATTTAAAAGACTCCACAAAATAAATAGACAGTTCTATAATCCAGATCTAGTTATGATATTTAACATCAGAAAGTGTTTCTAAAAAAAAAACAGAGAGATTATATTTAAAAGTAAAAATAGTAGAGTAGAGCCGAAGTTATCAGGAGGTAGGATCCATTACATTTTATGCAGCTCAAACGAAAGACAAATTGAACCGCCCCGTCGGTTAACCAGATAAGGAGTCGTAAAACAATAATGCCCTACAATGTTATCTACAGACAAGAAAGCTTATTTATATTGTAGATCTGTCAAACTTACCGATAACCTAGGAGGTCGAACTCATAAAAAATGAAAAGAAAAAGCCCTTACAGTATCTTAAAGCAACATAAGAACAATGTTTTCGAAGAATAGATACTTCAGATATGTGATACTAAACGTAAATCCAAAGTTACTGTTATTATTGTTCTAAATAATGAAACTAAAGAAGAGTAATTGCTGTTAAGGGGCCATACCCACTTTGTTGTGGAGTATGGACTACTTCATATAGATTATTATTAACGAGGCAATACTTAAGTACTACAGACCACAAATTACGTACGTTAAGTACACAGACCTAAGCCATAATTAACAGTTACAATAGATCATAAAAGAATATGTATTTATGAAACGGTAGCATTAAGCGACAGGAAAAAATTCAGCAAGCAAAAATACCTGAAACGAGAATAGAACAAGCTTCCGTCCTTAGCGACCGCAGGAAGTTATGTGTTACAACATGAAATATAGAAGATGTTAGCCTATAGCAAGCAAAATATCAGTATATGCCAGTATAATTTACTGTCGACTCTCGAAGCAATTATAAAACGTCGTAAACTATGCCGGCGTGTAATATCATCCACTTTGTGTGCAGTCATGTGACAGCACCCGACTAATGATTTCAATCACTCCACAATAGGCAGAGATTGAATTGAAGTTTGAAGAAACTATGTCATTCATGGCAGAACTGGGTAAAATGGACCACAGCATTCTACTTTTAATAAGTAATAAAGTAAGAATAGGAACAAATAGGTGTATCAGTATTAGTTCACTGTCGCTCATAATAACCTCCTTTTGGCCCTATATGCAAATGATAGGATGACACAGATGTTATTACTATTGTTAACACCGTCAAAAAGTACAAAATTTTGTTATAGAATATGGAAATCTTTAAAGAAACTTTCATACAAAATATAGTAAACGGTGAGAGCAAGATTTTTATTTGTATAACATCCCGTGCTTAAGGATGCAAGCTAGCTCTCCAAGCTTAATAATTCAAGCCAGAAGCTCTACAACACTAATAATTAAAAGCTAAAAGCTTCTCGAAACTTAATAATTCAAAGCTCCCTCTAAAATGTCGTCTAAAATACTACATGCGCCAATAACATCAAATGCTACTGTTTCCGTTAAATAACTTTAAGATACAGTTCGAACACAATACTGTTTGTAAACTAATTTACACGGAAGTAAGTCTTCTAGTGACCCAAATGAGCACAAACGGGACAACAGCTCTAAATCTAATGTGGTTCCGCGGTACGGAGCTCATCATCTCAGTTCCGCCGACCTCTTTACGCTGTTTTCGTAAATCACCCGCGTCGTAAAACTTCCTACACAATATTGTTTTATGAATCGAATGGAGTTTCAAATGTTTACGAGTTACTACTGCACTGTGTAACATAATTTTAGAGTGAATATATTTTTATAATTTTAGATTTAGAGTTACGCTATAAACGTTATTTGTTTTCTTTTAAAATAAGCCGCAGTTAAACGCTTTCACTTTATGATGACCTACATTTGTGACGTCGTCCCTTCTAACATTGCTGATATCAAAACAAAAGAATTACCTAAAATCAGAGTT
This sequence comes from Epargyreus clarus, assembly GCF_041222505.1. Classification (NCBI taxonomy): domain Eukaryota; kingdom Metazoa; phylum Arthropoda; class Insecta; order Lepidoptera; family Hesperiidae; genus Epargyreus; species Epargyreus clarus. The sequence continues at coordinate 12,955,925 of NW_027332235.1, forward strand.
ATTAAAAGCTTCGACACATGTGCACATACACATAGATACTAAAACTTTAGAAATTTAAGATGCTTATTACTATCTTTGCAAACGTTACCAGTACACAGCTTCAAGTTATTATTAAAGGTGTAGAACTGCAATGCAGACGCTGCAATTACTCAGGTTATTAGAGAACATGACGTCCGCAGACACGGCTTGAAATTACAAATGATTAGAATTTGAATAACTTATAACTCATAATTCTGTTATTTTAAGCAAAATAGCAAATCAAAAATTATGGTGTACTAATTAATATTCATCATTTACAGAATGAGATATTATAAAACTACAGATAAATTAACACTGTTATAAATAAATGCTTCTATGAGAAACTGACAGCTCACATTTAATAGTCACATTTAATAATATTACAGAAATTTACTTCCTACTACTACATACCATGGATTAGATATCCGTTATCAAGGTCTTATTTATCGGTTAAGCAACGTGAGTAAACAGAGAGAATATTGATAATGAAGACTTAAAAATGTTAACAAAAAATCATAAGAATACCAAATTGGGCACCAAATTAAAAAGTGAAGCATACAAATAGAAAGGTCAGAAGGTTAAGAAATTACACATCGAAATCAAAAATATTATGTCGGATTTAGTTCACTCAAACAGTTCTTTAGTCAAAGCGAGAAAAGAATACCAAATTGAGAACCAAATTAAAAAGAGAAGCATACAAATTGCAAGGTCAAAATGTAAATAAATCGCTTATCGAAATCAAAAATATTATTATGTCGGATTTAGTTAACTCAAACAGTCCTTTAGTCAAAGCGAGGAAAGAATCAAAATAAAAAGTGAAGCATACAAATTGCAAGGTCAGAAGGTAAATAAATCACTCATCGAAATCAAAAATATCATTATGTCGGATTTAGCTAACTCAAACAGTCCTTTAGTCAAAGCGTGGAACCACCTAATAATGATTTCCGGCGGGCGTCGCGGATGGAATTAATTATCCGGATCGAAGCGTCGTGACAACGTGGCCGGTATATTTGGATATTACTTTAGGTGAGAGGAAGTCAAGTGATTTAGGATACTTTTAAGATTTAATTTAAGAAATTATAAATAGATTCGTGGTTTATGGAATCTGGTTAATTCTAGTTATCATGAATTACATGTATCGGGAGATAAGTGTTAAGGTGACAATATTTAAAATCAATTAAAATCGCAAAACCTAACGGCGGCATTACTAATAATAAGTAATTGATAACTACGGAACGATTATAAATAGTAATAATGTAGATTTTTTAGACACTTATTTTTCCAAGTAGATTACTTAGGTACATTACGAATTGATGAAGACAAAAAAATCAATGAGAAATATTGAAATGGCAATATTACAAGATCCTAAATTTACTAAATTGCAATTCCATGTGGAATTCTTTAGAATGCATATTTCTAATTTGATGATATTAAAGCAAAAGTAATACAATTTTCAAAATTACTAATTACTAATTAATTTAAGCTATGTGAAATCTCAAAACAGCCCAACTGACCTAAGTACAATTGTTCAACCATATTCGCCAAGAGCACATCTAAGTGAACAGAATCATCATTATACAATTCCCACGCCGCAAGGTCACACTGCACAAACGCTGAATGAGGCTGATAATCATCACCGCACATAATAGAGAAATTGCTCTTTTCCGCACATAGTACTTTACACGGTTAAATATAATTATTTAAATGGACTTACATAATATGTTATGCTATGTACAATTCAGGGTGATGTACATTTTTAATATTTTGCGAGTAATGTTTGTGTATTTTAATGAATAATAACGTCTTGATGTTTATGAGAAACTATATCAGATATTACCATTTTTACTACAAAAATTAGGAAGATCAGAAATTCTCAGAATTTATTTATTTCCACATTTAAGTCATGGTCATCCACTCATTAGTGGTGAGCTTCGATGTTATAGAATTATGTCTAAACTCTAGAATTTAGAGTCTAGGTTTTGGAGCCTTTTTTGGTACCAATGAGCAAATTTCACAAACCTTTTGGAACAATACCTAGAATGGTTTTAATTGATTATCAATTTCTTACAGCTTCAAAAAATGGATTTCGAAATCCAGATAATGAGAGTGGGAGTTCAATCAATGATTACATTCGAACATTACTAGTATTTCAGATGAACATTATCATATATATTGTCTTCACACAATTGGCAAAAACACCAACCCATGTTAAGTTTATAACCGTGACAAAAACAGTAGACTTCACGCCATATTAGTAAGAAGTGGATGCGACAGGTGGTTGCCGTATTAACATATGGATAAGAATGATATCATTACTCGGAGATATTTTACATTTTAAATGTGTGATAAAAACCATCGTCAATGATACCTACTTGATTGTAAGTTCAGCAGGTTAAACCTTTTTCCTTGCTAATGTCCTTGATAATGGTGTATTCAATATCGGAAGATGTTGAGCTAAATAGTAAATAATGTATTTTTGTCCCAATACGTACAGGATTTTAAAATTAGTTGAGTACAGTATAGTATCAGGAGTATTTGTTGCTTTTTTCTAAATGTCTATTTATCACAAGAGTCAAAATTTTATGAAAATCATATACAATATTTTTTACTCAGAAAACACTTGTTTCCCTGTACCATATTTAAAATCGTACGCAGCAAATCGTGGAGGCTTAACTGCGCGTTAAGGCTCCTGTTATTAATATATCGCATGAAACATTAACCAACAAGGACAAAATGTTATATTCAATTAATATTTTATGTTATGGTCTCTAAAATAACTCGTTTGTATCGTGTGGACAGGCGGGGGCGGTGTGGGCGGCGCTTTAGGATTAGCCACACGTAACTACACATGTCAATGACTTGTAACCATCTGAGGACATAATAACGTACACAATGATATTTCATTTTAGCAATTTAAAATACATTACCAAAAATCATAGAAATTTGTTTTTACGTTCGTCAACGCCTATTATGATATTAAAAGATAAACTCCTATTTTAATTGAACATAGAAATTACATGACAATTTATGGCGCCGCTAAAGTACACATTAGATTTTAATGTACTAAAACTACCAAAATTAAAAATACTATTTTTTTTAAATGTGTCACTAGAATTACCTTGATCTACGAGCGGTGTTTGTACGAGGACGTGTAAAATTTAAACCAATTTTACAGGGGTGTGACAGGGGTTGTTGACCCGCGAGGGATCATGGGGTACCTGCGGTGTCAATTAGCACGCACTTGTACTCTCAAGCACTGATCCTTACGGGGGAGGATCGCGTAGATTTGATTTATGCGTGTCACAAATTTAAGTCACGTGATGAAAGCCTGCTCCTTGACAATATAAATCAAAACGTGATAATTTTAGTTGCGGTGTTTTCCGAAGAGGAAGCTCGTTAACACATTTCACGAGTTCAAAAACTAACAAACAAACAACACAACGACAAACTCCTAAAAACGTCATTGGCTGCATCTATACGCATACATAATTTAATACAACTTTCTTATCTCAGACTCATATGTGTTTTGACATCATGTTTCTATCCACAGCGCCACCCTAGAAATGTTTGATTTCCGAGCAACCCAATGAGGATGCATGAGTAATGTGCACTTAACGTTATATTCAGATAACCCAGTTCAGAGCTCAAATCTTATTATCTCACTCTGTGATGTCATCTTCAAGTCATTGCTAGGTATTAGCCCAAATCGTAAATTGGGCAAGGATCTTCTCTCCAAATAAGAAGTGATCATAGTTCAAAATGAGGAACAAGTGAAGTAAGATGTACCTCAAAATTACCTGTACTGGTACTACTAATTCTTGGGAAATTGGATGATGCTAAAGCTTCTCCATTAAATCTTGTTTAAAGAACTATATTGTGTGTTACAGATCGAGTAGAATGAAATGGAGAATAAATGTTAAATCAAGATGCGTATGATGATAATAGTATATTGTTATGCATTGAATTGAATTTACTAATTGTGGTATCATGCGACTTCAAACACAAAGTACTTACTCTCAGTCCTACTCATATGGGTACAAACATGTCCTTCATGCAAAGCTTAAATTCGTGTTTTTTTATAACGTAGGAGTAGCAGACGAGCATGCAGTCCACCTGATGGTAAGTGGCTACTGTCGCCCATGGACATCTGTAATCAACCCCAGATAGAATTAGATAGTCCTACCTGAGGTCGGCCACAGATGCGCCGCTACTCCTGAGGACTAAGCTGGAACGGCTCGAAAAAGTGTGTCTCCCTTATCACACCCTTCAAAACGGAACACAGCAGCGCCTAACACTGCTGTTATTAGGCAGAAATAGGTGTGGCGGTGGTGCCGTCGGAGTCGAACCATAAAGGGTTCTACCACCTTCCTATTATTCGTATTACGAGCACAATTATATGTATTACATATATGGTATTTTTATACACATACACGAAGAACAGACTGTTTACATCATATTTTAAATGAATTTAGAAAAGTACCCCAGTGACGCAAATAATATAACATCTCAACACACGGGAACGATCTACAGCCATATCTAATTCTTATTGTTTACAAAATGTTGGCGTAGGTCCCGACCACCGCGCTCACTCGAGCGCACGGTGCGTTTTTAATGTTTACAGTCAAAACAATGAGTATTAATAATATCGCACAGTATTATAAGTACTCGTATAAACATGTTTTATACACTAATAATTTTACCAATACCGTAAACATTTTATGGTAAGTCAAGATGTGGATTTTTTTCTACGAGTACACGCATCTTTTGCAGGTGCTTAGTATTAAAAATAAGTAGTTAACTTAATCATATATTTAGCTGTGTTCGCGATACTAATAATAAACTAAATAGTAAATATTTTATTTTTAGCAAAATAATTACTTTTCAGTATGCGGTGTAAGAAAACATTACAAATCGTAGATACATTTAGAATTTGCATGTGGTTGGCGGTACTTTCTGCCGACTCCGGGTGCACAGTAAACAAATTGATATACATGTTATACGTTACTAGCTGACCCGGCAAACGTTGTGTTGTCATATAAATGTTACGGGTGAACAACCCTTATCATTTAGGCGTATGAAAAATAGATAGTAGCCGATTCTCAGGCCTACTACAGAATATGCATATTAAATTTGGTGAAAATCGGTAAAACCGTTTCTGAGGAGTACGGTAACTAACATTGTACACGAGAATTTTATATATAAGATAATGTTAGAGTGGAGTTAATTTCACGTAACACATTGGTGTAGGTCGCGGGCATCGCCACCGTGACCCGCTTGCTGACGTCATAACGTGATTAGCGATGATTACCACCGGCTGAGCGAAATGTGGGCTCCGATTGAGCGGTAAGTGCTTAATTGCTACAAAAAGTTGCTTGTCTAATGTTCAAAGGATTTGTAATTTTAAATTCAAAGATTTCGTTATATTTATGATCTCTGTTCATTTTATTCACTTCATTTGTTAAATTAAAAGAACGTTGGAACCAGTTTTGTAAAATTTCACTAAATCACGATTTTTAAGAAAGAAGTAAAGTTTCTAAGTTGCCAACGATACTTATTATAAAGAATATTGATATGAGGTTTCAGATCCATTAGTTTAGAAGAGAATTTAAATAATTTCAATGTAAGTACACGGTGAAAAACGTTTTGATTTGTGAATTATGATTGATAAACAAAGAAAGACAAGTCTTGATTGATCAAATCATTGGTATTCAGTTGGTAATAGAAAACAGCTGCATTGGACATCACTTTATGTAATGACGATTGACGACTGCCTCACTATTGGCTCTTAACTAATAAATCATATTAACTATACATTTGTCAAAGTAATTCAAATGTAAATTGTTTTACTAGTAAGGTAATGTCAAATGTATAGTTGACTATTCAGGATTGATTTAGTTAGAGGCGACGTAACGACGTAACGACGTTCCACCAGCTGGTCGAAGATGTGCGAAAGACGACATAGATAAAGATACTTTCAGTATCATCAAGTATTATATCTTTATTGCTCACCAAGGCCGATTATATCATACTGTAAATGATAGTGAATATATTACAGATATTATACTATTGAATACGTAAGAAAAACAATTTTCAAAACCACCTTCAATCCCAGAAATCAATAGACTGACTACAACACACGAACAGGTTGGCCTGCAGAAATATGTTTTCCCAAAAATCCTTATATTTTTAAGGAAAATGAACTCTAACAAATATTCTAGACAACTCATCTTCTAAGGGAACCTCCCTTATGAGTAATAGAGGATAAAAATTGTATAAATACTTCTTTATACTAGTAGTGCTGTAGAATCGACGTATTGTAGGAACCGTTAAACATACAATAAGACCCTACGAAAACTACAACGTAATTCAGTCAGTAGCATATCTGACAGGGGTCAGCCTAGAACGGTATACGCGACAGACCTAAAAGCACTGTGTTTCAATGTATTATGTGTGTATATCTGAAGGGTAAATAAAATACACTTAGTGTACGACCCTGAAGTGTTCGATCCCATTCTAAAACCTACCACTCTCTTCATTCATCGCTAACCGAATTATTCGATGGTGGTGAACAAAGATCTTTATATGATCGTATTCAAAGCTTACCATATAAATGTGGTTGCAATCACAGGCCTCATTACACTGAAGCATTACATGGTGCATTCAGTGTATATTGATCGGCTAGCAACGTTCTACACCGATAATGTGATTCCCTTGAACAGAACGTAACTTGCTCGTTACTCACTGGACACTTCATCCAATTACTGGGCATTGAGCTAAAGTCTGATTTCGAAGTCTTTGTTTTGCACAAAGTAGCCATTTCATTTGCTTTATCACTATGAAGGGGACTTACGACTCGTCTATACGTTTCCGTTATTTTCTAATCAAAAATAATACTTGCAAGATTGTTCCACGAAATTAAAATGAGTTCAAAAATACTGATTTAAATGGATGTTAATACAATTTTTATAATATAATTCGATTTATGAGATTATTTTCTCCTTACTTAACCTTTATTACTGAGTGCTCACGTACATTACATAGGAAAATCTTGAACAAATATTTCATGCTACTAATCTAGATGCATTAGTTTAAACTATTATTTATTAATCTGTTAATGAATGATATTTTTTCTTAAATATGTCAATAAAATAACGATAACTTTAATACCCTTAATGCCGATAAATTAACCCTTGTACAACATATATCTATATAGGGAAATATATCTAGAAAGCTTTATTTATTTATTAAGTTCTGCGGTATCACAACATCTCGTATTCTTACGAAATGGGCCATTCGATTTACTGCAGACAATTTTATTACTTTACTTATTAGGTATTAATGCTAAGCAAGCAACCATTAAACGTTCTCGGTACAAGTTCAATTGAGAACTAGTTTAGCATGCGGCGTCCATTATAACCAGATCAATACATCATCGTATCAATTGCCAATCGGTGTTTTTATGCGAGTATTGGCTCGTTACGAATGCGGCGACGTGTGGTGAATGTCACTCACGTGCCATTTTAATAAGTTCTGAAAATTAATAAGATAGTAGTAATGGTCTAGTAATTCTAAGCTTCACTTCGAAGAGATATTGATTATATTTATTTTTCTTTGCGTAAAAGTAAACATTTTGAAGAAATATTGTTGCTCTAAAGATTTCAAATTAAGAAATATGAGCGCGGTACTCTAAGACTTTGTCTTTCTAATTCTGTATATAGTCTTTATAATCGTATATAATCGTCTTAACTAATAGATAATAGGTTAATACTGAAAAATAATTTGATCCAGTTCATCAAAGAAAATTGCACAGTCTTCGCGTTTATTTTATAGCAACAAAGACGATATTGTTTTTTTGTATAATGCGCAGAAGGCGATTCAGTCAAGTTTCGTAAATGTCACCACATTTACTAACCGCTTGATAGAAAATATTGTACCGTAAGTATAAGTCACTAAAACTAACCAACAAAACTACCGTTTTGACTAGTTCTAAAACTTTTCGTAACAACTGTACTAGAGGTCATAACTCTGCCAGTTGCGATCGCAGAGTACTCTCGGAGAGCCATTATTGCACAAAAAAGGTACGCAGCGTTCAATAAGCAATTTCAAAGTGGACGCCAAGACATGAATAATGTATTGCTTATTTATGAATCTACAAGCAATCTATTCAGTATAGCTTCATTTAAGAGCTAGCCATATAGGCTATGGTCAAAGGACTACATACTACTATCGTTCATTTAATTAAAGACGTTATTTAGTGTCGGATTTATTCATTTCTCTTAAATTTCTCTTATACGATACGACACTTTGTCATGCATCATGTCAATTAGACAATGTTGAATTATTATCATGAATTCAGCGTTTTTCATGTATATTGACGACCTGAAAAATATCAAATCGCCTTAATTTACCAGGCTTGAAGATTATTTATTATAAATAAGTCAAGTTGCAAGATTTTTTGTTAATTTACTGTTCCAGATTAAGATAAAAATCGTGTTCTTTTATTATAAGGACGAAAAGTTAAGAGCATTTAGATTTTCAATTCACAGCGTGTTTCTCTGGACTGTAAGTTAGACAGTTGTCTGTTAGATACAATCTTTAAGGTTTTAAAATATCAAAGCAAATAAAAATGTACCGTAAACATTGATGCAAAAATCTATCTAATCAGTATTATAAGTTTTTGTGGTATTGTTGTGGCTGAACTGGATGCCCATTCAAAGACAGCAGATACAAGCACATTTTTGACAGCTTTTTTGCTCTACACTAAAAGAATCTTCTTTGTTCTAGACTAAATTTACGCCCTACCAAACCGTTTCCGGGTTCACAGGACTAGGATAATTGCAACGAAAGGAGTTATGTTACGTATTTTATCAAGTTTTTGCACTCCGATGTACCAGGCGGGCAGCCGCATATGGAGATGGTATTCAGCTCGGCGCGGCTCGCAAAAAGCGAGGCCGCTTCGACGCCCTGCAAACATGATAATTTCAACGCGTATCACAGATTATCTAATTAATCGCGATGTTGGTATTCGTAACGTAATTATTTACCGCAGATTTATCTGAAGAATTCACAAGCCCCTTTTGGTATCTTTACTCGTAATTTTCTTAGAATATCTTTCACTCGAACCAACTACAAAAGACAAAGTAAAACAAGACAAGACAGTTCGTTCTCTACAATCGCATTCTACTTATCTTTATTATGGTCTAGAAGGTTATGTAAAGATATAATTAAAAACTCACCAATCATTAATTATATGGCTTACAAACAATATTTCGTCACGGCACCTAATTAAAAACATACGCCTACGCATAATATCCATAACATAATACAATTTACTTACATAATAATAAACTAGGTAAGCACTAGAATGGGCCCAATAGTTGTAATAATGTTGACTAGTGTTTCGTAGCATTTCCCTGAACGAGCAACTTGAAAAACAATTGTCACGAAATAGCCTTTTTGTTGCACTAGGAAAAACATTACGACATACACCCTAAAGTAAACAATATTTTAACTAGTTTTAGGAACGATCACACAAATGCATGTTTATACATGAGTAAAAAACCTAGACAAATATGACGAATAAGTCACTTCATCATATTGAGTATTGACATTAACTCTCATTGGGAATTTCTATCTTCCACATCTTATTTATCAATTCTTACTTAAACACTATTCTCAAAACTAGGACTTGATGATCGAAAGCTGCTATATTTTATATTTTGTTTCTTCTTCTCGACCGGTAGTTGACGACAGTTGCAATATTAACATAATCCGCAGTATGACAATCCTGTAAATCATTAAGTGCAACAACAGAAGTACTAGGTCAACAGAACTATGCAGAGCTCTTTCGCATTTCTCCGAATCAGTTACGGACCGCGGTTGTGTCACGGCGGGCCGCGGTCGGTATCGCTTACCGACTACTAGACGGCGGTTACACACGACACAGTCGGCTACACATTGCTCAACTAATTGAACCGTGACTCGTTTACGATAATAATGGTCTTGGACTAGACCCAGGCTACAAAGGTAGTATATACCAATCATAAATAACATTAAATTCAATTAAAAAGCTGTCGGGTACATTGAGGAACAGCTCATGAACGCAGCTGGAAAAATTAAAAACAGAATGGCATAAAGAGTTAAAGGTAAGGTTGTAAGGTAGACCACCAAGCATATAGACTTTAAAAAACTTGTTTGTTTTTTTGTCCTGTCCTAATCAGGAAGCCTTAAGATTATGTATGTGACAAATGTGTAATATATCAAACAAACACTTTTTTGTTCGTATGTTTATTGTAAAAGTATTGAAATGCTATTTTAAAATTTTCGTATACATTAAAGCGCTCGCATTTTAAAACATTTTTAAGATTATTTTAATAATTTGTTCATTTAACTGGATTTTTAGTAATTATGGAATGCACACTAATGATTTAACGAGCAAATGAGTTAATGAGCGCACCAAGTTCGCTAATTACTTTTAATAATTAGTTGACATTGGTACTTATAATTACTTCATAAATATGGACTAATAAAGGTATAAATCATTTGCAAATTGATTAATTATTTTCTTCATATTCATACATAAAGGACAACTATATTTAATCTACAATTTAAAATTCGAGAATATACCTCATTTTTAAATGGGTTAAGCGAAATTTTTCATTTGGTTTTTTCTCAACATTTGTTGAAACTTTTAGTTTTACTAAACGACTTTCAGAGAATATAGATAACTTTAATAGTGACTAAGAAAACAATGGAAAGGGTAAATAATAAATATTATTCGAAACACAAATTCAATTTAAATTGTACATGAAATATACTCGGTTATTATTAATTCCAGTGCAAAATTGAAAACCCGATAGTAAATTACCATTGAATAGGCTCGGTATAATCGATTTACATTTATCGATATCGTTTACCGGTGGCGGGTCAATCTGATTATAATATTAGATGAACTAACGTAACTAACCTGGTGCTATTGTCTGTTCTGAGGTTGATTCTCTAAAAGGGTTGGAAGGTCAGTACAATTGTTTCTCAGAGAAACTAATCTCTCAAAGACTACTGAATAAAATATTGATCAAGATCCTAGCGAGATTAATTGGATTAAGGCAGCTAAAAGGAAAGTTAATATGGATCGCCCTCATTTTGAAAGGAAACTCATACCTACCAGTCGGATAGTGGAGTTTAACGTGAGTCATGTGATTATGGATCTAGTATCCAACTAATAGAAAGAACTAATCTTTCAAAAGGTTGTAAGACCGCTGCAAACTTTCAACAAAGTTACATGTCACATATAATTGGTTAAACATTTTTCTACTATAAGATAGCAACCGAGTGTCGGTAAGTGCAACTATGGTAAAGTTGAACTAGAAATAATACCACCAAGTTAAGAAATAATGAGTTTTCGGAACATAGTAAAACAGGCAGTAAAACGTAAATTGTTCTTTGCGAGGATGCCATTGATCGGTAATCGCTGTAGTGCGTTAAGTATTGAGTTGGCCATTAAACAAAAGACGAAAGCCTATTGATAAGAAAGAGATTATAGCTGGGAGTTGTTAGCGCAGGTAATCAGGTAGGTGAGTACTGAGTGGACGTGCTCAGGAATATTGTAATATTTACTGGAATTTAACTGTTGTTCGGAATGTTTTGTTATGCTGAGAATAGTACGCTTAGTAGTGTTTTTAGAAGAGTTTATTCCATAGAGAAGAGTTTGTGTTGTTTTTTTTATAAAATTTTATGCAGACATTTTAGTCTGTTGATGGAAGTTTCATTTTTTATTTTATGAAAGAAAGTCTATTTCTGCATAACAAGAGTTGTAAATTCTTATTAGCTTTATAGAAGTGTATGTACTATATTATTTTGGACGAACCTTAAGATATTGCGTAAGTAATTTTATTGGGGAGATTCTTTGCCATAGGCATCAAATTTACCATGTAGATATGGAATCTCCATCAGTAACAAGCCCTAACCTGATTGCCTGCCAGGATTCACGTTAAAAATTGTGTGAAGTCTACCAGCCCAGAGATATGAAATGATACCCATGTCCAGCCGTGGGATAATGGATGGATGTTGAACATAAGCTACATAATCTGCACCTAGATGCCTGCATCCTTACGTTACAGTCCGGGATATTTTATGTGAAAACGAGTTTGTACTTTATCTCATTGAAAGTGGTTACCACCTTCCTTGGACAACTATAAATAACCCCAAATAGAACATATTAAGTTTTATTTGATTACTGCCACAAATAAACATTGTTACCCTCCGTTACAACGTCTAGGAATGTGTCAAATCAAATTAATTCAAATCTTTTTTTTATTCAAAATAGGTTCTTAGGTTATTATTATTATTTTTCATACAAACTAAAATTAAACCTGATGCTATTTACCCACCAATTTAACTTATAACAGTTCAATTTCAATGTGAATAAGTATTTAAGGATCATAATATTATTATTGACCAAAGAATTTCACAGTATCTTAATACTATGTTTATTGTTAATTTCAATAATTATTTTAAAATTTTAAAAATATACCGACTTACCTTCACCTTTGTTAACTGTAAACTTGAAACAAATAAAATACACGAGTACCCCCTCGTAGCGAAACAAAAAATAAAAACAAAAACTTACCCAATTACAACAATTTAATAAGTCCAGCACACGAATTCACATAACTGCAGTTCCAGTACAGTGGGCAAACGTCACACACTCTCACTCACTAATTAGTAAAAACTTTACGCGAGAAAATTTACGATAAAATAATTGAAACGACGGAATAACAGCCAACACGACTACACTGCACCGCTGCCGCGTGCGATATGAATGAAATGAACGGAACGGATAGCGGCTTGCGACAAAACGCAACGGATAAATGCAGCGGACGAATATTAATAATTAATTTCGACAGTTGGTCGAGTTGAGTCGTGGTCGTTGTAAGTCCATTACTGTCCCGTGTCCAGCGAGTAGCGACAGTAGATGTGAGGAGTGTCAGAGAGAGTGGGGTGTAGGATTGTTGATCGAAGGGTGTAGGCATGGTGTAGGCCATAGTCCACTGCACTGACCATGTGCGGATTGGCGAATGCCCGATTCACGCTTGAGATTTTTTTAGAAAACTGATTGACGTTCGTGTTCCCTCGCGTTGTTTTATTTTACTGTTTAAACAAGTGATAAAAAACTTTATTATGAAACTTTAACAGCATAATATTTCACTTGAAGAGTAAGTTACATCTCAGGATACGGTAACCACACTTCACAAATCAGAACACCGTAGCACTTAACACTATTATTATAAAGCAAAAGTAGGCGTGACTGTGAGGTCTCCAAAGTCGAACCAGCCGAAGTTCTACTACCCTTAGCACATCCTTAGCACAAAATATTCCAACTTAGATCAGCAACAGGAACCCATATTTGCTACTTCAAAATCAGTCGTAGATAACCATAAACTGCAGTCCAACTTCAATGACATAAGAACGTAGAGGATAAGCATAAAATTGCTAATTAGGAAGCGCGTTTTTTTCATACGCTACGTATTTAAAGGCGACAGACGCGTGAAAATCCGACGAACTTCCAACAATTCGAAACCCAACGCCGCGTAACGTTACGTCGGTGTGGTATGCCGTATTGTTTAACATACACATATCCACCGTTATAAATTCACCATCATTCGAATGACCATAAAGTTCACAATGCTTCGTTGTTAACTGAATAGGGATGTTCTGGATAATTTCGGATTTCACGATTTCGGATTATCCGATAATTTCGGATAGTTTCTTCTTCTTAGTCGTTTCACTCTTGTCAGAGCGGTCGTGGTCATCATGTGTTGTGTGTGGGGGCTGATGTGACTCGCCTCACGACATTTCGCCATTTCTCTCTATTGGTGGCCAATCTAGAGCACTCGTGTACAGGGCCACCCACAGCTGATTTTACTTGATCTGTCCATCGCGTGGGTGACCGTCCGCGAGGTCTGGTTCCCTCCACTCTACCCTGCACAACAAGCCGTTCAATGGAGTCATTATTCCGTCTTGTGACATGCCCAAAGAACTTGAGAATACGAGATTGTACTACTACAGATAGACGCTGTTTGATGCCGAGTTCTTGGAGGATGGAGATATTTGTTCGAAACTCTGTCCATGAAACTCCAAGCATTCTTCGCCAACACCACATTTCTAGGGTGTCTATCTTTTTCTTTTCCACTTCTCGTAATGTCCATGTCTCTGAGGCGTATAAAAATATGGGAAACACCAAAGTATACATCAGCCGGGTTTTAGTGGCTTTGGTGATATTTCTATTACGCCATATCTTCTTAAGTTTGTCCATTGCAGTCCTTGTTATTGTCATCCGACGTTTGATCTCATCTATGCAGCCGCCATTATTAGAAATTAATGCTCCAAGATATACATACGTGTTTACTACAGAACAGTTCGCAATTTGTTTTACTTGCGGGGAGTTATTGGTAGTACGATCTATAATCATAATTTTGGTCTTAGTGCGATTTATTGTTAACCCGAACTCAAGGCTCACACGTTCCATTCTTAGAAGTAGTTCTTCCAATTTGTCTGGACTTGTTGCAAATAAGGTGGTGTCATCTGCATAGCGCAAATTGGCGATTCTGTACCCACCAATTGTAACCCCGTCGCTCCAGTGTTCCAAGGTAATACGCATTACAAGCTCGGTGTAGCAATTGAATAGTAGTGGTGAGGTAATACATCCCTGGCGGACTCCTGCACTGGGATGGAAGTCACTGGATAAAACATTGTCTGTTCGTACTGAGGCTGTACCCGTTTCATAAAGATTTCGCATAAGGTGTACCAAGTGCTTAGGAGTACCCATATCTAGTAGTGTCCTCCACAACATGGGCCATTTCACCGAATCGAATGCTTTTGAGAAATCAACGAAGCAAATGTATGTTGGTTTATTGAATTCTCGAGCTTTTTCAATGATTTGGCGAACAATAAGAATTTGCTCGCGAGTACCTTTTCCTTTCATAAAACCAGCTTGCTCTGGCGAGATTTCTTTAGAAAGGTAGGCCTTCAGACGTTCGTTTAGAATATGTAGCATGATTTTGCTTGCATGTGTTATAAGGGCAATTAGACGGTAATTGCTACATTTCTTGGTCGAACCCTTTTTATGCAGAGGGGTAAATATGGTGTGAGTCCACTCTAGCGGCCACAGTCCTGTTCGCCAAATCTTGTTGCAGATGGTGTGGAAAATAACGATGCCCTTTTCACCTAGAGCCCTAATTGTCTCAATAGGGATAGCATCTATACCGGTAGCCTTCCCATTCTTTAAATGTTTGATGGCAGCTCTGATCTCGGACATAAGAATGTCTGGTTCCTGTTCTTCCTGACTAGGTTTTGTTGATTTAAAAATATTAAATTGCGGATCGTAGAACAGGGATTGACAGTAGGTTCTCCAAACATCAGATATTCGATCTAGCTCTGTTACCATACGATTTCCACTGTCTTCAATAGCCCAGGTTCTAGTAGATAGGGAATTTGTAATGGATCTAATTTTGTGGTAAAGGTCTCGAGATTCGTGTTTATCACTATGTACTTCGATCTCGTCGCATATTTTATGGAAGTAGGCGTTGTGATCTCGTCTCATGTTTGCTTGAATTTGCGCCGACATCTTATTTAGATCCCTAATATTCGCCCCTCGTGATTTCATACAGCGTCTTTCCTGTACAAGAGTCAGAGTGTCATCAGTAATCCAATGTTGTTTTTTGTGCGTATGTGACGAGGCCCTGGCTTCGGTTGCTGCAATTTTGATTATGTTTTTTGCTCGATTCCACAGACTGTTAGGTGATTCCCTTGAGCAATTCGCGTTGGTCCAAGTCACCCAATTTTGCTGTACAACGGCCATAAATTTCTGACTGTCCTTCACATCAAGTCTCCTTTGGTTTTGAATTTTTCGGGCTACTTTCAGTTTTAACTTCAACTTTGCCATTAGGAGTTGATGGTCAGATCCACAGTCAGCTCCAGGCAGTGTATGGGCGTTTTGAACAGATGTTCTCTATCGAGATCGGACCAAAATATAATCTATTTGATTGCGATGATTACCATTTGGTGAAGTCCATGTATACAACCTCCGTGGATGATGTTGGAATAGGGTGTTTGTTATCACCAGGTTGTTTTCAGACGCAAATTGTATTAAACGCTCGCCTCTTTCGTTCCGTGTACCCAAGCTAAACTTTCCTACGCAATTACCGAGTTGATGGGAGTCGTTTCCGACCTTTGCGTTAAAGTCACCCAAGATCATGAGAAGTTCCCTACTGGGAATTTTGGCGACTGTATCCGTCAGTTGAGTGTAAAATTTTTCAATGTCTTCATTACTTGCAGTACTAGTAGGAGCGTAGATCTGTACAAGGTTTAGGTTTATGGGTGAAGCCTTGAGTTTAATACTGATAATCCGATCACTAATAGGTTCGTAGCCCAGCACGCAGTTATTATAATGTTTGGGTATGAGAAATGCTACTCCATTTCGGCTAAGACTGTTGTTACCAGAATGATAGATGACATGAGTATCAGTATATAGATGACCGTTGTTTTTCCAGTGCGTTTCGCTTATTCCGCAGATGTCGATTGTGCATCTGGTAAGTTCTTTTTCTAAAATGGCCAGTTTTCCAGGAGTTAATAAACCACGTGCGTTCCATGTTCCTATCTTTTGGATTCTTCGCAGTTTGATTGGAGTCGACATTCCAGTAGCAGACTTTCCATGAGAAGCCTGGTTTCCTACCCCTTCATGGCCGGTAGTCCATTTCTCACTGTGTGCCCCGGACGCAACACAGCGCCGGTTGCTAGTCGGTTCGCATGGCAATCGTGATTCACTATGTTCAACTACCATGATGATTTTCTTGGGAAAATAGTTGCAGTGGTTTCCCCTTGCCTTCTGCACCAAGCATTTTTGGGAATACTTTGCTCCCAAGGTTGTTGAAGCCTCTTCTAGCCGCTTTGTCAGCCAGGTGTGTGGTTATACCGCCACGGTTCGGTCGCCATTGCCTCGTCCGTTATCTAGCAGGGGGACCACGGTAGCGTGTGTGTATGCTACCGTCGCTGGCTTATCCTAGGAACCACCAGCGCGTGCAGGTGAGGTTGACATTTGGGACCGCAGAGATGTTGAATGCGTTCTTCCCCTTTCCCCCCATCGGGTGATAAAAAATAGTTGATAGTGTTTTTGTTTGAAATAGCCAATGTGTTCAGTTTCTGCTCTAGACGAGACTGTGAGAAGACATAATATTTTCCTAGCTTCTACAATATTATGAGCACGAACTCGTTTAATTATAATAGAAGATATTACCTTTAAATCTTATAAGTAAAGGGAATTCATTTGTTCTGTTATAGCGAACGAAAAACTAATTCATAAATAAAGGTAATGTTTTGGAAATTTTGATTTACTGACCCCAACAACTTTGTTTTTTTCCATTCACTTTAAGTTAACTTCTTATAGTAAAGGTGCAATCTATTATTGTAAGAGAGCAGATTTATGTATCTATTGTAAGGGAACTGTCCCCAACGCGTGTCGTCAGTGACCATCACCGGTTGTCGTCCTTTGTCATCGACGTGAACTGTCGCTCGTGTTTTTAGATATTAAACCGTAGACCGTATTAAACCGTAGATATTAAACCGGGCATCCATCTATCTTTACAAACAGTAGAAAATGAAGAAGTATTCAAAATCACGTCTATTTTTTAAACTTATCATGTTTATTGACTAGGAAATAACATATGATTACATCAGAGAAATACCCACGTCGATCATTGAAAATAAAAGATGATTTCAGCATTCCAATGTCACGGAGAAGGCTCTGGCGGTTCCTTTGTTCGCATCTCCTGGGCGGGGACATGCTAATACTGGCTACGTATGCGTGTGCGCATACTAAATACTTTTAGGGTTCCATCCATCTATCCAAATGGTAAAAACGGAACCCTATTACTAAGACTGCGCTGTCTGTCCTTCTGTCCGTCTATACGTCTGTCACAGGGCTCTGTCTCCTGAATCGTAATAGATAGACACTTGAAATTATTACAAAGTATGTGTATCAGTGGTGTAAATTGGGGTCGCGTACAAGAAACCGCTATTTTTCGATGTTTTTACGAAGCGTAACGATAAACAATCGTAACGGTAAACAGTTAAAATTTTCAATCACAATGCATTTACTTCTATAACTGCTTTGATAACAAATTTTAAAAATAAAAATAAATGAACATTTAGTTGTACGGAACCCTCCGTGCGCGAAGTTAACTCGCACTTAGCCGATTATTGTAACCGCACAAGAGGAGCTTAAAGCGCCGCTCGTAAATACTGTGATGTCATGCGCATGCCACTCAAGTTGTAGACTTGAATAGGGCTTATTGAAGTCGTTCATGTAAATGGACGTGACTTGTATGTGGTACCTTAGCAAAATATTTTGCCTCAACATTTCCAAATACGAACGTACCGTCTGGAATTTTGGAGGAAAGTTCCGTCGAAATTCCTTATTTTCAGTTGAAAGTTTCGCAAGACACGAATTAGGTACTTATTGTGTGATAAAATAACCAAAATTTCATCCACTTATAAATTATTAATAATATTACATAATGTTACCCTAGCCTACATTATATGTGTAATCAAAAGTATGTCAAATGTGGGCGTGTCGTGAGTGTAATCAAATGGGAGTGTAAAATGAACCGCTTACCCTACCACATCGTTTAAATCAAACAACTCATGAAAAATGCCCACTGAGGTGGGCACACTTAGTTAATAGGCACATAACTTGCATTTTCTACTTAATATAAGCAATGTTTATACGATAACGCAAACGTATTTTAAAACTAATCCGGTCTGAAATGAGACGCAAGACCTGTGTATTATCATTATTTCGTAATAAAAAAATATCTAATAACTATGAGAGTAGCAGTCAAAAACATAAAATAAATATAAGGAATCTTTGTTTCTGCAGAACTTGATTCGAGTAAAAAAAGACAGTCGAGCCACATTGCCAAGTTACGCTAACATAGCAAGTTAAGAAAAAAGGTGGAAAACCTACTCCTTAGGTTGGAATAAACCAGCTTGCGTTGCGTTTAGTCATTTTGAAAACACTTCCAGGTGAGCGCTGCCCCAGACAGATTTCATTCTGCAGCCAAAGAGCCTTGCACGTGATGCCAGCGACAAAACACCAGACGAATGAAAACCCATTCAAAGCCGCTCTTTTTCAAGGGGTTTTGCTCAGCGCTGCATATTAATTAGGTACCAAGCGAAACAACATTATGCAAAACAGGCAGCTTTGCAACGAAAATCCTTTTTGGCTAGACGAAAAGTTTTATTCCTCGCTACGAAATGGCGCTACGTAGGCTTAATAAATTACTTACACATTTTTTATAAAAAGTTTACTTTATAGTAGGCAATACTTAAAACTCGTATACTTCTGTGGCGATGTTATGAACTATATAGTACACTTAGATTAATTACAATACACGAGCACACGATATAACATGCATCATTACTTTCATAATTCCCAAAGGAACACTATATACGGCTTCCAATGAAACTTACGTCAATCATTAATATAAGGGCAGTATGTAGTAAAACTATAGAAATTCCCTTGATACCTCTAAAATACTTTTATAATGTACGCAATTTTTCAAAATCAATATTACTCGTAAATAGCCAATAACAATGCATAAAATAATTCAAATAACACTATCATCTCACGACGGCGCTTAGAGAAATGTATTTTCACTTAAAAGTCTCATAAATGGAGTAGAGGAGTAGTTCTACTGGGAATGGTATTAAAGGCAAGTGGAGGAAGGCAACAGGTGTGGCAACCTCACACGGAGGGCGCGCCGGATGTCCGACTGCGTGACCACACACCAAACATACTCGAGTGGTTTTGTTAAGAATTAATTCTTCATTCGATGTTTACTAAAAACAGCTAAGGAGAATATTCTCCTAAATAATCCTACATAATACTCCTATAAAGTACCTACGTATAGTCTTATAGTAGCGGTTGTAAAGTTCTGAAAAGTTATGTGTTAAAAGTAAATTTTCCAAAGGCCGACACAGAGCCTGATACAGCTATTTTGCCGCCCTGGGCAATTTTGTCCGACTGCCTACACATTTGCCGCCCTCGGTTTTACCTACCTTGCTTGACTTTCCAGCCTGGGACTGGAACCTGGATCTAGACCTGGAGCAGGTCCTGACCCAAAACATCTCAGCGAATAGTAGCGTATAGACTTAAGGACCAGGAGACGTTTAGGCTTCACAACAGATACACCGCTGCTCCTAATAGGTAACAATAGAACACCTCACACAAGAAATTTATGACTTACTACATCGATAACTTTTCGATGTACATTAAAGTTATTTACTGTTTCTTAAACATTGCAAGTGATCATGTCGCAAATGCAATCAGAAAGTTATCAATCAATTGCATCACGCCCTTTGTTCAACACACACCCTTTTTACTTCACCACCACGCTGGAAGTAATAGCTTTCTAAATAATAGGGCGGAAACCGCTAGACCAACCTGTCCGGTCTGCAGTGTGAGGGCATACTTCCGCACCTAATGTTTGCAATGTTGGAACCGTGCCTAATTGATTAGTTCTCCAACAGCTTTTTACAAGTCCGTGTGAAGTAGATTATAACGATACCATACTAGACTTTAGATAACTCACCGTGTACCTATAAACTTTAATACTTAGTTGCTTAAACGATTTTGTTAGTTTAGGTGATGGTATGTATACAATGTACATTCAAATAAATAGGATTGCATCTTTTGTGTTTCAAAAGCTCATGTGGATCCTAACATACCTATTTTTATTTCTGTCTTTAAAACGGCTGATTATTTTGGTGGAATAAAAATAATTCCACTCCATGGTGATACAGAAAACTTTGTAATTTCTAAGTATAAATTGAAACGGAACGTAGCAAAAACTAGCTAAGTACACAATAATCAAATACGGATTTAGTTAGGCCATAAATTATTCATCTTATCTATCTTATGAATAAATTTCCCATCCATGAATCACATTTAACTTTTAATACAACCTAGCTAATTAGAAGCAGCTCAATTCAAAATTCATAATCTAACTAATGAAACAACTCATAAACAGTTAGGTAATGAACAACCCTTAGTCATTCATTTCATTATACGTAATGTATCAAACCAAGTAATTAGGTTAAACGATTCGCATTTAAAATGTTCTATCATTAAATGGACACGTATTATAATTCCACTGCATTAAAACATAAAAAGCAGTGGAACTTTTGAAATGTAAATTAACCTTTCTATATAAAATTAAACGGTCGTTATCCGGAAGCTTTATGGTGCAAAAGCTATTCACTGCAATAAATGAGCCGGATAAAGTTAAGCCGAAGCCAAATAGTTCCAGACAGTGTCAAATGGCACTGCAAAATCGCATGAAACACGGATAATACCTACTATCAAACACTCCCATTTCACTTCCTGATTTATTTCATTTTCTGCCATGCATGGATTTGTAACGAACTACATATGGAATAGGGTGTCAGAGCTGATCACAGATAACTTCTGAGGACTGAGGTGATAGGCTCAAATGTAAGTCCGCCAGCATCTACACCCTTCTACCTAAACGTAAGAAATGCTTCACACTAGATCTATATGCGGCGGTTATACCTACCTTGTTCTATAGCTTTCATACATTAACACATTTTTATCCACAACATTATACTCTTACGAGTAGGTATTAGCTATTATTAACGAATATGCAGACTACCAGATCTTAAGCTATCTGCAAGTGATAGAAATGAAGTCCATCATATTGTGAGAATTCTTAGTGGTTCTATGGTACCACCACCCAGTCACTTATTTCTACCTAATTTCTACCTAAGATATTTAAATTGGCGTTCTAACCTACTTCTCGAAGTAATTGTATTACGTAACAAGACGACAAATATATCAAACACACTTACATAACTAATAGTACAGGATCCCTAGTATAGTTTTCATCATTTATTACTAACAAGCTGATTTTTCGTGAGTAGCTTCGTTTCGACAAGACGCCCAACATTTATCCTTACAGCAATGTTGGTAAATGGTAGCTTGATGGGGCAGCAAGGATAAAATATGTTGACCGGACGAATTCTAAAAATTTATTACTAACCAAATTTTTCTTTGTTAATTATCAAGATAATTATTTAAATAACGTGAAAAAATTTTTGTCCTACAAAATATAAGGTTTTTATTAAGGCGTCCCCCCTCTCCAACATGTATCATAAACAAGGTCATGAAAAATAATTACTAACCAGCTGATTTTTTTTTTATTGGCTGTCTACCATTTACATAGTCTACCATGCACATTGTCCTACAAATTGCATGGTATGTCATCTCGGACCTACGCTGAAAAGATGTTAATTCCGCAGGATTATTTTTTTTATTAGTAACTGTAGGACAAAGGTATCACGTGATAGGATAATATAATTTTTATCTAAATAAAACAATGTCCTACAAAAAAAAGGGTAACTTTTATTAATCCTACAAGATTTGTAATTTAACTATAATATAATATAAATAAACTATAAAACTGGCGGACTGGAATAACGTACTTCGCAATTTGTAGGACAATGTGGGTAGTAAGCCGTGTAAATGTTAGACAGCTAATAAAAAAAAAATCAGCTGGTTAGTAATTATTTTTCATGACCTTGTTTATGATACATGTTGGAGACGGGGGACGCCTTAAAAAAAACCTTATATTTTGTAGGACAAATATTTTTTCACGTTATTTAGATAATTGTCTCGATAATTAATAAAAAAAAAATCGGTTAGTAATATTTTTTTTTGATTCGTCAAATCAACATATTTCATCCCTATTATTTTAGTTATAAACCACAATCGAGAACTTTCGTACGAGAATTTGTTGGGCGTCTCATTGAAACGAAGCTATTCTGGAACACTCAGCTTGATACTAATTATTTTTACATTAAGTATTAGTACTACAACTTTTAAGTGTAGGTCCGAGATGACATACCATGTAATTTGTAGGACAATGTGCATGGTAGACTATGTAAATGGTAGACAGCCAATAAAAAAAAAATCAGCTGGTTAGTAATTATTTTTCATGACCTTGTTTATGATACATGTTGGAGAGGGGGGACGCCTTAATAAAAACCTTATATTTTGTAGGACAAATATTTTTTCACGTTATTTAAATAATTATCTTGATAATTAACAAAGAAAAATTTGGTTAGTAATAAATTTTTAGAATTCGTCCGGTCAACATATTTAATCCATGCTGCCCCATCAAGCTACCATTTACCAACATTGCTGTAAGGAAAAATGTTGGGCGTCTTGTCGAAACGAAGCTACTCACGAAAAATCAGCTTGTTATTAATAAATGATGAAAACTATACTAGGGATCCTGTACCATAATCCAAGTTTTATATTAGCAAAAGCACTGCTTCAGCTCTTGCCCGGTCACCGCTAACCTAGCCTACATTTGCTCGGACGAACTAAACTCCTCATCGAGTGACCAGTGCCGCATTCCTCAAGGGTCTGCAATGCAGTAACCCCGTTCTGTGGCCCATTTCGATTCAATACAGCCTGGCCCCGGGGCCCGGCACAGCTCCTTGACCCGAACTAAACATCACTTTTGATGAACCAAGCTTTCAAATCATTTTCCGCATTCGAAATATATGCGCAGTGCTGAAGAGCTGTTTGCAGAACCTAGATTAGCTTTTGATTCAAATGAGTCTGCAGAAGTATCTCATCCATTTACGCTTATTATTAAAATCGATTTACATATTCAACTCATACTGGAAATTGCCAAATTTCGATATTTGGTCGGGAAAAATTAGATTAAAAAAAGATTATTTTTGTTAATGACTGGCGGTAATTGACAGTTTATAGTCCGCGGAAAACTGTTAGTCCGCTCTGAATATAGAAATGAATCACGTCGCCATAGCACATTTTATGACTACACCTGCTCGCAACAACTTCAGAACGAACTAGCAGTTTGGCGCGGACTATACACTATACAAATTAAATCCTTTTAATTATTTGTTTATACAAATATTGTAATTATTACTAACACATAGAAAAAATCTGACTAATCAAATGTATCCTTAGTAATAGTGTTCTTTTCAGAATGACATAAAAAATGGACTACCATTAACCACTTTTTCCCTATTCCGATTCGGGTTCCATAACAAGCTGAAGAAAATAAAAGTTCATGATACACAATTTGTTTTCCCAAATGTAATTCTCCAGCCACTTCCCAGCCATGTTCAAGTTTAATGAAGCTTTCCTCGAACAGGCTAAAGTCGCAACGTTCAGCCGGCGTATTAATTTGATTTATGCGCCCGTTTACTTCAGTCGATGAAACCGTATTTTGTTTCGTTTTTCTTTGGAAATAGGAATGAAATGACATCGATCCTTAGGTATCGATAATTTGACTCGATATCGTATCGGTTAATAGCAAATCGGTGTCTGATATCTATAATTACTCGCATGGCTACTTGCTTGATTTAGTAAAGTTTTAATAAGTAGAAGAATTTCATTTTTTTAACTGATAAAACACGTCTCCGCACGTCCAAGCGACGAAAACAGGAAAAATCTGATAAAGTATTTTGTAAAGTTCAATTACAACAGAAATACAAAACAAGAATTCGATAGCAGTATTTGTGACTGATGCCCACTTGGTGCTCGGTTGTAAAGTACCAGGTTGTAAGCTACCAAAAGTATTTACTCTCAAAAGTATCGAGTAAGTACTTGTATTAGTCTGGTAACGTTTCATCCCTATTCACCAATTGAGTCTGTTCGAGACTGCAGTATCGCCTTGGTTTCTTGCGGCTAACGCTAACATTATCAGCAAAAGCAAATGAATATGGAAAGCTCGTTAAAGTTGGCAATAAAAATAGAATGAAAAAGCTTTGAACATTATGAATGTCTGGATTTTCTTTTATACATGTTTGTTTTCATTTTCATGCAATTGTAGGTACTTACTTATGAGTTTGTTTTCCTGCGTTTATACATCTTTAGTTTTACGGTCATTTCCTTTTTATAATACATAGTTGTTAAGCTTTTAATTATTTTTAGCTATTAATGAAATACCGGTTTTGGGCAATAAACGCTTATTCAAAAACCTAAGTCATTAAATTCGTATATCTTTGTAATAATTCATATAAACATGGACATGAGATCTCATTTAAAATATTTAAACTTTTAGATAAAAATCTTTGCCTAGGATCTTGTTTTAAAAATTACGACGCAGTTAGATATTGTCATAGCTATTAATACCTAGTGAAATCCCATCGTAGGCGTCAGTAGTACTTAGGTACATAATCGCAGAGATTTAAATTAACAAATATGCCTTGTCATTTAAAGTCATCTCAAATTTTACCTTAAATTGTATTTACTTAATAATATCAGCCACAAATGACCGTTCAGAGCACCTAGTGTTCAGTGTTCACTGGTCACTGCCGAATTTTTGACAGTTGTAATAAATCACTGAGATAAAAAGTATCTATTTTAAATTTGCTTTGCCAAGTCCTGCAAAACAGTAGTATCGCCACATTGCTACGATTGGACGGAAGTCGGTGAGGCGCGCCACAGACGAACCTGACTGTTTCATTACGTAATTATTTTTATTTATGAGCATAATATGCTCGCGTCCAATGTTGACCTGACATATTCCGCTATTCACAAATAACCCCTACTAATTTCATACATAGAACTAAGCGTACAACGCTAATGTATGTCATAGCATAGAATATAGGACACATCTAAAAATTTAAGTCTAAGTCCACCACGTGACATGATGCAGGTGTTATAGAATTTTAATTTGTTGGTAATTGCACTTCCTGGAGCTGCAAGCGGGGGTGGAGTGGGCTTGGCATGTTTACCTCATCGTGATTTATTATCATTTAATTACGCGTTATTTATTTAATATCTGCTGCCTGATACGTAAAAACGTTGGCATTATATCACTTCCTAAAGGATGTGGCACACCTTCCTGTGTAAGTACCTTCAAAACCGATTCAGCTATTCCGAAGATTAGTCCGAATAAAGAGTCATACAGAATTTGATTTTTTCTTACCTATCGTAATGGGCAGTGTGGAATAAATAGTCTCTATAATTTATCAGGGAAAGATGAAATCCTGTTAAAAGAAATTCTGGATCCTTATTTTTATTAGTCCGGATTCAGACATGAAGTAACGGATGTGAAATGGTTTAATTTGAGAGCAAAATAATTTATATAACACTTTGCATATTGTAAGGAGTAGGCGCCTAATCATTAAGTAATTGCATTGGGTTAACACGCAGTATTTGTTTTATATCTGGTTCTATGTTCTGATTTTGTTTCCAAATCTAGAAGATAATCTGCCATTAACAATATTACAAAGTTATAACTGAATATTTCTTTTCCCGTTCCGTGACTTGAAATTCCAACGAGCGCTATTAAACAAAAAACTGGGACAATGATGGCTGCACATGCAAACACGTATGGTAAGCTATCAACCCCTCTATGCCTCTACCCCTCTGTTTTTAAGAAGGACTTAAACTTTACGTAGGGTTGCAGCTTGCAGCCCAATATTTCTGTCAAAAACAGACTTACGAGTACCTACATTTAAATCTCTGAAGATACTTAAATAAAAAAGTGAAGCTGTGAAGCAAGCAAACCTAATATCCTTGAATGGTAATTAGCAGTTAGCACTTACCAGCATCTGAATATTATCGACAAGTTAGGAGTCGCTGTCGTCAATAATCTTTGAAGTAACAGAGAGTTCAGCCGTATTAGATTATAGCTCAATTTTCGTCAAAAGGTAACTTGTTTATGTATATGGTATATTTTGTGTATCGCCATCTGTTAACCCTGGAAATGGAAAATAATTTTCCAACGGCCTCGATCGCCTTGTACCGCCAGTCGCACGCAGACCCCACATCACGTGACGAATAAATCACCTATCATCGTGGTTACCCGCCAATCTAGTTTAAAAATAAAGTTCTCGTAAGAATAATTACTATTTTTGTACTTAAGGTCACAATTTTTTTTATTAAATACGAAACCGAACTAAATATTATGGATATCCTCACACCTCAGTGGATACCTATCTGATTCAAACATAGATTAGTAAGACGTTAAGTGATAGAAAAAAAACAAACCTAGAATTTGTGGAAATAATAATAAGATTAACTAATAAATAAATCGGTAGTAGTACCTCTGTTCTCTAATTTATCAATCGATATTCTTCTTTGTTTAGCTATTATATCTTTATATCTAATAGACTAGTTTTAGTTTTATGAATAAAAAAAGGTTAATCAAATCTCGACCACTCGGCTAAAACTGGCGAGGGTAGCTGGTAAGTATAATACGAAATAACATGGGAACTTTAATTTCAAATTCTAACGCTACGTGTTTGTAAGATGCCCTGCTGTGGAAAATTAGCATAGCATTTTTCCAATTCGCATTATTTACGTAAAATCGCCAGAACTATTCCTACTATCTACTATAATTATCAGACCACCTGAACTGTTTTGTTCAAACTGTTGTTAGCTCACATTGTAACGAAAGTATCTTCAGATTTTTTCGAGGATATTCTGTTTACTTATTAGGAAGTAAATTTCTAAACTGAATAAATTGCCATGGCGGCTCAACATATGACGGTGATAGATGACAATGACATTGACATTTGACGTATTCTTATTATTATGTCAAAAACATCGCGCCGCTTGCAAAGCATGGAAAGATTTCTCTTTTATATTTAGTTTTCTTTAAGTTTAGTACAAAGCGTATTATATAAATAGCCGTAATGTTTGCTAAGCCTTATAAATTGAAGTCCAGTAATACATTAAAAAATACCGAGAAGTAAGTTTTAGTACTGTGAGACCAGTCAGCTGTTGTTACAAAGTTTTACAAGGAATATATTCGTTAATTTCTAGGAAACACTTAGCGCAACGGATACAGAATGAGTTTCCAGGGGCCACGGAGGATAAGATTAAGGAGTTGGTACCAGTGAAATCAACTAGTAGTTGTATGAAGTTGGTGGTTCACTCTGGGGAGACTGTGGGGGTGTTCGTGGTGGACGGCGTGCCCGTGATGCTGGAGGTGGGCGAGGCGCTGGTGCCCACCGTATGCGCGCTGTGGAAAGTACCGGACTTGGTGCCTACACTCATCATACACTCTTTAGTATTACCCAAGGTAATTTGTGCAGATTGATGGCTTGGCCATTTTTATTTTATTTATTAGTGTTGCTAATAAGACACAAGATTAAAAAAACTTGTCACCTAGCTAAATGAATTATCAACAGTCTTAGTAGGTCAAATCCAAGGGCAATCCATAGATAGATGAAACTGCCCATGGACTGATCAAGTTTTATTAGAAAATATTCACTTTAGCATATTACTTTCCACTTGTAACAACTATTTGGAATTTTAATAATCTACATTTATATAAATTAGAATTCTGGTAACCGCATGCCCATTTTCCCAACTCTAAGAATACAAAAATAATGATATTTTTCAAAATTATTGTTCCCAGGTGCAAGGAGGAGCCCCGCTGTATGCACCAGGAGTGATCACAAGTGGTCTCAGCTGTCCCCAGTTCCCCCGGAATGCTGTCCTAGGTGTGTGCACCAGTGACAATGCAGCCGTGGGTATTGTTGGCCGCGCTATCATGTCGTCTGCTGACCTGCTGTATAAATCCATGTAAGAAAATGCTTTTAAAATAAATCAAATCACTTCCATAATTTTATTACCATACCAAACAACTAAATATTAGATTTCCTGTTGTTTGGGTACACTTGTATACATTTAACTGTGTATACATATACCAGAAGTTACACTATTGCAAAATATAAATTTATTACGAAATTATGGGTATGTATTATAGCTACATTGTTGATAGCCCTTTTCACTCCAAAACATGAGATATTTCCTAGCCAACTTTATGATGTTAATTTTAAATTTTGTTGTTGTAAAAACCTGTAATTTATTTTTCCCAACATTACCAAAAGAAGTATGACTTTAAAAATTCATAACAAATTATTCCTATTTAATGTATTGTATTTGATTAATATTAATATAAAAACTTTTATTTTGCTTTTTTCCAGGGGTGTCTGCTTAGAAACATATCATGTATTTGGTGACCTGCTGTGCAAAGATCCGAAATTCTCAAAAATTCAGAGGCCCAGACTAGGGCCACCCTCCAACAGTGATGTAGCTGACAATATCACAGCTGATATTAGACAGGTACC
Organism: Epargyreus clarus; assembly: GCF_041222505.1. Taxonomy (NCBI): domain Eukaryota; kingdom Metazoa; phylum Arthropoda; class Insecta; order Lepidoptera; family Hesperiidae; genus Epargyreus; species Epargyreus clarus. The sequence continues at coordinate 12,985,145 of NW_027332235.1, forward strand.
TGTTTTGTTTGCGCTTTTTATGATAAAACTGTATTAATTTTCCCCACAGTTAAGTCAAGCTCTAAATATAATAGAAACTAGATTCCTACACCTCCACTGCTGTGGTAAAATGTGTCAAATTGTCTATTAGTGTTCGAAAATCCTGTAATAGTAATTACTAAAGTTAGCTCATGTAATAAGATGTGCATTATAAACATAGATAGAAAACACATTTTAAACTAAGCACAAAAAATCAAACTTAAAAATTACAGTCACTGTAAAAGCTAATTAATGTCTATATGTAAATACAGCTTTATTTATTAGCATTGACATAGGTACATTATACATACTATATTGTTGTTTACTATAAAACTATTTTCCAGCTAAGCATCCAAACAGCAAGGGAAGAGTGGCCCAGCCTTGTGAAGGAGGAACCCCTGACCCCTGTAGCAGCTAATGAACCGAAGGTCATACAAGATGAACAGGAGAAGGAAGTGGTGCAGGAAGACACTGAAACTACACTCAATGACACAGTTGGCACTGGTAACATTATTCATAGGAATATATATTTTTTTTTATTTTTACCACAGGCCAACTAAACAATGTGTTTTTAAGTTTCTTGATTAATCTGCAGGGAACCTAATTTTATATTTTTTTGTTGTTTTGAATGAAGATTAACTCTTGCTTTATTAAAATTTACCAAATATAAAAATGTTAATGTTATATTTTTATACTTAAGTGATAATACTTAAATGATTCCCCATGTTTTTCTGTAGTGATTTTAACATAAGAATATTACAACTGAGGTTGGATTGCCAAAATTCAACTATATAATAGTTAAGATTTAAATAATTGTGAACTATTTTCTCCAATACATGTTATATAATAAAATGTATTTATAAATTTCTAGATAATTCAGAACTAGAAGAAGATGCTATACCAGAAGACATGGATGGACTGTTGCGATGGTGCCTGCTATCATTTTTAAAAATGGAGGGAAAGAATCTACAGCTGCCTTTGAAAACAAACATATTATATAAGTAAGACTATTGGTATACTATGGATATTTATAATATTAAAATAACACATGAGGATAATATATAGACCTTTAGACCAATCTAACCAATAACAGCAATGTTGCCATTCTGAGGACTAATAAAATAATTAATTTTCCATTAGGAGTTACAGGTAAATGAACTATTAATAATTTCCACAAAAAAGATGTAAAATTTGTAATTTCTTAGAACACATAATGTTATCATGATTTTGCTATTGTTTTTCAGGAATCACTTAATCCCAATGTGTCCTCCAGACCGCACGTTAGATGTTAAGAAGTCCACTTATAAGAAAATGAGCAAGTTCTTGGAAGCAATGGAAAGGGTAAGATGAGATTTTCTGTCTGTAATAATGTAAATAATAAGTAATGTAATAGTATGAATAAAAATGTTTTAAGTAAATGTTAAGCTAAATTTAAAAAAATGATAATAAATGATTTAACAGGAAATTACTGGAAGTCACCATCTCAATAGGAAGAACTGGCACATCTGCAGCTGTCATTATAACGTGAAGTCATACATTAGTAAAGATTACTCACTCCTAACAAGAAAATTTAATCAGTTTTGTCAATTCAAATTTTCACTGTCATCTATTTTCGTGTTTGAAAAATATTAATAAAATGTAGTTTTTAGATCGACGAATGAATGATATTTCTCCGCACTTTTTTCTTCGATTTCGTGTTTTGCACCACTTAACTGCGCATGTTGCCATTGTTCCACGTAAATTACACCACGACAGCCATAGAATGGCTGTCAGAATTGTCAGCCGTTTAAGCCATTTAATGGCTTCCTTCAATTACAAGGCGGTGAAATATCTATACTTATCTATGCGTTCAGTATGATAATTCTCATGGTGTTGAAGGAAGGCCTGGTGGAAGTCCGCGAGCTGGAGCGCGGCGTGGCGGCGCTAGTGTCAGTGAACCACAACCACCCGCTGGTGCGAGCGCACCGCGCGCCGCTCGCCGCGCCGCTGTCCGCGCCGGCCGCAGGGGCGGAGTACGTGCCGCCGCAGGTGCGCGAGGTGTACTGCATCACCGCGAACGTCGCTGAACTCTTCATGCCGCTCAAGTTTGTATATTACCCTCCATTCAACGCAATTTTTAAATCTAAATTTCTTTACTTGTAGGGAGTTAGCAGTTTTGTGAAATGGTAACAATTTTTTTATATATTCTTACATTCTACTTTCAGAATAGTGTGCAATGTCAATTGTATAATAATTATTTTAGTTTACATCATATGCAACTAATCGCCGAAAGACGGCGCTGTATGATCGTAAATTCGCTATTGACGTTTTTCCGTCACACACATGTTTTTTTATAAAATTAACGGAACAATGATGCCCCTATAAAAATAAATATAAGTTGCATAGTAAAATATAGAGACAAAATTAAAAAGTAAGTTCACTTATAAACCAAATGAAGGAAGAAACCCTTATTCACTATTAACATTTAATAATTTGTTAGGAAGGGCACCCCACTTTCAGGAGCTGAAGTACGCTCGACTCTAACAGAATATGTGAGAAGTCGTGAGCTACAATCTACGGAGGTACGCGGCGCCGTCGTACTCGACGCCACGCTCGCGAAGGCCTCTGGGAAAAAGGAACAGGTACTGTTGGAAATATATAAATTATTTTATGATATTATGAGTATGTATCTGTGTGTTGAAAGTGTTTCTTATTTGAAAAAGTTATACTATTACAGCGACATCTTTTATTACCATATTAAATAACATGTAACCGAATAATTCAAAAAATGAGTACTAAACTTGTTCAATAGATGGCAGCTTGTTATAATTCGCTCGATATTCATGTAAATCAAAATATGAATAGAACCTTTTTTATATTTTCGTCTCACTCACACTAATGCACTCGTTTAGAGAGAAAGAGACATGCAATAGGTTGAGTAGCAAATATTTTTCAAAATTTGCAGTGGTTTGGCTAAAATCTGTCTGTTAAATTTGTCCAAATGCCCATAAGAAGTTTAACTTCAAAAATTGAGCGTGGAATTGCTACCTCGCCAGCTGCTTCGAATCAAGAATACGTAATTGATTTTTTTTTATAATATAGGACTAGCAGACGAGCATGCAGTCCACCTGATGGTAAGTGGCTACTGCCGCCCATGGACATCTGTAATCAACCCCAGATAGGATTAGATATTCCTACCTGAGGTCAGCTACAGATGCGCCGCTACCCCTGAGGACTAAGCTGGAACGCCTTGGAAAAGTCTGTCTCGCCTAACACTGCTGCTATTAGGTAGAAATAGGTGTGGCGGTGGTGCCGCCGGAGTCGAACCACAAAGGGTTCTACCACCTTCAAGATGAAGAATTGATGTGTGTGTTTGTACAGGAGCACGTGAAGTGGGAGGAGCTGATGCAGGCGGTGCAGGCGCGCTGCACGGCGGGCACGGCGCTGCAGTTCGCGGACGGCCGCCAGCAGCTGGCGCGCGCGCGCCTGCCGCCCGTCACCATGCAGGTCGTCTCGCGCGCCGGCAACAAGAAGGTGAGCCGCTGCCTCTGTTGAGCTATGAGCGCCTGGTAGCTAGGTATAATTATCGCCGAGCTGCTAGGCCGCTCTGAAGGCGTTTCGCACAGGTTTATTTAGCATGTACTCCGTATCGTAAGGGCACGTTAACCCGTGAGGCCTTACGTTACGGAGTAATGTACCCGTGGGCGAGAGCGGGCAGCGAAGGGTGCCGGGGGGTCCCGCTAATATCTACAATTTGCTATTCAACGCGACTCGTTTCTATATTCAGAGCGGACTAGCAGTTTGGCGCGGACTATATCATTAGTTAAGAGTAATATCGAGACTCAAAGTACAAGCATATGATCCGAACTATAAGTTGAGTTGTGCTAGCGCTCCGAATATAGAAACAAGTCCCGTCGCAATAGCGAATTGTAGATATTAGCGGGATGAAGACAGCGCGGGACCCTCCCGAAACTCGTCCTCTATGCAAAGCTGCGCGCAACAACTTCAGAGCGGACTAGCACTTTGGCGCGGATTATACGTACCTAAATTGACAACACACATTATTTTCAATGCATGGTGTATGGTCTTATTTAAAAAGGTAAGGATCAAATTAGCCTGCAATTTTAATTACAGTTTTAACCGGAAGTCAGATATTATCCCAACTAAACTTCTGTACATCCGAGAGTTAGGTAAAATGATATTTGAACTTGTCAAGTAAAAATACCAAACAGTCCATATGATGGTAGGTGGTTACTTCTGCTTTTAGACCTCTGTAATCAACTGCAGATGTTTTGCAGTATCTAGGGACAATATTAGAAGGCATTACACCTTTACTACATTCTCTAATCTACTGAGACTTATGCTTCAAGTAATGCCTTCCGAGTCGAGTTGTGTAGGGTTCAACCAATTTCTACATGTTTTCGAAGTAATAAATGATGTTTCCACAGGTGACATTGGTATCAAACCTGGAGGCGTACGGGCTGAACCTGGCGGCGCTGGCGCAGGCCTGCCAGCGCGGCGTGGCGGCCTCCTGCGGCGTCACGCGCTCCGCCGCCGCCAAGACCGACCAGCTCATGCTGCAAGGCGACCAGGTGAGACCACGCCCCACATACATCAGTATTTGCAAAGCATAAACCCCTCCTAGGGATTGTGCAGAATCTGCTAGACGCTTTTCCAGTTTATTATATAATTACTAGCTGACCCGTTTATAAATGTTAAGGGTGAACAACCCTTATCACTTAGGGGTATGAGAAATAGATAGTAGCCGGTTCTCAGACCTACTGAATATGCATATAAAATTCTATGAAAATCGGTAAAGCCTTTTCGGAGGAGTATGGTAACTAACATTGTGCCACATTTTTTTTTATATAAGATAATACTCCTTGGAAAACCCTCAGCAGCTCAATATCAGATAAATACACCATTATCATCAGTTAGACAGAGACAGATGTCATTCACCTCTGTGCTGTCATATAAAGTTCATCAATTCGTATTTCTATGACATTAATTAAATAAGTACATTGCGGCTTCATCTAAATTAAATCTTAACCATATGAATGTCTTGTTCCAGACACATTTTGTAGCGAAGCTGCTGATAGAAAAATATGGGTTGCCCAAGAAGTATGTGGAGGGGGCTGACAAGGCACTCAACAAGAAAAAGTGAGACTGGCATGTGCCATGAGATTCCCTAGACATAAGTATTGTGTTACAACGAGGAGTTAAAAAAAATAAACCTATGTTTTCAAAAATATTTCTTTTTATTTGCCCAATTAAATGCCTCAAAATTATACATAAATCTCAAATCAAGTATGCTTACAACTTAAAACTAGCGATTATTATAATGTTAATAATAAGGAAATATTATCAAGTAAATTCAAAAGAACTCTATGCATATCAATTTTATATAAACCTTCACAAACATATTGCTTATTACACATATACATCTAGTAGTAATCAAAGTTATTTGTGGAAGACAGAAGGACTAATTGCTCAATAGCTTACATTACATTGAACAAAGTATTATCATAAAGCAAAGAGCAGAAAGACACAATGTGAAGATAAATTCAAAATATAATATAGAATTCATTAAAAAAAATCACATAAAAATATATGTTATATAAAATAACAATTTCTCTATTCTAGGTTTAGGGTGGGTTGTTGTCCGTATTTCTCTTATATACAATAATAAAATCACAAAATCCAAATTATTCCATGTTCCAATTTATTATGTTGGAACTGCAACTAAAAGGAAGCTTAGATTATGTTAAAACTACTAGAACCTATCATCTACCACAACCAAAGCATGCAATAATCATAAAAAATTAACACTAATATGACACTCAAGAAATATAAGTTTTACACTTTTCAAAAGTACATAAATCTCCTTAAAGTACTAGATATAAAAATAAAAATTAAGTAGATCAAATTTGTTTCAATTATCTGATAATAATTGCATTAGAGATCAATTTTCAAGATGGCTTCATAAAAATCTGATTTAGGACAATTTTTATATAATTTTGGGCTTAAATTTTAGTTGATACTGACCTGAGCTTGAAAGGGGTTTTGAAAGGCAGCAAAGACTTTCTGGATTTGGTCTTCTTCAGCTCAGGAGGGGCTGTTGGTGTGTGTGCAATGGACTGCCTGAAGCTGGCTCGGGTTCTGTCAGAAGCACTGTCTTGAAGCACTTTACCATTTCTGGTCTCCACACTCCACTGGCTTCCTGAGGACACTCCAGTACACTTAGATGTAAGGCTCGTCTTTGATGGAGTTTTCTTCAAAAGTCCACCGTGATTAGTGATGTCAGCAAATATCTGCCCAACAATCTTAGCTTGCTTGGAGGGGGAGTGGCTCCACTGCTTGGCTGCTCTCTTCTCTGAGGTCACTTTGTCAACATCCAAGTACTTAAACTTTGTTATATCTTTCAACACTTTTCCGTCTGCTTTCTGATGGCTGTTTTCATGATTGCATCCACTTTCAACACTGTCCAAATCATAAAATGTTAAAGTTACACTCTCATCGCTTTCAACAAAGGGATTGCTGGATGTAAAGTGGACCTTTTTGGATGACAAGTCTGGGAAGATGTTGCGACGGGGCATGTTGTCCTTTGTAAACTTTGTTGCAGTCACAACAATGCTACTGTCCCCTGCATCAGCTGACAGGGAGCTGTCTAGATCCTCGTACGCGTAGCTCTTCCTGCGGGCGCGCGTGCGCACGGAGCCGGCCCGGCGCTGCCGCCGCCGCGACACCCACTGGCTCTTGTCCTCTCCTCCCTGAGTAACTACTGGTGGCAAAGTAATCCCGTTGCTCTCATATTTCTCCTGAGAATCAGACGATGGAATCATCTTAGTAGAAGGACTATAAACAATTTCCTTAGCAATAAGATCTCTCTCCCTTTTGTTGACAGACTCCTCCCTTTGTCTCAGTGCAATCAATCGAGACATCCATTGTTGGCTAAAAGTCTCCTCGGAAACTCTTTGGGGTCCATTGTAAGTATCCAAAGCTTCACTATATGGTTTTCGACTCCTAGGGACATAACCTGGGAGCTCCAGCGCCAGAGCGGCCAGTGTGGGCGACAGGGATCCCCGAGCAGATGTTGTTTCCTCAATCTGTTTGATACTGTTTCTCTTCGGACTTATATTGCAGTAAATTGGGCTTTCTGCTGTGTTAATATGTGTTCTTGGGAGAGGTTCAATCGTTTTACAAAGCTCCACAGCCTTCTCTGAGTCGCATTTGTTGACTTCAGAATTTGAGTGTGAATACTCGGCTGGGACAAGAATGTCAATCAAGTATTTGGGTCTGGCGAGCGCGTCCGCGTTGGCGAGCACCGTGGGGTGGTACAGCACAACGTCCGGACGCAGGTTGGTGTTTCTATCGTCGGTCAGGAAGCTAACCACGTCCCTTAGATCATCACTGTAATAGAATTCCCTGATCTTCTCGTTATAGCTTCCCGTGCGAAAGCAAAGGGTCTTTATTACATCCCCGATTTGTTGCACCAGGTCCGGAGCCTCCGTTGGCGTCGAATGCAGCTCGAAACAATTGACGCGTACGTCGCCATTCTCGCCCACAAAAATGGATGCGAGCGATATGCATTTCTGTAAGGCGACAAAACTGTATCCCTCGATGATTTTACAAGCCCTGGCGAGCTCCAGAAGCAGGTACCAAATAAAAGTCTCGGTAAAATACTTGTCTGTGGCCTTGCAAACCGCGATAAGTTCCTGTACGCTCTGCCAAGAGTTGTATTCGAGGACAAAGTACAGAGTCTTGGACGGACCGTGTAGAATAGTATCGTAGTACCGCAGAAGGTTGCCAGATAACACTTTGCTTATTGTTCTCACTTCGTTAACGACGTTTTGTATTTGTTCGTCGGAGTACGCGGAACAATTATACGCCTTCCACGCGAAAATGTTGTTGGTGACCTTGTGCTTCACTTTGTAGAACGTGCCGCCGCAGAGTACGTCAAGCACTTGATAATCCCTTAACTTTTCCGACATTCTCGATGGTATTTTATACAATTTTTACTATTTCCCACATTTTGCAACCGAAACAAAGCCGACGAAGTTTTGAAATCAAGAGACCGTTATTATAATAGTGACGTACGTGCTGACGAGTGACGACGTATAATGTCATATTAAATATCGATATCCATGTAAACGATTTAAATGATATTACAAAATATACTACACTTATTCCACTATATATTTTCAATATTTAAGAATAGTTAATTACTATGTACTACTATAATGATAAACTTTTTAGTTCTATATAGTATATCATTTTTTTTTGTATTTACTTGATTTCAGTAAAGTTTTTCACTGTACTGTAAATTGTTTTGCCTTATGTGTTCAGTAAGCTTAAATGATAGAATATGTGTTTTAATTATGTAGTGTGTGTACAGTTTTTAAAATACATTTAGATATCCTTATAAAAATTGTCAATATAATTTGTTTTGATTTGATTGATATAGGTATTTTGTACATTATGCTTATTTTATATAAGTATTGATATGTTTTTATATAATTTGAATATTACGTAATAGTATTAATTGTAGTTAAAATAGTCCACAAATTATAATACATATTAAGTGTTAAATATTTTTCTATAATCGAATCTATATCGATTTTATTTATATATCGATATACATATAGTTAAAATTGACGCTCGTTACTCGGACTATTATACCTATTATTACCCTGAGGTTCGTTCTAAAATACAAAAAAAAATGAATAGAATCAAATGTCATCATATAAAATTTGAAAAATATTTTTTTTGTATTTCTACTTTTTTGTGCTATGAAGATGGTTATTTCAAGATATTGTTTTAAAAACTAGTTTGGCGCTAAAGGAAGGATGTTCGTTAAATTCAAATGGGTAATACCATAAGACGCCATAAGTTATCGTTATCACGTCTGTTGGCGATGCAGGCTGCTGGCTGAAAATGGAAATAGGTTTTTATATATTTTTACCTTTTTTGTACTTTATTTGTATTTTTAAAAAGAAAATATATGTGACTACTTCACTACTCAAGAAAGAAAAGAACGTTGTTTTTCTCCGATTCCCAAAATAAGTTATAAAACCTCGATTTAATTCGACAAGCCTTCACCTAAGCATTGCTGCGAGCCCCGGAGCCCTACAAAATTGGTCCTTCGAGCCGGATCAATACATTCAATGATCCGCACGCCTCCGGCCAATATGGTTAATACTCGCAGCACCTTCAAGAAGGCACAGCAGGATGGTAATGCAGAAATACCAGCAACGTCTGCTAATATTGTTAGTGAGCAGCAGTCGGAGCCGACATTTTTTGAGACGGGTACAGTAACGGAACCGCCGAAAACTCCAATTTCGGCACCCGCTTCGCTTAAGGGGTCGGCATCGGCGTTATCTACGTGTTCACTTCAGGCGCGAAGAAGGAAGCTGGAACTTGAGGCTGCTGAAGCCAAAGCCCGCATTGAGATCGAATTAATCAACAAAAGGTTAGCTGCGAAAATAGCTGACTTAGAAGAATACAGTCCGCCGTCGGAGAAATGCAGCGCGGGCAGAGTGGAGAAGTGGTTGGAACAAGATAAAGATGAACTGGAGCCAACACAGTGTACCCGCGAGAATGGATCATATATGGGTGCACAGTGTCCGCCGGTTACTGAGAATACTGGCACTGAAAGGACAGTTCAGATGTTAGCAAGTGCACTAAAAGATCTAGCCGCTTGCTCAATCGACAGGACAAATGGTAACCTCCTTACCCGCTTAAGCACGCCAAAGGACTTACCTGGATTTTCCGGTGATCCTTTGGAATGGCTCCATTTTAAACAAGCATATGAAGAGTCCTCAGAGATATGCAAATTCTCTAGCAAGGAGAACATGTGGCGACTTCGAAAATGTCTGCATGGAGCCGCGAAAGAAGCAGTCTCCGCACTACTTATTAGTGCAGCTTCACCTAATATAATTATGTCTACTTTACAGTTACAGTTTGGAAATCCTGACATCATTTTATCTAAAATTATATCGGACATAAAGAAAATACATCCCGTATCTCAAGAATTTCATAAAGAGATCGTGCCATTTTCAGTAAAGGTAACGAATTTCGTCGCAGCGGTCCAGGCTGTGGGCCGAGACGAAGTACTACAAGGTATACACATCGTATCTATTATTTTATCAAAATTACCAAGTATATTATTATCGAAATGGACTGATTATTGGCATCTACATGGACCAGACCATGGTAAGACAAAATTGGAAATTTTATCTGAATTTTTAACTAACGAAAGCATTAAGATATCTAATTCCGGTATTAGTTTACTAAATTCACGACCGAACATAAGTAGAAAGCAGAATGATTACCCGATGTATCGGAAGCAAGATGTGTTAATACAGAGTACCTTTAGGAATGCTAGCGATAAGTGCCGTTATTGCCGTATTTCTAAACATAAACTACCAGATTGTAAACAGTTTAAAAAAGCTTTACGTAAAGACAGGTGGCGTTATGTTAAGCAGAACGGGATTTGCTACAAATGTCTAGAAGCACACCATAATCGAGAGACATGTCCTGCCGCCGCGTGCGACATAGATGACTGTGGGCTAGACCATCACCGACTCCTGCACTATCCTCGCCGCCTAGTGAGTAATGAGAACGTGCAGGCAGAAGGCACACCATGCGACCAAGCGGCCGAGACGCCATTGCGTTCGGACATTGTAACTCACGTAAGTGCTAACGATTGTAAAGTACTTCTGAAAGTCGTACCTGTTAATATTCATGGACCTAATGGTATATTTACTACGACAGCGTTACTAGACGACGGGTCAACCATATCTTTAATAAGCGCCGACTTAGCGGCGCGAGCTGGATTGAGCGGGCACAGCGAAACCATGCGCGTATGTGGTCCCTGGGGTCGTGACCAATTAGTGTGTAATGCAAACATTATAAAGCTTAATATATCAAATACTAATGGAGATATGTTTAGTATAAAAGTACGTAGTGTAAAAGATTTGTCATTGCCTACACAAGATTTTTCTGTAATTAATTTTAAACGTTTTAGACATCTATACGAACTTAAAAATATTTTTTGCTGTAATTTACAAAAACCTGAAATACTTATTGGACAAGATAATTATGATTTATTGTTACCAGTGAAACTTTGTGTAGGCAAACGCAATGAACCATGCGCATCTTTATCTGTATTAGGTTGGTGTATACATGGTCGTGTACCTGTGCCAGACCACGTTAACCAAAACCATTCTTTATGTTTAGTATCAGGGGTCGATAACGTGAACGAATGGGACGATATTCACGAAGAGATACGTCGTTCATTCTCCATCGAATCTATGGGGGTTTCTCCCAAACCTCGCGAAAACTCCGAGGACATGCTTGCGGAGGCTCGTCTGGAACAAACGGCTACACTAATCGATGGGAGATGGTTTGTTGGTTTGCCCTGGAAGGATGAAAACTGTAAGATGCCTGATTCTTACCCCAACGCGTTAATCAGGTTAAAAGGCGTAGAGAGGAAAATCCAGAGTAATACTGAATATGGACAGAGGTATGTTGGACGCATCAATCACCTATTCGATAACGATTTCGCTGAAAAAATTGAGAACCCTGTTCGTACATCGCGGACTTGGTACTTGCCTCATTTCGGAGTTGACAATCCTAATAAAAAAAAGTTAAGGTTAGTGTACGATGCAGCAGCACGAACTAATGGGTTATCTCTTAATGATTATTTTTATAAAGGGCCAGATTTATTGATGTCATTGCTGGGAATTATGTTACGGTTTAGGGAAAATAGAATAGCAGTTATAGGAGATATTAAAGATATGTTCTTAAGAATTAAAATTTTGGAAGGGGACAGGAACGCATTTAGATTTCTATGGCGTGAGAAACGGTCCGAGCCTATATGTGAATACCGAATGACATCGTTAATATTCGGTGCTAATTGTTCTCCGTTCATCGCACAGTTCATTAAGAATAAAAATGCAAAACGTTTTAGCACCTCTATGCCGTCTGCTGTATCTGCTATTTGTACCCAACATTACATGGACGATTATATAGATAGTGTTTCAGATGAAAAAGCCGCGATAGAACTCGTACGCGACATTTTTCACATACATGAACAGGGAGGATTTCATATGTGTAATTGGGCTAGCAACAATGAAGCTGTATTAAAGAGTATTTCGAAAGAAACTCAAGGGAGTACTGCTGTAAACTTCAAGGTCGATCATCAGTACGAGGGCGAACGGACACTTGGCTTACTTTGGTTTCCAAAAGAAGATACTTTATGTTTCGATGTAAGTTTTAAACGTATTCCTACAAATTTAATTAATGGAGAACAGAAGCCTACCAAGCGACAAATGTTACGCGTCGTAATGTCTATTTTTGATGTTTTTGGTTTTTTGTCACCGTTTACAATTAACGGAAAAATTATGCTACAAGATACATGGCGATTAAATATTAGTTGGGACGATCCTATTTCTGATAATATTTATTTAAGGTGGCGCAAATGGTTGCGTGCTTTAGAGTGCGTAAAACAGATCCGTATACCCAGGTTTTATGAATCGGCCGCCGCTGCTGGTGCTGGTAAGACGGAAGTGAATTCTGAAGGACAAGATCTTACTTGCAACGATTTAAAGACTTGTAGATATGCGAACCTACAGCTACATGTATTTTGTGATGCATCGACTAAAGCATTGTGCGCGGTTGCTTACTGGCGTTGGATACATAATAATTGCGTTTTTGTTGCGTTCATAGCGAGCAAATGTCGCGTTGCGCCTGTCAAACCTACAACGGTACCGCGCTTAGAACTTCAAGCAGCAATATTAGCCGCACGGTTAGCTGATACAATTAAGCGCGAGCATAGAATGCACTTTAAGGAAAGATTTTTCTGGAGTGACTCTACTACCGTCCTACATTGGATACGTAATGATGCAAGGAACTACAAAACCTTTGTAGCTCATAGATTAGGTGAAATTGACGAGCTCACACAAGCTAAAGAGTGGCGATACGTGCCCACAAAATTAAACGTAGCAGACATAGCTACTCGCGAGTCATATGATGAATGCATTTTGAAAGATGAATGGATAAATGGACCTAATTTTCTTTATGATTCCGAAACAACATGGCCAACTGACTCTCTAAGTCCAGAAGTAAATAAAGTTCACCTAGAATTTGTATCAACAATTCAAGTTGATCAAGTCGATTTACCTGTTCCGGACTGCAACAGATTTTCATCATGGCTTCGTCTACAGCGCGCCGCCTCTACTGTGCTAAAGTTCATTAATAAGTGTCGAAGACTCACATGTCATGATGTTAACTTAATGGAGCAAGCCGAGCGATTACTAATTAAACAGGCTCAATCTGAATCATTTGGCACTGACTTAGCTGCAATAAATTCTGGAAAATACATAAACAAGAAGAGTAGATTACTTATCCTGTCTCCATACCTCGACGAACATGGACTCCTGCGAGCGGGTGGTCGCATCGATGCTGCTACTGGCGTAGACCTGGAAGTTAAAAGACCTATAATATTAGATGGACGCCACCACTTATCAAGACTGATCGCACGATTCTACCACGTTAGAGCCGCACATGGGAACCAAGAAACCGTTGTTAATGAGCTGAAACAAAAATATTGGGTAATTAGATTGAGGCCTACCGTAAAGTACGTAGCTTCCACGTGCATGTTTTGTCGAATACGGAAAGCTAAGCCACAAATACCAAGAATGGGAGACTTACCTGCAGCTAGAATGGCACATCACAACCGGCCATTCACACATTGTGGTATTGACCTGTTTGGACCATTTCCAGTCACAGTTGGGAGACACCAAGAGAAACGGTACGGCGTTTTATTTACCTGTTTGACGGTTAGAGCCGTTCACATAGAAGTGGTTAATAGTCTTACGACCGATTCTTTAATAATGGCGCTTCGTCGGATGGCAGCACGACGCGGCTGGCCCAGTCATATATACTCCGATAATGGAACTAATTTAAGAGGTGCTGACGTTGAGCTGAAAAGGTCAATTCAAGAACTAGATCGAGATACGTTACAAACTGTTGCCGCAAATAATTCGACTGTGTGGTCATTTATACCACCGGCCAGTCCCCATTGGGGTGGGGCATGGGAGCGTCTTATCCGTAGTGTCAAAGATACACTAAATGTGGTTCTCAAGCAACGTGCGCCGAGGGACGAAGTATTCAACACTTTATTAGCTGAAGTAGAAAATATGGTCAATAGTCGACCATTAACACATGTCTCGGTAGAATTTGGAAACGAGGAAGCCTTAACCCCAAATCATTTTTTACTGGGCACATCAGCAAATTTACCTGTGCCAGGAGCATTCGATGACAGGGATTTGTACCTCAGGCGACAATGGCGCATTTCGCAACGTTTAGCAGATGACTTTTGGAAACGTTGGATAAGGGAAGTTCTGCCTGCTATGATACCAAGACGCAAATGGCAAGCAGAACAAAGGTCATTACAACTGGGTGACTTTGTCGTAGTCGCTGAACCGGACGGACTCCGTAACGTATGGCCACGAGGAATTATTGAACGCGTATATCCTGGTAAAGATGGGCGGGTTCGAATGGTTGAGGTGAAAACGAGGTCTGGCACAATCAAAAGATCGGCAGCCCGCATCGCCTTAATACCCTTAAGTAGGGAGTGACGCTTTAGCGTCACTAGGGTGGGGGATGTTGGCGATGCAGGCTGCTGGCTGAAAATGGAAATAGGTTTTTATATATTTTTACCTTTTTTGTACTTTATTTGTATTTTTAAAAAGAAAATATATGTGACTACTTCACTACTCAAGAAAGAAAAGAACGTTGTTTTTCTCCGATTCCCAAAATAAGTTATAAAACCTCGATTTAATTCGACAAGCCTTCACCTAAGCATTGCTGCGAGCCCCGGAGCCCTACAACGTCTATAAATAGACTGTAATCACGATGTTATCTATAAGTTGTATTTTGTTTATAATTTAGGAGTGGGAAATTTTAAAAAATGAGATAAATTACGATAATACAGTATGAAAATTCTATATGTTCCTATATAGGTTACTATACTCTTTGGCTCATATGACCATTATTATAAAAGTACTATTATCATGCTGAACGGAACTTTCAAAGAGAGGGATGTAGGTGTGTGTCTGCTTAAAAGAGGCATTACGCGTCATTATTCAAACCCATGGGGTTAATGATTTTATATTGACGATCTTGTTTCGTCTTTAATTTAGTTTACCGTTTAAGCAAGAATTTATCTGGTTTCACTATATTGTTATGTACATATTCAATTGCCAAAAAATAATGTTATTTTTTTGCAATTGAAATATGTACGTGTAAATTTTTAACGTGATTTTATTTTGTTGATTTATAAATCACAGCTAACTACATTTTTTTTATGACAAGTCAGTATACCAAAGGGTATACTAAGCTAATACAGGACGAGAGCCGTCTTGCGTAATAAAATGGATACATATGCACATCAGCGCGTACAGTAGTAATAAAGTGGAAAACAGGAAGGGCTAGAGTTAACATAAGGAGCAAAACATAATAAAGAAAACAACATAAAATTAAAAACATTTTATTAGTGAGTATAAGCGTGTACGCGGCACAGCTGACTAGCGGTTTCCAAATACATATCACATGATTCTTTTCATCGTTACAATTTCATTTATAGCCGATTTGTATAATATAAATAAATTACATGACGCCATAAAAACAATACTTGTAATGGTTTTAATAAAGCTAATAACACATATCCTGCACGCAGACATGATCAAATGAAGAATGTAAATTTGTTCACAAATTCGACGGCAGCGCGCGGCGGCGCTTGGTATTCAAAAAGTATTGTGCGAACGTTAGCCACTACTTACTCTATGCCTATATACTTTTTAAATACCTATAATATAATTATTTACATATTTGTATACAAGAATCATTGACTAGAAACCGTGTCTGGAAATTATTATATAACAATACCGATAGTGAAATTTACACATAGAGGAACATGAGCACTAACATCGAACGGACAATTTATGGAATGGACAGTTTCCATCTTTGGTAACGCATTTGAACATACATCGTTGGATCGCTTCGGCGGTCGCAGAGGGGCGCCTCATCGGTACAAAATTCATTACAATTTCATAGTTCCCCGCGGCACGAACGAGTTTACGACTAAATCTATAACGAACTATCTAATATCACTTGCTTCAATACGAACAGAGGGATCGAAGCCAAAATAAAATTTACTAAAAACAACAATGGTAAAATATACTCGTATAAAACAAACGACAACCTAAATTGACTAAACAAACCAACCAAAATTCGGATACAAAACATAGCAAATACTGCACTAGCTACTTTACAAGCGGGATCCGATGTCTTCGGCATATCACAGACATTCCTAGAAACCTCTGGAATTGTAACATATTTCACGAGAGGTCTATAATATGCGAGGGCATAGTTTACATCCCAATAAATAATACAGTTGGGGGCACGCCAGTCGGGCGATACTAAAATATAAAATAAATAAATATAATATAAAAGCATCTTTGCCGTTGTAAATACTGGGAATTAGTTCAGCTGAGATCAACATTGACGTCTCCGCTGGCGGGCGACAGACACTCTGGAATTTGTGACGATCTACGTTCTACACATATCATTATTATATTACATTCGTTAGGGCTATTTACACATACACGTCGACTCGTACGATCTCACTGTACTTACATACAAAATGGATATGCCGAGCGTATCGTACGAGTCAACTTGTAAAACCAATTCTTAGCCAATTCATATTACAGATTGCTTACACTGGCGATAGTCGTCACAACAAATCTCCGAATAAGCGACAATAGTTTATTTAATGTAAAATTTTCATTCATTGACATCGAGTGTTCCCGTTTTGTAAGTGGCCATCATATAAGGACCCGCGCAGCGGCCGGCTGCCAGCGGGGCCACTGACCGCCAGTGACGGCCAGCGGCAGCCAGCGTCGGCCAGTCACAGCCATCGGCGGACAGTGGCGGCCAGTGGCTCGGGAGAAGCGTCGGAAGCGTTCGCACTCGTATTATCAGTTGCATCGTATAAAAATATCGCAGTACAGAAGTAACATACATTTCTTATTCAACGCTCTCGACATGGAAGTCGGAGCGGCGGGCGGGCCCCGCGGCGGTCGCACCGCGGCGGAGTCCGCCATCACATTAAAACTACACAAACTGTAGGCAAGTTTTAAAATTGTTGGTGGGTAACTTTCGAGTTGGTTTCCCCGGCCGACACGACCGCTCGTTAGACACACGTAGCCAAGTCTTTACTCAAATTTACATATCAACGATGTTTTCTATTCATACAATTATTCAGAGCGGACAGGTCGCGTGCAAATTCATTACAAGATGTAGCATCTAATTAAAATTGATTAAATTACAGAATAGGTAACAAGTCGTATTTAAACACTTCGCGTATGTACAATGCATATTTTACAACACTTTGTCGTGTATTTATAGCTCTAAGTATAGTAATTGAATATTTATTCTTCATATTATTATCTTTACAAAGGCACCAATGAATTTGTACACCCGAGTCCGCTCAAATATTACAAAATATTCTAAAGCTCATCTGATACTAAACTTCTAAATACGAGTAAAGTAATTTCTTATTAAAGGTGATAATTTTAAGTAGAACTTATATTATTTTATTGTTTATATAAATCATCACCGTTAGTAACCACTCGACAATCGGTATTACAGATGAGCTGATTGTAAATATATAGGTATTTAAATTGAATTTACCATTCTATGAAAAATGTAAATACCAAAACACAATTATATACAATTAATAAACCGACCGTAAATTGATTGAGTTCATATTAAAGTTCATTATCATTATGGTTTGTTTATTTTTTTCAACATAGTAATAAATTAAATATGTAATGGATTTCGTAGAATGAAAAATTCATTGTTTTGATATTTAATCATGCATTACTTCACAGTCTTTCGGTGGCCCGTGGCTAACTATTAATATTTATCTACAGTCGATTCACACTTTCGTGCTATTTGTTCACTTTTGTTTTATATAGAAAACGTCTTTGTGTATGTTTGGAGCAGAAACGAGTTAATGAATTATCACTTTTTGTTTCTTATTCAGAAACAGTACTGAAATAGGAGTAAATTCGAAATAGTTACAAGTTTACTGATATTTATGTTAGGTAATTCAAGTATACAAGTTAAAATTATCAAAAAAGGGGTAAAATTGGACGAAATTCAATATTTCTATTTTCGGAGGGTTAACCAGGAGGGATTCTCCATATTACTTAAAACATAATTAGTAGAGTTCGCACTAGTGTGAATCGACCGTCGTTAGTCGTGGCGGCGGCGGGGCGGTTGCGGGGCGGTTGCGCGGCGGTTCCGCGGCGGGCGCCTACCGGCCGGTAGCGGCGGCGGCCAGCCGCGTGTGCGCGGTGGCGGGGCGGGCGCGTCGCGTTTCTACTGCCGACTCCTTCTTCACCGGGATGTCCGCCGCCTGCTACAAATAGTATATATGTACATTAAGATGTCCTAAATTGTTAACATTTTTTATTTATAAATTATTTACAGTTAGTTTGGATTTCTCATATTTAAACCTACACATAATTTAATGAATGGATAAAGTCATATTTACACAATTTCATCAAAGTCAAAATAGGCGACTATAATATTAAAGAGTTAAAGAAACAAGAAATGAATTTCGATTGGTAGTATCAGCTCAATACCGTTCTTTGTCATGGCAAACCCGAGCAGTTGATAAAATCGATCAATGACAAAACAATTGACATTCATCTATTTTTGTCTCATTACTGAGTACAATTTTATCGAGGACGACTTGCGATTGTAGAGTCTGCGCCAAAGTGCTAGTCCGCTCCGAATATAGAAACGCGGGAATATAGCTCTCGCCCGCGAGTTCATAGCTGCATTAGTGTGCCCTTGCCGTTACTACGGAGTATATGCTTGTAGTTGTGTTCGATCGCATTGGCTCTTTGACTACACCAGCATGCAATAACTTCAGAGCGGACTAATAGTTTGGCGCGAACTAAACTTTTTTATAATATAGGAGTAGCAAACGAGCATGCAATCCACCTGATAGTAAATGGCTACTGTCACCCATGGACATCTGTCATCAACACCAGATAGGATTCGATATTCCTAGCTGAGGTCGGCCACAGATGCGCCGCTACCCCTGAGGACTAAGCTGGAACGCCTCAGAAAAGTACGTCTCCCTTACCACACCCTTCAATCCAGAATACAGCAGCGCTTAACACTGCTGTTATAAAGCAGAAATAAATGTGGCGGTGGTATCGACGCAGTTGAATTATATAGGATTATACCACCTTAAATTTCATACTTCAGTCATACTTTATACTTGAGTCGTTCGAGCTACAGCTCCACGCCACTTAAGCACTCTACAGACCGTGTGCCGGGGCGCGGGCGCGGCGAGCTTGGCGGGCGGCGGCAGCGGCGCGGGCGGCGTGTAGCGGCGCGCGGTGGGCGGCAGCGGCAGCGGGCGCAGCTCCAGCAGGTTCTCGGCGCGCCGCCGCGGCTCGCGCGCCGACAGCGCCAGCGCGCACGTGGGCCGCCGCAGCCCGCACGCCACCGGACGCTCCAGCAGGGGCTCCGCGCCGCTGTGGGACATAAACACATCGGTTATTATTCATGACTGTTATTATTATGTGACTTTTTATTATATTATTAAATACATTAATTCAATAATCAGAGCCAAATAAAGTGTTAATTACACGATCGATTGTCGTGGTGAGTGCAGATTAACAATTAAGTTGCTTAAATAAATAAAAAAAATAAACAATACAAAAATCTTTACTAATAGAGGTCATATTTACTAAAATAAAAAGACAAGTATTTAAAAAAAAATGTGAGCCGTCACGGGACGCCTGGCAGATGTGAAACATCGACATTATTTTGTAAAAGTAATATGCAGAAAAGAACATATTGTGATAGGAACTAAATATGTCATAATGATAAAATAAAATATTACGATTTTTTTCCAGATAACGATGACTATTTATTGAATAAACATTTATTTTCATTAAATACAAAAATTTACGAATTTATTTCAAATCGTGACTACTTAATTCGTTTAATCAGTGACTTTTATTATCAGAAAAATAATTTGTTTTCAAGTAAAACACAGGTTATGTTTACTGTAGTAAACAACACTGTGTACACTACGGAGTATACACTATAGGTATTCGAGCTCAGTGTAGCGAGAAAGATGGCTTAACGCCAGATCGAGTGGGAGAGAATAGCACAGTCGATTGCGCATGGCGACGCGTCGCCACACCGTACACACTACTGCATATAGACTGTATATATATACCATCGTATAGCGTGGCGATGCCACGGCATGCGTCGCCGCGCCAGAAATCGGTTTTACGTGCGACTATAGATGTTTCACATCAAAATCCGCACAGTAACATGGAGTTCACTGCAACATACTGTGTTTGGTCGCGTTACTCCCTGGAGGAGCGGGTCAAAAACGCGTGCGTCGATCTTCCACGCGAATTAACGTAAGAACTATTGGATGACGTCTTTGCCAGACACTAGCCTTAAGTTTTGTACTCTGCTAGTACAGTCCTCGTAAACCTGCTAGTCCGCTCTGAATATAGAAATAAATCGCGCCGCCATAGCAAATTGTATGACTACACCTGCTCGGAACAACTTCAGAGCGAACTAGCAGTTTGTCGCTAAGTATACCTGTGCTCGGGCAGCTCCCAGCAGTCGGCGTCGTCGTTGTAGCGCAGGCGCAGCACGACGGGGCGGCCGGCGTCGGGCACGAAGCTGTCGGCCAGCAGCAGGCGGCGGCGCAGCTCGGCCAGCAGCGCGGCCTGCAGCGCCTCGTGCCGCGACACTCCAGTACCTGTGCTCGGGCAGCTCCCAGCAGTCGGCGTCGTCGTTGTAGCGCAGGCGCAGCACGACGGGGCGGCCGGCGTCGGGCACGAAGCTGTCGGCCAGCAGCAGGCGGCGGCGCAGCTCGGCCAGCAGCGCGGCCTGCAGCGCCTCGTGCCGCGACACTCCAGTACCTGTGCTCGGGCAGCTCCCAGCAGTCGGCGTCGTCGTTGTAGCGCAGGCGCAGCACGACGGGGCGGCCGGCGTCGGGCACGAAGCTGTCGGCCAGCAGCAGGCGGCGGCGCAGCTCGGCCAGCAGCGCGGCCTGCAGCGCCTCGTGCTCGCGCCGCTCCGCGTCGTGCGCCTCGCGCTGCTCCACCATCTCCTCGCGCAGGCATGCGTACTTCGACAGGCACTTCTTTAACCTGAAACGCAAGGGCACGTTAGAGCGGACGTCCGGCGACCTGCAATCCGCCGCGCGCGTCGCGTGCAACACGCGGTGTGTATGGCAGCGCTCGACTGATAATAAAAACCAATAAGCGAGCGGGCGCCCGCCTTGCGACCATCGCGCGTCTGAAAATCAGCCGTACGTACGAGCATCTATGACATTGCTCGTACTATTTTTGATAAAAAATATAAAATGAAAAATATGTATATAATTTATTTTGGAACCCATTTTGCCACTAATATTTAATGATAATGAATTTTAAAATTAACGAATTACCGGATTTTAATTTAAATACATAAATATGTCAAAAACATTAAATTTATGAAAAAACAATTAATATGTATTATTTCTTACTTCGTTGTATTGTTTCCCTATTATTAATTTTATATCGTTACTTCATATTTTAGACATTTAAAAATATAGTACCTCTGTGTTTTATGGTCGACTTCCTGTTGTAACGTGGCGAAGGTATTTGTAACGATGGCGGTGGTCTCCTCCTCTAGGTCGATACGTTGTTGCATTTCCACCTAAAAATAAATAAAAAACCGAATTGAAACTAAATTGTATTACTATATTTGTATCAGAAGTATTTTCGTTTAAAATATAACATACTATCCAACGATATTAAGATGTGATATGAATTGATATGATATATTTATAACAGTTTAAATAAATCGAGTATTAAAAAATATTACATCTTATAAATATAAAAGCTTATGACATGCAAATTGGTATCACTATTGTATTATATATTTTTTTTCAATTTAATATTTTAGCGACAACCAAAAATTAACATAGGTATGACTTAAAATTATAAAGTTACTACTAAAATTAGCACTACTAAAATTAACACAGGGACAAGTTGGCATTCATCATCAAGCTGTGCGTAGAGAGTAGGGCGCGTACCTCTCGCTTCTTCCTCGCGGCGATCTCCTCGTTCCGCTGCTGCAGCACTTGCTGGCTGGCGTTGAGGCTGTGCAGCAGCTCGCGGCCGCCGCCGCCCTGCACCAGCCGCGCCTCCAGCGCCGCGATCTGCGCCTCCAGCTCGCCCGCGCGGCTCCGCTCCTGCTCGATGCTGGACTCCGCCAGCTGCTGCGCCGACTCCAGGTCCACCGCCGGCTCCGGCTCCGACGGTGCCACCGCTGTAGACATAGCGACGTCACTTACATGTATATCGTATGGCATAGGGCTCTATCAGCTGTTGTGCCGACCCCAGTACCCTTCCCATGAGTTTTTACGTTTTGACAAATATGAATGTTTTGATATTTGTTTACGTATTTTCCATAAAAATTCCAATCAACGCCCCTAGCGGATTGTATCAGAACTATAGTGTCAGTAAAGAAACATTAAATATCTAAATTGACAAAATGGCGCTTTATGTTATGTCTCTCTATTTTGCGAACATGTGAGGTAGACAAAAAGTTCATCGTCACTTGAGCACTTACTTATTGTTACGTTTACTCAGTCTACTGAGGCAAAAGGATTAGAAGAATGGATTGAGTAAATATAACATAAAATTGTGAGATGTTTTGAAAACTCATACTAAGGGTACAGATTCACTGCCGGCTCCGGCTCCAAGTGTGCTACTGCTGTGTAACACGACCACGACACTTACACGCATATCGTATGGCATGGGGCTCTATCATACAGCATTTAATTTTCGAAGCAGCATATATTTAAATAGATTCTTAGTTTCAGTAATAGTCATTAAATGTCTACAACATCTATTTGCAATTGTACTGTGTGTTGCAATGTTCATGAATTAAGTATTTTTCTTTCTTTCTTTCAAAACATAGATTATACATAAGATAATAATATATTAATTGTACGTACAATTATCACACAGCAGTGTTTACATTTTTTTATCCACACGTCCTTTTTATTATATGAAAATATTTTCATTATTACAAATATCCGTAACGGATATTTGTAATAATGCATTCAAAACATAGCAATATTTTTATTCATTAACAATGTCAAAGGAAAAAATACCAAACATAAACATTAACAATAAGTTAATCAAAATATTATAATACTATCTTAATATTTTATATTTCTCAACATACTTAAACCGCGTAGTAACCAAAAAACATCCGACTTGATCATTATTAAAATATTAATTATCTAAACTTAATATTTTTGACAAAAGCTTACATTATTTCAAAAGTATAATATCCGTACGTAGACTTTCATAAACTAGAAAGTAACTTAGAATATTGTCAATTTACTCAAACACAATTATATTAAAATTACGAAACTTCCAAGGACGAGTTTATAGTCCTGAGCGTGATCGCGAACTGCGTCGTTAGCTCGGAGCCGCTCGCGCTCATAGACCAATAAATATCAAGCTCTGGCGGACTGCCACGAGCTATGCACTCCTAGTAGAAAAATTGTCGTAATGCGACTGTGCGGTACACTTGCCGCTATGTTTTAAACACTTTATTAGAAGTAATAGAACTCTGGATTCTTAATGACGAATCGTTTTGAAGTAACCTTCGAAATCTAACGATTTACGGTGTAATCCTTAAGCATTTATTTCGAAAATTAGTTTTGAAAAATACTTTTCCATCAACAAATTTTCTTTTAAATAACAATATACGGTATGTCCGAAATGATCTCTTTTGTTGTAGAAATAGTAAATACGAAATCTTGACTAGTGATACAATGCTTGTTAAACATGGTCGCTACAAATCCAAGTACCTATTCTAGGTGGTCCTAAGACCCTTAAGTATACTGCGGTATTTAATATAAACGTCTTTACAATTGAAGACTATACTACTATAGTACTCTTAAATATGTCTGGCTTTAGAATCAGTCAACTCAAACTGCTTTAAGACAGAAATAGACGCGAAAAAAATATTGATGCCGCGGAAACGTGGAGAGTCTTCCACTTTTATAGCTCTATAGAAATGGTTCTGTTACTAAACAGGAGATCCAGCTATGCGCCAAATATTTCTATGTGAATTATTTCTTATAATTATTGAAAGTTTATTGAAAGAGTCATTCAATCGCATTTTGTAATATTTATGCTGCTTCAATTGTATGTTATCAAGATTTCTATATAAATATAATATAGGAATTCCCCGGAAAAGTATATCTCCATTACCACCTCCTTCAAACTAAAACTCAGCAACGCTTAATACCATCACTGTTATTAGGCAGAAATGGGCGTGGCGGTGCCGCCGTTTCGCCATTAACTATTTAACTTCGATTCTTTTTAAGATATTTGAAACGACTATTTTTCGATCTGTTTTTATTTTATTTTGATGAAGCGTTTTTATTCATTTGTACAAATTTGTACATATTTTTACTATGAAAAGGTCTTTGAGAGAGAAGATAAGAGATAGAGAGAAAGAGAAATAAAGAGAGAGAGAGAAATGCAGTAGTGGTACTTAATAAGTCTTTATATGATTTAACGATTAACCATAGAGTCAAATTACCTTGATGATGCTTCGTTTTGGAGTGAAACATGTGTTGGTGGTGGTATGTTGGTAGTATATTTTAATTCCTTGTATGTGCATCTTATGTGGAGGGGAGAGGGTGGTATCTTATATGGTGGTGGTGGTA